>NC_031500.1:2257432-2327329 GCF_000237925.1 Schistosoma mansoni
TGATATTTATCCTTTTCATTACTTACATTTACAAGTAGCTGATTTCATTGATTTTGTTAATGGCATTATCTGATCATCTTTAGTTCAAACTTAGTTTTCACATACAAAGACCTCTAGTTACCTACTGAAACATTGTAACTCGATGTTTAGACACCAACTTCTTGGTCTCTGGAAGTTGTCTACTATTTAACCTTGAATGGAAGGTGAAAATCATAAAGCAATCTTTGCATTCGAACTGCGATTATCTACAGAAAACAAGGTAACCTTAGAAGTATATAGGACCTTAAGATTCTAGAATCTTCTGAGAGCACAATGAAATTGGTGGTTGTGTAATCAGGATAAGGAAGACACAAGCAATTCTTTACTTTATTATTTTTAAGGTACTTTTCCAAGACCATCAATTGATTAAGGTATTTTCAGCAATCTATTAACTTCCGAAGACATTTTTGAGATTTCCTAACACTTGCTTGAATTCCCAGACACCAATCTTATAACTAGAGGTTAGACTGTCGATTCATTTCTTAGGTCATTTGATTTATTCGTATGAATTGTACTTCACGAATCGTAATCATTATTCATCATAATATAAATTAATTTTCATAGCTGAAAGCGTGAGTCAATTGAAGCTAGACCACCATGGAAAACCTGGAAGCACTGGATGGCCGTTTCGTCCTATTGTGGAACTCTTCAGCAGTGCGCATGCTTGGTGGTCTAGCTTCAATTAACTCACGCTTTCAAATATGAAAAGACTAAATCTCCACAAAAACCCCTTCTGACTATAAACTAATTTGTCATCAGAACAATTATCCTTCTACACGTGAAAATGTATTAAAATTAACTGAGCTACTTGTAAATGATAAGTAGCATAATAATTTGCAAGAAAGTATATGTCATCCGGAGGTTATGGTGTAATTCGTTTACAATCCATTCACATTTTTGTAATGAATCGTTAACACAAATACAACATCGATCATCATGTTTTTCATGATATAATTTCGTTTAATCATAATCAAACAACTTAATGTTTATTAATAGTTGAGATCCTGAGTCCAATGAAGCTAGACAACCATTGACTCATGATCTCAACTATTAAAATTACTATTATATCCACAAAATCCACTTCCGATATTAATCAACATATGCTCACTAGTGACTGTCTTCAAGAGGTATTTCCTGTAGTTCTAATGAGGAGCAGTGACCAGTGGAGTTCAACCATGTCTGTAGTGAGATAGTAACTCACTGAAGACAATAGTGGACGGTTGCTCAATTTCGTGAATCGGTTGAAGTTAAACATTAACACCGTTGAATGCCGGCCAGTTCAGTGGTCTATAGGTTAAGCGCTTATGCCTGAGAGTGATTGGTCCTGGGTTTGAATCTCGCGAGGTGGGATCGTGGATGCGCACTGCTGAGGAGTCCCATAATAGGACGAAACGACCGTTCAATGCTTCCAGGTCTTCCATGGTGGTCTAGCTTCAATTGACTCATGATCTCAACCATTAAAATTATTATAATAAACACAAAAACCACTTCCAAAATTAATTTTTTCTTGAATACAAATTCATTAGAAATTCTTAAGCTGAATAATGAACGTCATGTTTAGAAGGGGTTTTGTGAAGATTTAGTATTTTCTCACGCTTTCAACTATGGAAACGTCATGTTTATCTAGTTCTTGGCATGAGTTCAAAACTTGACAATGAGAAATCAACTTCCACAAGAATGAATAGTATCAACTAGAACGAAGCTTATAACAACGGTTTCTAGGTAGTTATTTATAGCTACTTAACATAATAACTGAAAATATAATATTGGTACATTTCGTCATGGATAAATTTATAACAAATCAACAGGTAGTTGCAAGTTGTCGGTGTACAACACTCAAACTCAAGTTATTTATTCTACAGTCACTGTTCTGTGATTGATAAATCTCGTTCAGTTGAATGGTGAATAAATTTCACTTTGATTAAAGGGTTAATAGTGTTTTAAAGTAACTTACGTCAAGGTGTTCCAGGGGTTCTAGTGAGAAGCTATGACTGATGGAGTTCAGACTTTTTCATAGTGAAACAGTTATCACCAAAGCCATTAAGTGATCGTGATGCTATCCCTGTTGGGATCATAGGTGTACACTAATTAGAAGTCTCACACTACGGCGAAACAACTTTCTAGTGCTCCTTATTTCTCAAGGCTACCCTGACTAAGATTAGAATGTTACGAACACAACCTATAAATTAAACCGACCACCACAAATCCTACTTCAACTAAACTCACATTGAAGATTGATTATTAGTTATAAAGAGTATAATTTAATGGTCATTTGATAGCAGTTAGGAGATGAAAACTAACTTATAACTCTTGAGACAGCTTCCGAGAATTGCGACGGAGCCTTCAGAGGCCCTAAAAAAGCCGAAGAGTTTCCATCCAATCAGAACCTCATAGGGTTTTCTAGAATATCAAAGTGGCATTTTACGATTGGATAGTAGCATAACTTGCCTTTTTGCGCAATGACTGAATTATAATGACGTGCTAACAAACGCTAATATCTATAAATACCCATGATTTTCTGTATACTTTGATTGTTGTAAGTATTAAAAAAATGTTTCTGTTTGGGTGATCCAGAAAACTTCCCGCAATGGACAAAAAGGCTCAGGAAACACTAAGATGCATTCTAACCAATCAGCGTTCAGTAGAAGTTTTGCCATAAACATTACGAAAGTGAAAAGTCACATGTAGAAATTCTGATTGGTTGATTACTACACTGCTACTATATTTAGTAGCATTCCAGAATTTTCAGGAAAGCCCAAGGACTTCTAAAATACTATAAAAACCCTATATTTTCTATACATAAGTGAACCTTTGGAGTAAAGTACTTCTCGGATATTTCGTGCCTTTCCTCTCATGTTCCAGTCGCTGTGTAGTTCTAGCTTGGTTGGGGTTTGAGAGACTGGTTTAGGAACCGAGTATAGCATTCACTTAGCAATACTTATCATTGTCAAACTTTATATGACCCCTCTCCAAATGTTATACTTTTAGAAACAATACATAATACAATACCCTAAAATAATAATAATAATATGGGTTTTCAATGATGATGAAAATGTAGTTTCTTTGACAAAAAAATGAACGAAATGAAGTATATATCTCCCATACACACACACACACACAAGAAGCTTTAAAACTAGATGTTTTGATCCAACTATAATCAAAGCAAGTTAGTTTACGCTCATGCAAGGAAGTAGAAGACACACTAAAGTAACCATCTGCAAAAATGATAGTTCTGCTTGAATGATAACACATAACAAACAATATCGAAGATACTGTGTATAGTTCCCGAGTTCTCTTTGGAAGTAACACATACATACACATTGTGACAATAATGATAAAGGTTTTATCCACAATCTTCAACTTGTGAATATCGACATACACACACACACACATAAGAAGCTTTAAAAATAGATGTTTTGATCAAAGCAAGTTATATCATGTTCATGCAAGGAAGTAGAAGAAGAAGAAGAAGAAGAAGAAGAAGAAGAAGAAGAAGGAGGAGGATACTGAAGTAACCGTCTGCAAAATGTTACAACAGATCACACATATATAATGATAGTTCTGCTTGGATTATAACACATAACGAATAGTATCGGAGATAAATGAAATGAGATTATACAAGAATAGTATCCAGATACTGTGTATAGTTCCCGAGTTCTCTTTGGAAGTAACACATACATTGACACTATGACAATAATGATGATGTTTTATTCAGAATCTTCCACTTTTGAATATCGTCATACACACACAGGCACACAAATAGAAAGAGAGAAAGGGAAAGAAAAGACAGTTAAACTAGTCCATAGTGACTAGTTCATTCAAACACGATTTGTTGTTTCAGCACATTTCATTTGTTTTCTATCTGCTACAGCTTTTTCACATAAACGTACAAAATAAATAAGTACTGCCAAAAAACTTAATAAATAAATAAAATCAGCTGATATTAATAAGAAAAAACTTGATAATGGTGGTGTAAGATACAAGGCAAATTCACCAGTTAAACCTAAACGATCATTATCTGTACTACTACTACTACTACTACTACTAATACTACTAATACTACTACTAGTACTTCTACTACTAAGACCATTGGTACCTTCCAGATTCAGACTGCCAACAGTACTATCTAAATAAAATTGATTTGAATATTGATCATTTGTTTCTATGAGACCATTTGATAGAAGAACTTTGGTTAAAATCATATCACCATGATCATGAATATATTCAATTTCTGTTTCAGCCAAACTTAATCCAATCAATATACATGCAACTATAAGAAAAAAAAATAAGCAAAAAAATAAAATAGAATTAGACAGTATGAATTTGAAGATAAATGGTAAATCTTATCATCGACGCTAGGACTGGTTGGAAAAAGCGTATAGTTGGTCATTGTATGACATGGTGTCGTGGTATGAAAGAAAGCTGCGAAGGGCTGGCTTTTGTTGGTCCTTCACAACTCCCTGGCTGAGGTCCGAGAGATGGTGCAACAAAATGGTTAGAGACGTTATCAGATATGGTTCAGAATAGAAGCCAATGGTGATCCTGCTGTAACCTTCTTTTACTTTCTTCATAAAGAGTGGTCATAACCTCTTTGACTAAAAGAGTTCTTCTGGTTGTATATTTCAGTTTTCCCCATCATTACTCTTATTTTTTTATATATGCATCTTACCCTTATTCTCTTCCCATTCTCATTGTTTTGTGTGGCGCATATATATCTGGTGCCCCCTTGTACCAATATTTATGTGTTTAAATAAACAAATAAGATCTCATCATGAATTGATTGATTGAAGTTAGACTTGTTTATCACTGAATTTTTGTTCAGTGGTCCAGAGGTTAAGTATTCGTGCAAGAAAACGAAGGTTCTAGGTTCACAATCACCTATGGTGGGGTCGTTAGGGTGCACTACTAAAGAGGCCCATACTGAGATGACACATTCATCCAATGCTTTCAAATTTTCAGTGATAATCTAACTAAGATTGTTTTGTGATCATAATAAAACAGATATCTTAGTATTGTTTGTTTGAATCTTCCCATTGATGTTTACGAATGCGATTGATCAGTCTCTTATTGGCAAATGTGCGTACTGTACGTATAGCCTCGATATATCCTTAGTTCACAAGCATTATAAGCAAAGATGGCGTTTGAAGCGAATGGTACTAGGTTCGAGTCTCAGAGTGAACATCAACTTTGAGATGCAGTTACATCCAGCTGACGAGTCCCAAATAGGACGAAATGCGCGTCAAACTTGATTCCACCACTAGCCACTATCCATCTTTGCTTACAATGCTTGTGAATTAAGGTTATATCGAGGCAAATAAGCACAGTATGCACATATGCCAATTAGAGACCGACCAGTTGCAGTCCTAACACATCGATGAAAAACTCAAATGTTTATTCAATATTTTTATTATTATTTGTGTGATAAGTAACTGAAAAAACAATTATTTTCAATAACATATACACACATACATACATACCTGATATCACTGCCCCCTATTTATACTACTTATTAATTTAATTAAATATCCACGTAGTACACATTTTAATAGAAATCAATCATTGTTCATGTTATGTCTCGTAGGTTGAACGCTTTATTCGGATCCTAGCTATTCGGATAACCCCAGGCTAGCACTACTCAGCGACTTGAAAGACCAGAGAGAAGACACGAGTATCAGAGAAGCACTTTACTACAAGGTTCATTATGTACAGAAAAATAGGGGTTTTATAGTAATTAAAAGACCTTGAGATTCCATAGTAGCAGTATGTTAACAGCCAATCAGGACCTTGTTATTTTAGTAGCATTTTAGTAGCATAGCTTCTAACTGATCGCTGATTGGTTGGGCTCTTTATGAGCCTCTCTAGAGTTTGTTGTAAGCCGACCTAACACCTCCCCTTTTTTTGAAGATTCGATTCTGATTTTTTTTTTAAAATTATCTGTAAGTTGAAATTCTCCAACATTTCCTCCCCCACGAAATAATGTTGGATCATCATATCTCCAAAACACAATTAGTATGACTTCATTTAGGACATTTTTCTCGTATTGAACGCAGAATCTACTAGAAATAAATAGATGATGATGAACGATATTTGATTTTAGGTTATCGGAATTCGGATTCTCTGAAATATCTCCATCAAATTCATTAAGATTTTCATTAGAGGATATTAGATAACTAGGAGGATCGGTATCTAATAAAATTGCATCAGATTTTTGATCACCATCTGATTCGACCGGCTTATTTTTCTCATCTTTATACGAAATTACATCAGAATTATGGGCATCATTACGCGAACCCATATTATAAACTTCTGTCTCCCCATGACTTCGAATCACATTTGGCACAATTTGGTTAACTGTATTGTTCCAGTTATTTTCTGGACATGCATTCTTCCAGTTTTCTTGGCCAATATCACGCAAACTGTAGTTCTGTTCTGACGTAAGTTTGTCGTCAGAGATGGGCGGACTTAATGGTGTTTCATCTGATTCTGGACTAAGGGGGTTGTCTGCGGAACCTTCTTTTTCTTGCTCATCTGATACTGTCACAGTTTCATGTGCATTAGGCAAGATATTGTCTTGCTCTGAACCGGCCAACTTACCAATTTTGCATTTTCCATCAGATATAAAGGGAATTGAACCCTCAACTTGGCGTTCTTCTGGGACGGCCATTTTAGCACCATTATTGAAAAACTTGTCCAAGACTGTTTCAATTAGTTGCTGCTGGAAGGCTAGCATCTGTTGTTGCCGGTGCTCTAAGATTATCAGCGCCTGTTCTAGAGAAATCGTCATTTTTTTCTGCTGATAATAATAATAACTCCGAAAATTCACCGGCAATTATTACAGCTTGTTTGATTACCAAATCACGTCTCGGTTGCTGTATTTCTTTTTGCCAGAATCCTCGACGACAATTGTTGTATTTTTTTGTGTACCAAAAACCCCGACAACAATTGTTTTTTTTTTGCCGAAATCCCCGTCGCCACTGATATGGCTCGTAAGTTGTACGCTTTTATTCGGATCCTAGCTATTCGGATAACCCCAGGCTAGCACTACTCAGCGACTTGAAAGACCAGAGAGAAGACACGAGTATCAGAGAAGCACTTTACTACAAGGTTCATTATGTACAGAAAAATAGGGGTTTTATAGTAATTAAAAGACCTTGAGATTCCATAGTAGCAGTATGTTAACAGCCAATCAGGACCTTGTTATTTTAGTAGCATTTTAGAAGCATAGCTTCTAACTGATCGCTGATTGGTTGGGCTCTTTATGAGCCTCTCTAGAGTTTATTGTAAGCCGACCTAACACCTCCCCTTTTTTTTGAAGATTCGATTCTGATTTTTTTTTAAAAATTATCTGTAAGTTGAAATTCTCCAACATTTCCTCCCCCACGAAATAATGTTGGATCATCATATCTCCAAAACACAATTAGTATGACTTCATTTAGGACATTTTTCTCGTATTGAACGCAGAATCTACTAGAAATAAATAGATGATGATGAACGATATTTGATTTTAGGTTATCGGAATTCGGATTCTCTGAAATATCTCCATCAAATTCATTAAGATTTTCATTAGAGGATATTAGATAACTAGGAGGATCGGTATCTAATAAAATTGCATCAGATTTTTGATCACCATCTGATTCGACCGGCTTATTTTTCTCATCTTTATACGAAATTACATCAGAATTATGGGCATCATTACGCGAACCCATATTATAAACTTCTGTCTCCCCATGACTTCGAATCACATTTGGCACAATTTGGTTAACTGTATTGTTCCAGTTATTTTCTGGACATGCATTCTTCCAGTTTTCTTGGCCAATATCACGCAAACTGTAGTTCTGTTCTGACGTAAGTTTGTCGTCAGAAATGGGCGGACTTAATGGTGTTTCATCTGATTCTGGACTAAGGGGGTTGTCTGCGGAACCTTCTTTTTCTTGCTCATCTGATACTGTCACAGTTTCATGTGCATTAGGCAAGATATTGTCTTGCTCTGAACCGGCCAACTTACCAATTTTGCATTTTCCATCAGATATAAAGGGAATTGAACCCTCAACTTGGCGTTCTTCTGGGACGGCCATTTTAGCACCATTATTGAAAAACTTGTCCAAGACTGTTTCAATTAGTTGCTGCTGGAAGGCTAGCATCTGTTGTTGCCGGTGCTCTAAGATTATCAGCGCCTGTTCTAGAGAAATCGTCATTTTTTTCTGCTGATAATAATAATAACTCCGAAAATTCACCGGCAATTATTACAGCTTGTTTGATTACCAAATCACGTCTCGGTTGCTGTATTTCTTTTTGCCAGAATCCTCGACGACAATTGTTGTATTTTTTTGTGTACCAAAAACCCCGACAACAATTGTTTTTTTTTTGCCGAAATCCCCGTCGCCACTGATATGGCTCGTAAGTTGTACGCTTTTATTCGGATCCTAGCTATTCGGATAACCCCAGGCTAGCACTACTCAGCGACTTGAAAGACCAGAGAGAAGACACGAGTATCAGAGAAGCACTTTACTACAAGGTTCATTATGTACAGAAAAATAGGGGTTTTATAGTAATTAAAAGACCTTGAGATTCCATAGTAGCAGTATGTTAACAGCCAATCAGGACCTTGTTATTTTAGTAGCATTTTAGTAGCATAGCTTCTAACTAATCGCTGATTGGTTGGGCTCTTTATGAGCCTCTCTAGAGTTTATTGTAAGCCGACCTAACAGTTCATTTATCAAAACACCTTCGGAAATGTGAACTAGAAAATGAACTACCTGGTTATGTTCATAAATCACTGGTTTCAAGCGAAATCATCAATCGACTACTATATCATCCACAGTTCTTATTGTATGGTTCCCATATACCATTAATAATAGTACTTAATTGAAAGAATTAATTCATGTTGTTTGTGAAAATCAATACAAATTATGTTAGAAACACAGTTAAAGAAAAGAATATTTGGAATGATTTGAAGTGTGATATCTTATGGGGAAGCAGAAGAAGAAGAGTATGTATTTAATTTGACTGCTGTTGTTAAAAATATTTTTGAAGCCTTTTCAAAATGGCCAGAAATTGTTCCCATAACGCTACCAACGACTAGATAGGTGATTCCATTGATTGGACCGGCAAAATCGACATGTATCCTAAACCAGGGATACTCAGGCTGTGACTATGGGACCGGTGGCATTTTCTCATTACAATTCGCTGCTTGTTTACACTGCATACTGATCCATGAGGGTCCAATAAGCATAGCTTCTGGCGATGGATTTCATTCGCTTAATACTAGGATGACCAATATGGAATTGTTTTAGCACCCTTGATAGTAGGAACTCTGACACCACCACTCTACCCAAACGATGAAACTCTTGACGGAAATGCACGTCCGCAACGGATTACCGGATGTAATCGTATCTGACAATGGCTCACAGTTCACCTCAGCTCAGTTCCATGATTTTCGCAAACGGCTATCCATCCAGCGTCTCCACTCCCCGCATTACCACCCACAATCAAACGGTCAAGCTGAAAGAGAGAGAGCTCTGATCAAGTCAAAAGGGGAGGGTGCGCCAGTGGAAACACTGCAGAACTTCTTATTCATCTACCGAATGACACCTAGTGATATGCTACCTGAGCAGAAGTCCCCGGCAGTGATCATCATGGGAAGAAAATTGAGGACGATCCACAATCTGATGCTTCCAAGATAGTTTCCAGACTCGAATAAAAATATCTTTAACAATAGCAGTCAAGTGAAGTACATTCTCTTCTTATTCTTATTCTTTCCCATAAAATATCACAGTTCAAATCATTCCAAATATTCTTCTCTTTAATTGTATTTCTAACATAATTTGTATTGATTTTCACAAACAACATGAATGAATTCTTTTGATTAAGCATTATTATGTTTTATCCCGAGAAAATCGTGCATGGTGACATTTGAGAACTATTTATGGGCCAATATGATGCGTATATTTTCTATTGTATAATTTTTAAATAACAAAAGTATCCATATTCTTGTCCCTCTTATTATAAGCTTCATTTTGATCCATAGACTATTATTATACGACTTACCGTCCTTGAACTATCCTCAGTCTATTAATTACTGTCTAGCCCTATTCACAGCCATATTTGGTTAAATCTTGTACAAATGTTGTTTTCCTATTTTATGGTACGATATGGTCTGTCTGTTTAGTATATAAACCCAGTATGTTTAAGAATAATGGTTCATATTGCAGTGGCTGAGATTGATGTTCTGAACTTAATAGACCAGGCTAGTCAGAAACCAGGACTGATAAGTACTCTAGACTGCTCATACGGTTATTGTGTATCATTGCTCCGATCGATGATTCACTCCTCTCTAATAGGCGGGTCATACTGTGGTGTGGTCTACTTATATCCATATAAGTAGTATATGGTGTGGGTCAGACATAGAATGTATTTTGGCAGAAGACCGATGAGGAAAGAACTGAAATGAAACGCAAACGTCTGGAAAATGCATGAGCAATGGAATAAGAGAAGAAACAGTGAAGATTGAAACAATTGGTTGTTAATTTGCAAATTGACTGTTCATTGTTTGGTAATCAGAATTTATTGAGATAGTCTGTAATCTTTGCATAAATACATTCGATTGTCCCCAGTCGTGTTCTGTTCACTACAATACTACCTCATATATTATAAAACAGGGCACGCACGTAGTAAGTCGATATAACAATTATTAATGGTATATGGGAACCATACAATGAGAACTGAAGATGATGTAGTAGTTGATTGATTATTTTACGTAAAACCATTAATATATGTAGGCAAATAAAGCAAAGCAGTTAGGAGTTCTATACTTGAACACCTAATCGACTGTGATCATTCTACAGATCTACAGTTTGACTTTAACGTTTGTTTATATAATTCGTTCAAATCTACCTAGATTTCTTTGTATCCAACTCTTAAAAATAGCCGAAGCTCTTACTATCCATTAGCTTAAACCAGAACTATGCGTACAAAAAAAGTACATCTTATCATAAATAAATGATTCTTACATTATTTATACATAGAGAAATATGAAAACGACTAATATTAATTCATCATTTTCATACATAACTCCGCCTGTAGCCCCTCCGGAGGCTACTGCTAGTCCCAAGCACGGATAAAGGAGGAGGGTTGGGCATGAGTTTAGCGACCTCATCCCGTAGAAAACTAACTCGCTAAAAAAATGCTAACCAGAAAAATTTATTCAAACCATTTAAACTCTGCCCTGGGAGTTGAAGGAAGAATTATGACGCCTCATGATGAAAGCCGAGTTCCTTCAGAAGTCACGAGGCCGATGCCCCTTCTAAAAACCAAAAGGAAGGCCCAGGACAGAGTGGGTTGGAGAATGTTGGTCGACGGCCAATGCTCCATTGGGAGTAACAGGCTTAAGTAAGTAAGTAAGTAAGTATTTTCATACATATAATATAATCTAAAAATTGAGGATAATGATGACTAATTCAATTATCATATATGACCTTAATATTTTGTAAATTTTTCAACTTGTATAGACATGTTTTATAAAAGTGCAAATGAATGATATTTATCAAAAGGCACTAGTGAGTACTTAACTGGTATTAACATTAGTTTATCTTAAAGAAAGTGTGACTTTAGTTGGACAATCATTGAAAAACTAGGAAACACTAGATAGTGGTTTTTAAAAAGTAATTATAATTTAAACTGTCTTTAACATATTCATTGACTTCATTTTGTATTACTTGTTTGAATCTTCCCATTGATGTTTAAGATTATAACTGAGTCCCGCAGTGAACATCAACTCTGAGATGCAGGTGGTACATCCAGTTGACGAGTCCCAAATAGGACGAAATGCGAGTCATGAATTTCACTAATAGCCACCATCTATCGTATTCACTGACTAAAGGAAACACTAAGAAACATTTTATTCAATCAGCGTTTGACTAGAAGTTTTGCTAAAAACATCATGAAAGTGAGAAGCCTATCCGTAAGTCTAAAATGATTTGAAGGCTAGTAAGCTAATGAAAATCGTTCATAATGTCTAGCAAAACTGGATAACATATGATTTAATAATCATTTGTCGCTAACTTATATTATGTTTTATAATACTTTGGAAAAATTCTTAGGATATTCATTACATATTAATAGCTAGTTATCAACAATAACATATTGAAGGAAATAGCTTTCTTCCGGTGGAATATACGTTTTAATAAGGGTTATCAAAAGTTTGAAGCTGATACAAGAGCAAAACGACCGTTAACTTTCTGTGCTGATGAAAACATCGAACGTATGTGGCCTCTGACTTATTGTTTGCATGATAGGTGAACGACTGAATTTGAAACTACCTATCCTTACGATTCTAGTAACATATCAAATGATGATCCAGCTGAAGAGTTTGACTTTCAATTACTCACATGAATATTTTGGACATTGTAAATGATAAGACAAATGTCTTTCCAAAAACGGATTGCTACTTATATACCCTGAATTTCATAAAATAACATTTTTATAACCGCAGTTTGCATTTTTATTAAGCTCATTATGTATATTGCCCTCTTAAGTAATTTTTCTTAAGTGGACTTTCAATTTGACCCTTCGTTATTTGTATTCATAGCCTATATGACTTCCTGTTCAGGAATTTAGTGAAGGATTACAAAATTCAAATCTGATTGTGTTATAGATACCAATACAAGATACTTTGGAATATGCAGTCAGTCAGTCAGTCAGTCACAACGTAGAACTTCGTACGTACGTACATCAGTTCGAGTTGCCATACCACATTAGCACAGAGATGCAGTTGTCGATTCAAATCCCATAGTGGTAGAAGTAGTAGGAGTATAATCAGAAATCCAAAAGATTAGGGGTTTCAAGAAATTATTGAAGGAGTATAGTACAGTGAAATAAATTTGGAAAGAGAAAAAGATAAAGACATGGGGAATTCAGAAGATTAGAATTTGGTAGAACACAAAGAGTGGATGCATCTTCGCCATTGCAAACGATTTTGAGCCATGTCATTCAAGGTCTCTAACCATCGGTTGCTGTCATCTCGCGAATCCCAACCAGGTAGTCTACACCTACCAACATGGCCCAGTCCACTTGTCAGTGACTTCATTGATTTGTGCCACGTTTTGGTCTGGCCACCCCTAGCTTTCTTCCAACCTACTCCTACACCATGAAACATTGCACGTCGGGGCAGTCGGTGGTCGGGCATACGTAACACATGTCCCAGCCATCTCAACTGATGAAGTTTCACTACTTCATCAATCGATTTGCCATCCCTACCTAGTACTCGTTTCCTAACAACTGCATTACTTACCCGGTGGACCCAGGATATACGAGCAATGCTTCGAAGACACCTATGATCGAACACTAGTAGCCTACGAATATCCTCTACTCTTATTGGCCATGTTTCACTGCCATAGAGTAGGACGGAGCGAACTGCTGCACAGTAAACCCGTCCTTTGGTTGCTAGACGGATATCTCGCCTACGCCATAAATGACGCAAGTTGGCGAAAGCTAGACGAGCCTTCTGTATCCGTGCTGAGATTTCGTCACATACCAGACCACAAGGGCTGATGAGACTTCCAAGATAAGTGAAGTGGTCTACACGCTCAACTACTTCACTCCCTATCATTAGTTCAGGTGTCGATGCAACCCAATCCTGAAGTAACATTTTGCACTTCGAGGGAGAGAATCGCATTCCGAACATGCCTGCATTGTTGCTTATAGTGGTCAGAAGACTCTGCATGTTGTCAGCGTCTTCACCGAGTAAAACTATGTCGTCGGCGTATTCTAAGTCGACAAGTGAGTCTCCTGGTAAAAGTTCAACTCCTGGAGGTTTAGCTGATGAAAGTGCTATCTCTAAAAGTAAGTCAATGACAAAGTTAAACAAGAATGGGGAGAGTGGACAGCCCTGACGAACGCCACTTGTGGTAATCAGTTCTGATGACAGTTCGCCATAGGCTCTAACTCGACCAGTTGTGCTCGAGTAGAGAGCCTTTATGAGGTTAATGTACTTCTTTGGTACTCCTTTCAGTGACAAACATTGCCATAGAACCTCACGATCAACAGAGTCAAATGCCGCCTTAAGGTCAAGAAATACTACTATTGTGGGACGTCTGAATTTGTGTCTATGTTCTAGGACCTGACGTAGGGTGAATATCTGGTCTATGCAACCACGTCCAGGTCGAAAACCAGCTTGGTTTTCTCTAGTCTGCTCTTCACGAGCTTTGGTTAGGCGACCTAGTATTATTGAAGCTAATATTTTAGACACTATATTAGTCAAACTGATCCCTCTGTGATTGTCACAAGAGGACTTTTGTCCTTTCTTATAAACTGGCACAATCAGTGATTGGGACCAGTCAGATGGAATTACGTCCAGTTCCCAGATTCTACCTAAGACCTCAGTCAATCTCACTGCTAGTACTGGACCACCATCCTTAAAAATCTCAGGGGTCAACCTGTCAGGGCCTGCTGCTCTCCCTCGCTTCAGATTTCCTATAGCTTTTTCAACCTCACAGAGGGTTGGAGGACTTACATCAATTTGCCATTCAGGACGACTGGGGATCGTGGGTAATTGAAGTGTGGCTGAAGGCCAGTTGAACTGATCCCTAAAGTGTTCTGCCCATCGATCCAACCTCCTGGATTGAGAATGAATTATATGCCCATCTTTATCTGAGATGGTTTCACTGATATTCGGGTTCCTAATACCGGTTTCTTTAACGAGTCTGAATAGCTGCCTACTGTTACCTATTGCCGCTGCCTTTTCCATCTCTCTTGCTTTCGCTACCCACCACTGTTCACGATCATTACGTAGACTTCTTATAAGCCTGCGCTTAAGTTGACTCCGCTCTTCGTTATGCTCAGAGCCAGGTGGGATGAGTTTACGAGCATCTATCAGTGCGGTAGATGCTGCCGAGATCCATTGTTTCTCCCTAACGTTATGGTTTACCTTATTAGCGGATATCACTGCTGATTCCACAGCTTTTCGGATGTCATTCCACGCTGCCTCGGGGTGGACACAACTTACATGGCTGCCTAACTGTTTTTCTAGTTGTTCCTGAAATATATTCTTAGCTTGCCTACCATTAAGTAGAACCCTTAGAGGCTTCCCTGCAGTGTCTTTCCTACGTCCAGTAAGACGCAGACAAATACGTGCTCGCACTAGAGCATGATCTGAATCTAAGCATGTGCCCCAGAATGAGCGACAGTCTTCTATCGAGCCCCTCCATCGGTGGCTGATAGCGATGTGATCTAATTGGGTCCAACGTTGGGACGAATTCGGGGGTCGCCAGGTCAAAAGATGTTTTTCCTTATGCTTAAAGTTAGTATTTGCAAGAAATAGGCGGTTATCTGAGCATAGCTGCAACAGACGGTCGCCATTATCTGTTCTTTTCGCCATGACACCATAAGATCCACCCAGGTGTCCTTCCCTTTCACTTAGTTTACCTACTTGAGCATTAAAGTCACCTGCTACTATTACTACATCAGAACGCCTAGCTTCTCGGAGAAGGTCAGAAAGTTTCCTGTAGAACTCATCTTTTATATCGTCTGAGCTGCAGTCAGTGGGAGAGTAGGCAGAGACGACGAAGAGGCAACGACGAATTTCCCTATCTTTCCGAGTCCTTACTGATCCGTTTAGTCGAACAGCGCATAGACGACTGTCTACTGGGATCCAGTCTAAAAGAGCTAGTTCTGCCCTAGGACTTAATGCTATACCTACTCCAGCGAGGCCACGGGAAGCAGCGTCAGGGCTTCCAGATACACGGAGCGTGTATCGAGATGAAACTTTATTTTGATTAGGTGCGGTCAAATGAATGACACTACTCGGATCTTGTATGCGCGTTTCGGAGACGCAGCACACATCGATGGTGTAAGATTCTAGAGTTCTAGCTAAGGAAGCCTGTTGTCCTATTTGGCACAATGTTCGGACATTAAAAGTTCCTATATGTAGTTTAGAGCGTGGTTTCAAGAGACCAGGAATAACGTTCTGTGTACTCGAATCGTTTGCCCTAGCGGTGCGACGCGATAAAAGGACGTGGGAAGGGTTAGTCGAGGAGATAACAGAGTTATTAGGTGTAGGAAGGATTTGAAAGCGACCAACTTGGTCTTGTGTGCAGTTAAGGGTATGAGGGCTAGTATCACTTCCCGGCTGCCCACACCGTGGAAGGGTATTTCTTGAGGGACCTGAAAAAGAAGTTGGATTAGTGTTGGTCTTAACGACCTGGGAGCGTGACCGCAGTGCCCAAGGGACATCTGCTTGAGGCCGGTCACGCACGGCCTTTTTGTGGGGGATTTTTGACGTGTTAGCTCCGTTCTTCAAAAGTCCTTACCGCCGGAGACGGAAATCCGTGGGATAAGGCGAGGTGTGCATTTTTAGGGTCGACCTTTTCTAACCCCACCCCTCCTTGTGGGAAGGCAGCATCGCTGTCATGCTGGTTGTCTGAAGGAAACACCTTACTGCTTTCACACCTCTGTACAGTCAGCAGTACGACTTCGCCTTCGGACCTTGGGATTGCTGCTTTTAGTCTCACCGCTCTTCAACCGACCTGTCTGGCATGGTAGGACCTTGAGGAACGATTGTTCCAGCCAGCATAGCTCGATTGGATCATCACGATAGGCAAGCCCGACCACCACGTCAAGGTAGCAGCAACGGTCGGGCTTTGGAATATGCAGAATAATCCAAAGTGATTCTTAAGTTCACTTCGTGGTTGCTATTTTGCAAACCAGTCACCCAAATAGTTTATTGCAAGGCAGTGAATTTGAACTAATCAATGATAGTAAAATGACTGAGTGAATTCTGAGCCAACCCAATTAATTAACCACAGTTAGCCTTAATAAACGAAAAACTTACCCACGTTAGCCCAAGTTACTATTCCACATCAGTACAACGATATTATAGTAACTATCCTACTATTATGGTTAAATTTTGTTAAGCCCTTTTATTAACTTACTTAACAGAGAATGTTATCCGAACAATTACAATTCGCACATTTCTTTGTACTATTATGATCACTATCATATCTGTATAAACGTGTATTCTTGATCATATGACAGACTCTGGCTGAAGTGTTGATAGATAAAATATCGCTCGGTGAATTATTCTCTTTCCCCATGTATATATGTACTCGAATCCTATTATTAGCCTTTACCTTACCTACCTATGCCTTATTCGATTTGACTATAAATTTGCCCCTGTATTTGCTGGCATACTCACATTCGCCTCTCTGCTTCAAATTCGCTCGATGTGTCTACAGCTTCGTTATCTGTACTATCCGCTAATAAACTGTAGTCGCTGCTTCTTATTGCCTTCTGATTTCAAACACAGTTGGGATTTATGTAATAACGGTTATGAAGCCGATTGATCAACGAAGCTAATCCACTACAAGTTGAAATTATCAAGATGGATGGTAATATGAGTCGAGATGATTTCGTAATAATAAGAAATACATAAAATCGAGAATATGATTGGAAAAAACAAAGTGAAAAGACATGTACGAATATAGAAAACGTCTAAAATGATTGGCTTTTTTCAAGAGGAATTTATAACTTGAATTAGCTTTGTGTATAAATTGATGACTTTCTTCCAGGGGATTGTTATATTTTAGTGAAGACATAAGTAAGGGTAATTTCCAGGACCTATTAATGGACGATTATTCTATATATATTCTTATTGTGTAACTACTGAGTAACTACATTATGTATATCTATATTCCTGTTATGACAAGCCTTATTTTGACCTATAAACTATTATGATACGATTTATTATTCCCAAGTTATGTTCAGTTTATTGATTACAGTCTCCCATGTTCACAGACACTTCTTGGTTTGATCTTGTATAGATGTTATTTCCTATTTTATGGTGTGATGTTGTTTGTTTGGTTGGTATATAAACCAAGTATGTTTGAAGCAAATGACTCGCATAGTGGAAGCTGTTATTGGCTTTCTGGATTCAACCAGAAGGGCTAAGAGGAAAAAGGAGCAATAAAGACATTAGGCTGTTCATACCGGTCGGTAGTAATTGGTTTGGGACAGTACTAAGATTGGATAAGTCGCATTTCGATTGAAGGATAAATCACGTGATAATTAACCGGGCTTAAAGTTACAATAGGAATCATCAAGTTATATCAATTGCAAGTATAAAATTAATATATTGAATTCACTTGGTATTGTTTGTTTGAATCTTACCATTGATGTTTAGGACTGCAATTGATCAGTCTCTTATTGGCATATTTGCATACTGTGCTTATTGCCTCGATATAGCCTTAATTCACAAGCATTATAAGCAAAGAGTGAACATCAACTCTGAGATGCAGGTACATCCAGCTGACGAGTCCCAAATAGGACGAAACGCGCGTCAAACTGGATTCCACTACAAGCTACTATCCATCTTTGCTTATAAATATATTGAGTGTTTATAATATAAGCTATTTATAGGTTTATATAAGATATGTAAAATAAAATATTTCATTAAATCTTGATTGAATCAACACAATAATTAGATTACTTAACTAATAAATACTCATGAGTCAATTGAAGCTAGACCACCATGGAAAAACTGGAAGCACTGAACGACCGTTTCATCCTATCATAGGACTCCTCAGAAGTGCGCATCACAAGATTCGAAACCCAGGACCTATCAGCCACGAGCTCGATCGCTTAACCACTAAACCATTGAGCTAGCATTTTATCAAAAAAACTTACCACTTATTTCAAGATTTTGATCTAAAATTGATTTCTCCATAGATAACCAAGTAACATATGTATTAAGTGAAAATAAACCAACTGGTATATGGACATGATGAAATTTTGCTGGATTACGATGATCATAAATATATATATGAAATAATCTTTTTGTTGTTAATCCAATAATTGTAAGGATGATTCCAATAAATAATAATCCTAAACTAATATGATATACAATGAGAGTACATCGTTTAGGATGTTTTCTACGATTATTTGAATGATTAGGATGTATAGCTAGTTTGTGTTTCATGGGAATGATTTTTATAAACTGCGCCTAGTTCACCGGTCCATTTATTCAGACTTCTAATTCTCTTTCCTTGAACGTGATTGGTGCATTGATAAGTAACCAATAGATGGTTGATAAACAAACATTTTCATTTTCCATGACCTTGAAAAATCAATTATATCTAACCAATGAAATGTTTTGTCTTGAAGGTAATTAGAAATCTATTAAATTATGAAATGTTTTTAAATAGTACAAGTCAATTATTCTATCTTCAAGTAAGTTTTAAATCATACATAGCATAAACATTAGGGCCGAAATTGTATACAAACTTTTTATAAACCGTGAATGTATTGTAGGCCCCCAAATGCCCTGGTACGGCAGAGAGTGGAGAGAGTACGCACTCCCTTCCGAAATACTTTCACATGGTCACGCCCATATATCCTCTATCAGGGAAGTCCTACTCACTGCCTTCTCGTGGCATTACTGTTGTTTACGAAATTGAGAGGACGAAAAGTGAATGTCCGGCGCTTTAGTCGGGTTGGTGAACATGGCGAGTCTACCTAGGGGAGTTGGCAGACCCTGATTCCAAACCGATGGTGCATATGAGCTCCAGTATCCTGAGGGAACAAATGGCGTATAAATCAATCGTTGGTCACCAACTACCATGGGACTGAATCTCCGCACGATGCTTCATTGCCTTGTGGATCAGACCTTTAGGTCAAAGGCTGGTGGTGTGGCCCCCTAAGAAAACCACCTGCTTCAGTTTGGGCACCCGGGCAGTACCATAACCCTCACACAAATCAAATGAGAATGGGAATATACTGTATCATATTGTTGTGCCTGAAAGTGGCAAACATCCAATAACAGTTTTTAAGGGTATTTTTTTAAATAGTTTTGGAAATGATTCATTAGCTGTTTATTATTCATGTCCTCTGCAAAATAGCAAGTTTTAGTTCGAATAAGTTATTGTTTACCAGTGACTACCCTGAAAGACAAGTTACTACAGTGAGAACATTATTTTATGGATGACCTTTGGACAACAATTAAGTGACCTTGAGGATGTCCGTCTCTTACTACGGCTAAATGAAGGTTATAAATTAGTGTAGAGAATTAGGTCTGGCACTTACAATTGGACGTTAGGGTTAAGAATTAAAGTTTTTATAACAAACTGATGTCAGCTATAATCCAAAAATGTTTTTTAGCCATATAAATAGGTGAATTTGGCACCAAAATCCAAGACCTGATATCTTAAATCTAATTGAATCGTTCACAAATTATAGTCTCACAATGTTTAGCCTCAGAAAAGCATATGGATTTCAACTTAGTTAAAAGCATATAACGGAAAAATAATTTACAACAACGTTTGTACAAACGAATGATTACTTTGTACATGATTACCCGGTGATTATGTATTCCATATATAATACGTTCATTTGTGCCCATCTAGTTCCATCTGCCTTAGGTTGCACTATATCAGGAGTTCTTAGCAGATTAATCCGAATACTTCTAATTATGATAATAAAACTTGAAAGTAATCTTCAGAAAATATCTGGTAGGATTGTTAGTAACTAATATAACCAATTTTATAAAAATTTTTGTACAAGAGTAGAGGGATCCACTTCAGTCAGTGAGCTTATGAATATTGATGAGAAACGATAGGATTGGAAGCTTCAATAGTTACTCAAAATCTTTCAAGTTTGTAAGTAGTAATTGTATTTTAGGTGAGAAGTTTCATAACTTTTTATTTTTGAAGCGATTACGAGTTCACCTAGTCTGCGAAAGGAACAAAGACTTGTGACTAAAGACCAATAAGTTATCTATTCTGACGCATCCTAGACCCGCTAACCAGAGTGAGAAGTCCAAGTTAAAAGTGTGGAAGATTGATTCCGTAAGCAGCCAGAAGCACAAGCGATCGCAACAGGTAGAAATCAAACGTTTATATACAGCATAAAATTGTCCTTGGGAAGCGTTACAAAATAGCATACTAAAAGATAAGACGGATCAATAGGGTTTAAGATTTTCCGAAGTTGGAAATACGACATGAAGGTGAAGAGAGCGCTTTTGGCGGGAAAACAAAGAAATTCGAAATTTCAAAATAAATTTGCAAAAATAAGTCATTTATCAAGTGAGTTCTGGGGATCTAACATCCCCAACATAACTCTTTTGTAAAAATAAGATTAAAGACAATGGATATTAAGACATGAAGCGCACATATGGTGACATCCTGCACAAGTGTGTGTCTGATGAATCGATTTCTAATATGATCTTATCAACAGTTGAAATACTAGTAAACCATCCAGTTGACATGAGTATATTAAATAAAGTATAATTTTAGCAATGTGATGACATATTGAAGAAAAGTGAGCTGACTAAACCAAAGTCCCATCGACTGCATCTAAGAATTGCATATTGATTGACGAAACTTGATAAGTGCTAAGGACTAGACAAGAATAACGTTACCTACTGAAATGGTGATCAATTCGTATAAACGCCTTAGTCTTACGACAGGTCTGTCGTGGCCCGAATAGTTTAGTTGCAATATGTCTGACTGTTGTATTACGTGATATAAGTCCGAATCCGATAAAGAGTATCGATTTCTTCAAGCCTTTAGAAACACCTTGCTGTCGAATCGTAACTAGTACGAAAGATATGTTCAGGAATTTCGGTCGATTGTCTCCAATCACATAACATCCGTATGAATGTTCAAAATTATAATACATTAGTTTGGCATACATTAAGATTAACTTTAAAGCTGAGTCGAAAACTTAAATCTTTATACTTCAGAATATTTCGTATGATGTGGTTAGGGGTAATTGGCAGAAAACCCGACTTCCTTCGACCACTTAACATCAAAACATGGCGCTCATGACGTTCAGTTAGTTAGACTAGTGACTAAGTTACAAATGAATTGATAAGATTCAATCGGCACCAAGGACTAAACCACTCAGTAATCAAACAACATAAACACTGAAGTTTCTATGATAAGTAAACTTACTGAAAGCTACAAAGCTACACAAAATTGAAATCAGTTTCGAAAAACCGGCAGAGTTGATAAGAGAGTAACCGTGAGAAAACTTGTTTAGCTGGGACAGTCAGTTAATCGTAGATGGGTTATTCAATTTCCCAATAAAATCTATCCTATTTTTTAAGCATGTGAATGTTCCCTCTGTTGCTATTAAGGGCTACAACTAATCAGTCTATTTTAGCACATGTTTATTTCAAGCAGATAGCCTCAATACTATCAACTATTCACAATTATATAGGCAAAAATAGCTAGTGACTGACGGTAGTATCCGGTAAAAGTGTTTCATCCTATTTAAGACTCATCAATGAGATGCACTGCATCTGAACTTTGATACTCACTCCGGAGCTCAAAGCCAGTACCTTTCGCTTCAAACACCTATCACATCATTTACTGATCTATTGAGTTCAGATAACCACTGTTTTGTGCAACAGATATGTATTTTATTTGTAACTGTTTGAATCTTGAAAAAACGTACTGGGTCTAAATCCCGGTATGGACATCAAGATGGTGATGCGGGTACGTTCCGCTCAAGAGTTCCGACTAAGATGAAGCGCATATTCTGTTGGACTAACCAATCTTGGTAAACAGCACTGCCTTATAAATTCATTTATTAAGATTTGTGAAATATAATATAAATAATAATTATCTGGTCTTCTGTTGTTCAAACTGAAGGCTTGAAATTTTCTATGACCCATGGATCGTACAACAAATAATGATAGTATTAAGAAGTATAGAACATATAACAAGCAAAATACTAACAACTTTTAATGCATATTCAGGTTAAATGTTGAGTAATAATTATCATTCAAGCCTGTCTTTCTCTGAAGTCTAGTTAAGAAAGGATAATGTAGAACTTGACTGTAGTTATCCATTTATTTCATCATAACTGAAATCAAATCATTTACTATAGGATCTCTGATATGATAGAATCAAAAGAGAGAAATTTAGTCAATGTGCTAAGTCGATCACTGTGACTATTATTATTATTATTTAAACACATAAATATTGGTACAAAGAAAGCACCAGGTTCATATGCGCCACACAAATTTCATTTCATTTATGTGAGGGCTGTGATACTGCCCAGGTGTCCAAACTGAAGCAGGTAGTTTTCGTACGGAGCCACACCACCAGCCTTTGACCTAAAGATCTGATCCACAAGGCAGTGGAGCATCGTAAGGAGATGCAGTCCCATGGTAGTCGGTCACGAACGATTGATTCATACACCATTTGTTCCTTCAGGATACTAAAGCCCATGTGCACAATTGGTTTGGAATCAGGGTTTTCCAACTCCCCTAGGTGAATTTTCCGTGTTCGCGAACCCGATTAAAGCGCCGGACATTCGCTTTTCATCCTCTCATTTTCATAAACAACACCGGTGCCACGAGAATGCAGTGAGTAGGACTTCCCTGTCAGAGGCTACATACGCGTGGCCATGCGAGAACATCTCGAGAGGGAGAGCGGACTCGCCTCGCTCTCGGCCGTACTAGGGCATTCGGGGTCTCGATCATATGATTTACTTAACTCAATTATCTAACCGTTCAATTAAAAAGTAGGTTACACGAGTAGAATAATTCGTTCGTACAAGTAAAAAGCAGTTAGTAAATGTAATTAATTATACAATGTAAGATATTCTCTTATGCTTAGTGTAGTTGAATATAACTGTCTGTGGTCAGTTCAATTGAATGTATAGGTATCAAATAACTCTACTGAAGTCTCTGTTTATATTATGTAGTAGTACATTGAAGATATATATGCATCATTATTATTCAGTTTGATTGGTTAATTTTATGTAACAAGATACACTTGATAATCAGCCTTTTCATTTGTAACTGTTTATTATATTCACGGATTTATGCGATTGTAAGTGATCTGTTTAACATTCAATAAAACCTGAATAGGTTTAAGTCAAATTTGATCACTCATACTGTAACTCTTAAAAAGTTTGTATGGGTAGCCCTTTCAATGAAAACTTAAACATCTCTAGAAAAATTTCCAGATAATGAAATTTAGTTATTTATTTAAACATATAAATATTGGTACAAACGGGCACCAGATATATATGCGCCACACAAATCTCATTTGATTTGTATGAGAACTGTGATACTGCCCAGGTGTCCAAACTGAAGCAGGTGGTTTTCTTAGGGGGCCACACCCGGAACCTTTGACCTAAAGGTCTGATCCACAAGACAGTGGAGCATCGTGAGAGGATGCGGTCCCATGGTAACCGGTTACCAACGATTGATTCATACGCCATTTATTCCCTCAGGATCCTGGAGTTCATATGCACCATTGGTTTGGAATGAGGGTTTCCCAACTCCCCTGGGTGGACACGGAGAGTGCCCACCAACCCGGTTAAAGCGCCGCACATTCGCTTTTTGTCCTCTCAATTTTGTAAACGACACCCGTGGTGCGAGAAGGCAATGAGTGGGACTTCGCTGGCAGAGGTTATATACGCGTGGCCATGTGAGAGTATTTCTAAAGGGAAAGCGGACTCTACCCTACTCTCGGCCGTACCAGGGCATTCGGGGACATCATGTTGGCTCTTTAAATAGCCTTTAAGAAAAAAGAAACTAAACACAATTGGAAAATAGTTTATTTTAACAATAATATGTACATATACACTAGGTGTTAGTTAGTTAGTTAGTTATAACAAGAGGTCGCATCATTCAAATATGAAGTTCTTCTCTATTTTGTTGTTTTTCCACTTGTGTACTAATCACATCAATCGCATTATCATCTTCGCCCTCATCAACATCTTCATTTACGAGTTGTTGGCTTTTAGATTTGTCATCAAGAGAATAATATTGAGAAATATCTAAAATAAAGCGTTCACCAGTCGGTGGACAATGAATTTCACCTGTTTGGATGAAATCATCTGTAGAAGGGTTTTTTTTCCGTAAAAACAAAAAACACATACAGTAATGATATTAATCTTTCACAGAAACACAAGTGAAGTATATATATATATATACATATATATTTACAAAATTAGGATAGTGTTATTTGCATAGGATTTATGATTCGAATCGATCACTATGCACACGCAGTTATGCACACGAATATTACAAAGAATGTGTCAGACACTTGAATGCCTAAAAGCGGAATAATAGTCAGTCAGTCAGTCACAACGTAGAACTTCGTACGTACGTACACCAGTTCGAGTTGCCATACCGCAATAGCACAGAGATGCAATTGTCGATTCAAATCCCATAGTGGTAGTAGTAAAACTATAAGCAGTAATCCGAAAGATTAGGGTTTGAAGATGTTATTCAAGGAGTATAATCCAGTGAAATAAATTTGAAAAGAGAAAAAAGATAGAGACATGAAGAATTCAGAAGATTAGAATTTGGTAGAACACAATAAGTGGATGCACCTTCGTCATTGCGAACGATTTTGAGCCATGTCATTCAAGGTCTCTAACCATCGATTGCTATCATCTCGGGGATCCCAACCACGTAGTCTACACCTAACAGCTTTTCTCAGTCCACTTGTCAGTAACCTCATGAATTTGTGCCACGTTTTGGTCTGGCCGTCCCTAGCTTTCTTCCAACCTACTCCTACACCATAAAACATTGCACATTGGGGCAGTTGGTGGTTGGCTATACGTAACACGTGTCCCAGCCATCTCAACTGATCAAGTTTCACTACTTCATTATAATTCATGTAAGAAGTTAGAGGTTGTTGTATCTCATAACTTTAAGGCATCATTCGACTCCATTGACCGAGAGGTTTATTGACAATGTTTATGATTGAAAGGAGTATCAAAGAAATACATAAACACTATACAGACTCTTTTACTTGAGAATTAATAATTAGGTTGAAGTTAATATTGAATTGTCACTGGAGTCGTCAACTTTCAATGATGTTCACAGGAAGATAAAGATTACTTGATCGAAATGTCAGCAACGACCGCGATCGGTAGAGTTAAGATTTATGCATTATGGCTTTGGATCAGTCATAACGATACAGACCCATTCACTCCTTATTTTACTCTACATCTTGAATCCCAGTATTCCTACACGTTCAAATTTTTATTCCATCTTCTCCAACCATGTTCTCCCTGTTTAGTCTGTTTTTCCATTATTACTACTTCAATCCCTTGGTTATTCATTTTGTCATGTGGTATGGCGACTGAGCTCAACACACGTTTGTGCCAGGTATTATGTTGATTATATCTAATTGGCTGACAGTTTATAAATGTTTATAAGAGGCTATGTAGATCCAGATAACAATATGTAAATGATGACTCAAAATACCTCATCTACACTTGCATCTCATCCACCATATCATGTAGCCATGACATATCATACAATTTGATTGATTTTATTCAGGATGTATCCACGCGGTTCTGATGTTAAAAACTAAAGTGAAACTGTTGTCGAATACATCTCTAAGGTATCTGGGAAGTTAAATGGCTAATATAATGAATTTTAACGATATTTTCAGGTCAATTATATGGATTGATAATAAATTGTTCATCTCACTTAATATTGGATCTTTTAATGGAAATAGAGAGTTTAGTTAAAACGAAAAATCAAAAGGCAATGTTTACTTTATTGCATTGATTTCATGCTATGGAATAAGTCTTGAAGTAGTCAATCACAAGACAAACTAGAAAGTAGAACGTATATGTAGTGGTTTCTAGCTACTACATCATATATCCGGGAGTTAGACTTAATCCCACAAGACTGGTCGCAATCACGGATTGTCCCAATACATAAGAAAAGGTCAAAATCATCCTGTGATAATCATAGAGGGATTAGTTTGACTAATATAGCATCTAAAATACTAGCCTCAATGATTACCAGGCACCTAACTAAGACTCGTGAACTGCAAACACGAGAAAATCAGGCTGGCTTCAGGCCTGGTCGTGGCTGTATCGACCACATATTCACTATTCGTCAGGTTTTACCTGAACACCGATTACCACGACGTGCTATGTTGACTAGTATTGAGGATGGTTGGAAGAGAGTTAGGGGCGGCCAAGCCAAAACATGGCATCAGTCCTTGAAATCACTAACTTTTAGTCTGAGCCATGTTGGTAGATGCAGACTACTTGGTTGGGGTCCGCGTGACTGTCGTAACCAATGGTTGCAGACTCTGAGTGACATGGTTCAGAATCGATCACAATGGCGTAGGTGTATACACTCTTTATCTTCCCTTAAACCTTGAGATTAAAATTGCTTCATATCTGTCTTTTTTCCTGTACTATATTCTTATATACAATCTTTCTTTTATATGTAATACCACCACTAAATTAACTACTTCTATGAATCCAGTATTCATCTTGTTGTGCTAACGAGGTTTGGCAACTTGGATCGATGCATATGTGTGTCTGGTCCTACGTTGTAGCTGACTGACTGACTGATCACATATCATCCAACGTTTTTAACCATTGGTTACAATAATGGCGCAGAGCCCAACCAGATAGCTTAACTCTGTTCAATTATCAATGATCTCATGGACTGATGTTACATTTTGCTTTACTCGCCTCTAGCCTTCCTTCAACCTACTTTTACACCAGCAAACATACCATATGGAAGTAGGCAGTGGTTGAGGATGCGTAGTATATATGCCAACCATTTCAGTCGATGAAGGTTGATTGCTTACTTCATTAGCCGGAGAAATCTTAAACTAGGCCAAAATAGATGTTTAGTATTTACCAACGTTCATTGTCTTTAGTAAGTAATAATATTATGAGATCTATCAAATGACTAACCAAGCTAGACATTTGAATATGAGAAATATGCATGATACAGATAAATCTCTTGTTGACGAATCCCAACTAATATCAAATATTATAGTTGAAATCATGAATCAGTTGAAGCTAGACCACCATGGAAAACCTGGAAGCACTTGACGGCCACCTCGTCCTATTGTGGAACTCCTCAATATGAAATAATTGAGTATCAAGGAGGGCTCTATAAACTATGAAAATAATTAAATTTATCTTTTTACATTGAATAGAAAACACAAGATAAAACAATCAAGTCTATTCATCCCTTACTTATAACTCTAGATGACTTTTGTGATTCAATACATTCCAAATAACTACGTAAATTCTCTTCTAGTCGATTAAAATCCCATGAGAGCTAGAATAATCAATGAAGGATTTAAAAAGTAGACCGTTGATATTCAAAGAGAAGAAATACATAAAACAATGAAACTCAGTACTCAGAATGTGTAAATCAATAACAGCGAAAACACATTAACCTTCCTGTAAACTCCACGAGAATGTAGAGCAGTGGAGCATTGTGAGGAGATGCAGTCCCATCGTAGCCGGTGACCAATAATTGATTCATACGCCATTTGTTCCTTCAGGATACTGGAGCCCATGTGCACCATTGGTTTGGAATCAGGGTTTTCCAACTCTCCTAGGTGTACTTTCTGTGTCCACCAACCCGGTTGAAGCGCAGGACATTCGATTTTCGTCCTCTCAATTTCGTAAATAACACCCGTGGTGCAAGAAGGCAGTGAGTAGGACTTCCCTGTCAGAGGCTATATACGCGTGGCCATGCGAAAATATTTCGAGAGGGAGAGCGAACTCTGTCCACTCTCGGCCGTACCAGGGCATTTGGGGCCTAATAATTACGCAAACTAAACTTTAACAGTTGTTAGTGGATGCTTGAAACGTACTCAAGAGATTTTCTAAACCTAAAGGTCCTCATTTTGATCCCAGATAGGGTCGTGGATGCCCAGTGCCTAGAAGCCTTGCACTATGATGAAACACATGTGTAGTGCTCTCTGAATTTCAATGGTACTTCATGGTACATTCAAGAAATAAGAAGCGTAGAATAATATTGAAACTCTGGATGGATAGACAAAAAGAGAAAAACGATCTGTTACACAACATGCTACAACTAATATTGAACCAAATCACCTAAGGATTTTCAACTATTTTTCCAATAGACCAGAACCAACATGATTCATATTAGGAGTCAGTGAAGTTCATAGATTGATCACATTAACTTTAGTTTGGCCGCCTCTGTCGTTTTTTCAGCCTATTCACTACAGCACAGTTAACATTATGTATAGATACAGGCTGATATTAGGAAAATGCTACACATATTTTAATTACATCCGTTAATGAAGATTCATAACTTCATTAAAATTAAAATCCATGCAATAGCACACATCCTCGGCTGGTGTTGATCTCATATAATATGACATCATAAGGGATTGTTATGTGAGTTTACAAAAATAGTTTAATAATAATAATATTATGATTATGAAGTAGGTTAATACCTGACCCAAAATTATATCCAGTAATCCGATTTCAGGAACTCCATCAATAGAAGTTGATTCCAGTTGAGTACTACGCGAATGGATTGAAATCAGTTTCATTACATCATCACCTAATCTACCTATATACATATATATACATGAATAAAGATTTTTCTTTAATAAGAAAGTCAACTTATTGGATGCTTGACGACAAATAAAAACTTTTCCTGATTGAAAATGGAAACTGCCTAAATCAAAATGGAGTGAAGTTGGAAATTGAGGACTAATGAGTGAAAGTCAGACATCTTAACTACTGAATCACTGATGTTAAAATTTATTGAGCCGAACAGGTTGCCGTGGTGATCAGTCAATGATCTCGAGTGCTGTTAGGAGTATGAGGGTAAATGTCACTGTCCGGTCGCCCACATGGCAGAAGAATTTATCCTCTTGAGTTACCTTGAAAAGGAAACTGAATTAGTTGTGATCTTGATGATTTAACAGAGTGACTACTAAGCCGAAGAGACAACTGCGTGATGCAGGTCACACATGGACTTTTACGAGCGGTTCATGATGCGTTAGATCAGTGCTTTAAAAGTCTTAAAACAGGCGACGGATATCTGTGAGCCAAGGTGAGATGTGAAAACGATGACCTCTTCTGACTCATTCATTCCATTGTGACAAATTAGTGTTGTTACAGATGCTGATTATATGAAGAAAACATCGTACTGCTGTCACATCGTTGTACAGTCAGCAATAAGACTTCGTCTCTGGACCTAATGCTTAGTACTTTTAGCCTTGACGCTATTCAATCGACCTGTCAGGCATGGTTGGGCCAAACAAATATTCCAACCAATACAACTTGATAGGCTCATCATGATAGGTCAACCCCACTATCTCGTAAATCAAGGTGGCAGCTACGGTGCTGGATACTTCAACAACGTAAATTTATGTCGAAATCTTTTCACTCAATATTCACTAATTTATCACAAAAATCCAACACTAAAGTTTAACGTTCACTCAACGAGCAATTTTCACGTACTACAGTTAAGAAAAGCTAGTACAACTATTCGGTATCTCAGTTCAAATCTAATCAACAAACTGATAGACCATTTTTAGAGGATGTTCATTCCTTTTCTAAAATATTGATGCAAAATCAACATATCACTGGTGATAATGATTCGTAGTATGATAGATTTATTGGCCATAATAAAACAGGTATAGCACAGCTTGCAGCTGACCGACCAATTCAATCCTTTCTGCATGCTATGAGTGAGAAGGTAGTCATCGTAGAGTGAAGAGATAAGCAGGATTTGATGAGTACGTGAAACGAACGAGCGAGTGTTTGATGCAATGGGGTAGAGGGTAAAACTGAAGTGGAATTGACGTGGACTGATTGACTGACTGGACGAAAGGATGGATGGAGGTGGAAACAATTGTGATGCGTGTGTTATATTGGGATAATGGCTGGATTGAGTGTATTAAGGTTGAGCACAGTGTGAATAAATGTATTGTGTGTGTGAGGGAGGGTAGAGAGAATGAGAGAGCAATGAAGAGGGAGCCTCTATTTGCCAGGTTGGCGCTGAGCTACTGTGGTAGCAGTCGACTGGATAGGGCTTGTGGGCTCCCCCACCAGTTAGCTACCAACAAACTCACCTCTGGTGGCCAAACGCGCTACCTACTGCGCCCACAACTATGTTGGCCGGACCCCACACATATACTAACTTATACTGCACATCACCAAACCAAATCTTACATACACCCAACACAAGCAATAATACACAACCGAGATTCGGAACCACTTTAAGCTATCTTATGTTACCGAGATGCTTAGAAATTGTATTGCAGAGGGATTTCCTTCTAATTAATTAAAGACCTCGTGGAATACTACGCTAGGCTTTTCTTTCAGCCTTACCAATCTAACTGCCTTGGTAAATGCACGTAAGCTTATACAAACAGTTGGAAATAATTTCATTGGAATCATGAACTGATCAATGCTAGACCACCACTATAATAGGACGAAACGACCCTCCAGTGCTGTCAGGTTCTCAATGGTTGTCTGACATTGATCGACTCATGATTCCAATGAAATTCAACAGTCTCAACACTGTTATCATGCTGAAAATTGGAAGTAAGATAAGAAAGATGCTCATCGATGTTTAAATGCTCAAAGAAGCATATTGTTATTCACACTACGACTAGTTTGGCTGAAACATACGCTCTCGTTAACGACGCCTATGTTTAGCCTTTTTTTTAACTGTCAATGGAGAATTATACCTTCGTCAACTTGTCATTCTTGTTCTTTTCAGGAAAACAACTGTGGTTTAACTAAATCCACAGATTAATTGAGTAAAGTCGATCGATAAGTTTGTTCCCCAATAGTTACCTGTTTATGATCCTTTACCATCTCCATTCCTTTTGTGTAATAACTATACTACTGATTAATATTCAGTAACTCAGACAATTGTTATTCATTTTTGAACACAGGACGCACCTCTGTTGTTGGATAAGAGTATACTCTGTACTGACAACCTTGAAGTAAGTTACCAGACAATCAGTAAACAGAGTTTATTTATGAAACATCGGCGAAAAGCGATAAAATCACATTGGAATAATACCTTTGACCTAATTAATCGAATTATTCTCTACAGCAAAGGAAAAAAAAGTTAAGTTGGGTTGGTGTAATGGAGTTGGGATTTGGTTGGATAATAGATATTTCTTATCAATTCCAAGCATTTTACGAATTAAATATTGCCAATTTCCACTTTATTCATCGAAAAATAGAAGTTATCCCTCAATGAGCTTTCAACTTCGCGCAAAAATATGTGAGATGTCATCTTAATTCTGATTGGTCCACTGAAGGCCGCCGCTGATATTTCTACTACTAAAATACTACAACTACAATTACCTAATTTGTCGTACGTTTTCTCATAAATAATTGTTACGTAATTACTGCAATAAGTACTCTTTCTCCGATTGCATCTTAACACATATGAATACCTTACAGATCTCATGAATTGAGGTTTGTAAAATATATTTACTCATATTGTCATAAGTAATAGTATCTTATTGTGTTTCGAATTCAGGATTCTAAGAGTTACTCAGTTGTTTGATTGGTAAGACTATGATTTATGGACGAACAAATCAGATTTAAGATAGCACGTCTTTAATTTTGGCGAGAAATTCACCCATCTTTATAGCTAAATAGAATTTTGGAATAATGGCTGACGTCAGTTTGTGACAAAGAACCTAACTCTAATTTTTCACCCTAACGTCCAACTGCAAATCCTAATCTTCACTCCTCAAACTAATTTATAACCCTCGTTTAACATTAGTAAATAGCTGGACATTCCCAAGGTCGCCAGGAAATTATAGTGTCACCTATTATTCTAAGAAATATTATTCAAACAATACTGCTATATATTACATGTTTAACCCACACAGACCTATCAAGAGGCTTGATAATACAATACAACAAACACTGGTAACTGTTTAAACATATCATAGATGAAATTATGTCACAAGAAAGATGAAAACTCTTACCATTTTTTATTGTTGGGAGTCTTTCTCTTAAAATATGTCGCAATTTCGTCACCTGAATTTCCCAACTTTGATGAGCGACAACAGTATCGTATTCATTCCAATGGTAGTGACCTTGACTTATACGTTGGATAAGTGATGATCCACCAGCATCATAAGCGCCAGCAGTTATATATGCTTCATGATCATCTGAATCCTGATAGTAAAAGTAACAGTAATGGTAATAATAATAGATATGCGCCATACAAATGATTCAATTTGTGTGAGGGCTGAGATACTGCCCGGGCGCCCACACCGAAGCAGGTAGTTTCCCTAGGGGGTCACACCCCGAGCCTTTCATCTAGAGGTCTAATCCACAACGTTGCCGAACAACGTTAAGAGATGCAGTCCCATGGTAGCCGGTCATCAACAATAGGTTTATACACCATTCGTTCCCTCAGGATCCTGTAAACTACATACACCACTGGTTTGGAATCAGGGTTTTTTAACTTTCTTAGGTGAATCTTTCATATCCACCAACCTGGTTAAATCGTCGGATATTCGCTTTTCATCTTCTCAATTTTATAGGCAACACCCCTGACGAGAGAAGACAGTGAACAGGACTCCCCTAGAAGTGGCTGTATACGTGTGGCCATGTGAGGGCATTTTGAGAGAAAGAGCTAACTCTCTCCACCCTCGGCCGTACCAGGACATTTAGGGGTTCTATTTGAGATCAAAGACAAGACTTCTACTAGCTGAATGAATAGGTCATTTAACAAATAAACGATTGGAGAGCAAATCAACCATTATTAATTTACTCTCCAATTAAATTAACACCTAACGACCAAACTTTGTTCATGCCCCCTCCCCGGTTTATATCAACACAAAACAGAATAAGTTACTTTTATATGTGAGTTTCTCCTTTAACGTACTTGACATATGGCCAATACTCGATGAGCAGGCATGAAATCCAATAAATTCGGTAGAACGAGGTTACCATTAAATTTCGGAATGAACCTTGTCTTTTTCTTTGTACACATATTGAGCGTAACCTGTGTTTGTGAACCCCATGAAATACAGAAAACAATACAATCACAAGATTCACAATTTTAAACGGGGAAAGCTTATTGGGTTGTTACTGTATAATAAGGAAGTAATGTAACGCAGTTGTCAAGAGTAGGGGTTTCTTACGCGTAGTCAACTTTGAATTATGATATTTACACATGATCGCTTTCACAGTGATATGAACTGATTGCTTAAACACTGATGTATCTGGGATGTAGATTCGCACCTGCCTACTAAAACTGATGTTGATGAGTGATGTGATTTAAGCACTTATCTACCATCATAGTATGAATAATGAGAATACAAATACAACTATATTAAAGGTTTATATATATTTTTAAATTGGGTACGCAGTTTGTACTCATTCGGGATGTTTTAGCAGCAAACCAACCTACAAAGTTTACAAAAGATACTGATTATAGAAAGTGAATTTGATCAAGAAAACATAGTTCATTCTCAAAATCCATTGAGAAAGCGATGATATTCCAGAATACACCTTCCTTGAATTCCAATGATTATTATTGTGAGAACAATGACGGAGTATATAAATGACCAATAAATAAGCGAACGATTCTTATAAGGTTGTTCGTGAAACTAGGGAAAAACGGTCAGGGAATTTATGAAATGTTAACGTTTGTATGTGCAGATAATATGTAGAATAAAACGACTCTCTTCAAGTAAAACTTTGTCAAGGAGACCTAACTGACTGACTTCACGTGGGAGAGAACCATGATTATTATAAACATATTTAGCATGCATTAACCCATTTATTTATTGTTTCCATGGTCTATGATTATTATTACTTCCTGCTTATAATAATAATCCAACAAACAGCTTTTTTGACATTAAAAGTTCTAGTTTGTACAACCTTTTTAAATCCTGAGTAGTCTCATAGGCACTGGGGGTTTGGTGTTTGACGTAATCTTTGCATAGATTCGCCTAGGTGAGATATCCGTATGTAAAACGAAGAATTGGTTTACTATACAGCAGCCCGCTCCGTTCGACTCTATGAGTATGAAACATAACCATTCAAAATGGATGAAATAGTTTATTAGTGTGTGATCATGGGTGCCTTCAAAGCACTGCTCGTGTATTTCGGAAACATCGAGTAAGCAATGTCGGGGTCAGGCATAGAGTACTTACTAGACGAGTATGGTAAATCAGTTGATGATGTAGTGAATCTTCATCAACTGGGGTGGTTAGAACGTTTGTTAAGGATATCAAACCGCCGCCTACATCGACAAGCGATGTTGTCCGGTGTAGGAGCAGGTTGGAAGAAAGCTAAGGGCGGCCAAACCAAGAAGAGACATCAACCCATGAAATCAGTGACTGCTGAACTGAGCCATGTTAGTAGGTACAGACTGCGTGTTTGGGGTCCGCGCTATTATCATTGGGTGATGTTACTCAGAATCGTTAGTAATGAAACAGATACATTAACTCTTTGTCTACGCTGGTTTACTAGGATTGGAAACTTCGAAACAATTTGGAAAATAATCGGCCTCTTATAGAAAAAAACATGACTATAAAAATACATATATCTCACACAAAGACAAAAATTGCATGTACACATATTAGGATGAAAGATTCCTAACACTTCACAATAAAGCCATTAACGTACCCAGATTGGGAAAATATCTATATAATGTATGTGGAAGTTACTAAAGTATAAACCTGATATTATAATGAGAACTAATAACTCCCTTCGTATTTCGCAGATTATGCAAGATATGTGGTGAAATAACTTGTAATGAAAAATTAGGATTCTTTACATGACATGATAACAATGAATATGTGATCACTGCAGTATAAAGGAACAAAATCACCCTCACTAATGGCAAAGTTTGTTTCCGTATAAATTATACAAAAGATTGCAAGTCAATACTTCAGTTTAATCAAATTAAGTTAATTTAAACCCCAAGGACCTCTATATATGGGCTACACTTTACGTGCGAGGGTCAATGATTCTACCCGGTTTCCCAAACAGAAATCGATTGAAGGAGATTTGAACCCATGACTTAGTGACCGACAGTCGAACACCCAAATTACTGAGTCAATATTCAGAATGAACTCGATAGCAGACTTCTTATTAAATACATAGATAGATTCGATTAATATAAAATATAAATCTATATATATTTATTAGTCAGTCAGTTACAGGCAATTTTAAAATTTATTAAGGCTCAATGAAAGGAAATTTATATTCTAAATTACAGTAACATTTATAAGTTATTAAGTTAATAAAGCCTCGCCTAACTACAGACTTTACTGACAAAATAAGAGATGTTGTGTGAAGAGAAGCATTTTTTTTAATGGTTCCCATTATCTTGAAGGCCTGATGAGAACTGAATTTAGGTCCAAAATAGCTTGACCTAGATAGTCTAGTTGGAACATTGGATATACGAAACCAGACAGTTAGTCGGTCTCTACGAATACACTAGCTAGTTAGCATTGTAGGTGAAAATATGGTTTAGATATTGAAATCCAAGCTATGAGAATAGCTTGACATATACTTAGTCCCAAGTTTCAAATAGTTTGTAACACAAATAAGTAGTCTACGCACAATAATATTTATCGCTCTTAAAAGAATTTTGACATAACTTAAAATACAAAAAGGTTGTAAAAATGTCATACCTTAACTCGAACTGGATTATCCATACAATCATACATATCCGGGTGAGCACTTTCACGCAGTAGTTCAACAGCTTCTGACAAACTGTATTTTTTCGGCTCAAATTCAGACATTAAATAAGTATCGGAAGTTGGAATTCGACCTTTCAAAATATTTAATCTAGCCATTTCCTGCTCCCATTTCGTCCTATTTGTTTTCATCAATAGCTCACGAGCAGCATCTCGTCTACTCTTCGACTTTTCATTCACAGTTACTTTAGCCTCACGATATCTTTGCTGCTGGTTTCTGAATAATTGTGATGAAGTCGACAAATTGCGAAATGAACTGGCGACTAGAATCGGTTGAATATGTGCATGACTGTAACAAATTACTTTGCGAATTTGCATTGAACCTTTTCTAGAAAATATACAGTATTAAGGATGATAGTAATTCATAAGAAAATGTTAGCAAGAAGAGACTGTATAACTCAGTAACTTGACAATAATTTTTATTTAGAGCAGTCTAATGTTGGTGGAGTTTCGTTCTCTGTGTTATAAATCACCTTTATATCAAAAGCGGTCTAATCTATTTATGTTATGAATCGCATATATACATTAAGTAATTGCTCAATATATGCTAAGTACTGAATAATCTAATTTATTCAAGTACTACAATTGACAAAATAAGTAAAGCAGACATGAATTCAGTCTACTTTCAATAGTTTTGATTTAATAGTGGTGAACATTATTCTTTCTTTAATTACAACAAGTAACTAGTCCAGTGTTTTATCCTAGTCACAAAAAAAACCAATTCAAATTATCAAGGGTAACTTGAAACAAAAAATTAGTAGTGAGGAAAAAATAGAAGCTTTCAGGATTATGAGGTTAGAAGATGATTCCACACTATTCAATTAACGATAAATAAATTTACCATCTTAAATTTAAGTGACATTCATGATATATGAGAATGACTAATCAAAATTTTCTCACGTTAATATTTAAGAATCATTTTATTGACAGGATAGACTAGAGAGTTACCTTATGGTCCAAATGGCCTTAAATGGACATTCAAACATCTTGATTATTTCACAGAAAGCACGGAATGACAAACTTCGAATAGGCTAAAAAATATCCATATCAAACAATTCTGATGCAACTCCTTTAGTAGGTCAAATTAATAAGATCACTGCTTCACAACGTCAGATTTAGCGTTGGCTCAGACTAACCTTACATCATTATTTCATGCTTAACACGTAAAAGAAGCTCACAGAGATATCCCCGAAAATTTTTGAGAGCGCTCTTTTAGTCCTCTACTCTGACAGAATTGTATTATTAATTAAATGATTTCTAACTAAGAGTACTACTATCGAAAACCAACGGTTGTTATCCACTAAACGTGGAGTTTGATCCTACAACTGCGTGCTTCAATAGAACACCCATTTAATACTATCCTTTAGAAAAAACTGGTAAGAGAATACTAAACTGAGAGCAATTAGAAACAATCTTCAAACCACGGAACATAGACACAATGAAGTGTATTTACTTATTTGAACACACAAATATTGGTACAAGTAATTAAATATATACACTTCATTGTGTAGGTGAGCATCTTTGCTTGAAAATATAGTATGGTTGCCTTCACTAACAGACACTTCCTCGATTAAAATCCGAAACTCTTCTAGTAATTTCTAGGTTATTATTGTTCAGCAATAACTTCTCAGGTCTTAAACAGATTAGTTCAGCCAATAAGGACCAAAGCCTGGAGAATGAGTTACTTTAAGTATTGAGAGCGACTGCGACATACTTACTATACGCCACTGATAATCTAGAACTGTACCTCACCAATAAAATACAAGAACGAAGAAATCAATCTGTTTAAGCTAAATGGATGTCGGATTACAGTAAGACCAGAGCTCCCAACTTCGAGATAACACCGATAAATTTTGGAACATTTAGGGAAGATACAAAATACCCTAGATTTACCCGGAACTGGAATTTTTACCCGGAATTCCTACAAAGAGCAGAATAAGCAGCTTGGGTACACACTACAGACATAATTGTGGCAAAAAGCACGGAACGACTGACTCATTTTTGTTCCTGAAAATCAAAGATCCATTTTATGACGTGCGAAATTGCCGAACATAAGTGACAAGACGAATGAACGGCGGCTGAGGATGATGCTCATGTAAAGAAACGAAATCCAGGAATGATAGGGTGGATTCTATTTTCTGACAAATCAGAGATACATTTAATCAAGTCGATACAATTAAAAACTTAAACTGAACGGCAAAAACAACTAGGGACAGCAGTCCTAAAGAGACAATACACCGTAACGAAGAAGGCAAATTAGCCGCTTCAGTCTTTAGTTACAATAAAAGTAGGTCGGTGGACTTATGTTAATCCTTGAAGCTTATTTTCCTGCAAGGCTTCGATTTCTTCAAGATGATCACTGAGGAGGCCGAAACCAATTGTTTGCGTAATGCGTTTAAGTCACTGGTCACTCGATGAATCTCACACCGAGTGCGAGTGTCCAATATCTTTTTCATGAACTTGCATAAGTAAATTGATTTCTTTGTGCTCGCTTCTTGTTGTTTTGATGCGATTCCAGCTATTTGGTCATGAACAATTGGAGGTAGTCCAGACACTCGACTGTACTAATTTTATTCACTTCAGTTCTTTGTCACTTTGTATACCTTATAGTTTAAGTGAATGCGTTCGTCTCAAGACACTAGGGGTTGTGGATACCAGCAGTTATCATATCGCCACCAAGCAGGAGGTTTGTTGCTTGAAATGAGAAAGTAAGCTGATAATTCTAGTACTAAAAGATGGATTTTTAAGAATAAATAAACAATTTGCTTAGTTGGAATTGTGTGTGAAGACGAAATCGGGAGATTAAAAGGGGGACGGAGATGTTACTATGAAACACAAAAAAGAGTTACTGGTTACTCAGTAGTGATAACCGTCGTAAATCATGAGTCATCCATTGAACACAACTGTTCAGACAGGGGGATGGTAATCCATGAGTGAGTATTTATCAAGCCTGCCCTTAAAGCTATCCACTGGGAGTACTGTGGTCACATCTTCTGGGGAAGTAATCCAAACGAGGGCAACTCCTGATGAAAAGAGGTGAGAGCATACTTGGATATCCGCTCTTTAATGAGCAATATTTCGAGGATTGTCTCGTGGAACGTGGTGATGATGATGATCTGGTAGTATGCTTGAGTTGTGGTGGCTTAACGTACTCAATATGTTGTATGCCATTATCGGCCCACCTTTCATCTTCTTGCAGTTCAGACAGAATGATTTTACGTGCTGAAGTTTTTTCTAGTTAGATTTATGTTTTAGCCATGTCACTCATTTGGTTTTCCCTCTCTACACTTGGTCTATGAGATCTTTTCTGGAGAGAATGGGAGGAACAACGTTATGGACTTAATATGGGGCCATGGGTACGTTTCGAATGGTATTAGGAATAACTCTGTGATGATCGCTCCAAATTTTCTTCGCATAAGATGGAGTGTTGAGTTTGGTTTGGGTTCATCCTCTGTGCAATTCCAACTGGTGTCTAGATTCTCTGTGGTTGTAAGCCCAAGATCACTCTCTGAAGAGACAATCGGAAGCGGATTTCATTGGGGGTGTAAGTGCGTAGTCAAATAAGACAGAATGTTCATGAAATGACACTTCAGCAAGTTAATTTTCAACCCATTGTCTACTGAATATTCCTCAATTTTTGTAAGGTCATTTTGAAGCTCAAGTGTATCATCTTCACTTTATGTGGACCTCCAGATCTTTACATTGACTCCGTATATCAGTGCCGTCGAGCTAATCTTATCTAACGGGTCGTTAGTAAAGATCAAGAACAACAGCTGACCTAATGTTGTTCTTTGTGAAACTCATGATATTGAGACCTTCCAACGCGCTTAAACTCCATTTACTTGATGCGAAACTTCCCATTCTCTAGGTAGCTTACGGGCCTAAACAACAGCAGGTCAGTGAAAGTCGTCTTTGCGACCTTTGCTATGAAGATAATATTAAGTATTGTGTCAAAGGCTTTTGCGAAATCGAGGACTGTCACATGAACCGGTATCTAATGGTACCATCAGGTCGTTTAGCATTACCATGTTATAAGGAGACTGAACAAACAGGACCTGCCTTCCCTTAACCCATGTTGGGTCTCGTGGAAGATATTGTTTTTGTCCAGGTATTCTCTGATTTTTTCATTTACCAGTCCTTCCATTACCTTCGACAGTATTTGGAGTGACGCTACCGGTCTGCGAAAGGTTGGGTGTGAACCTAAGGAGAGCCAGAACAGGTGTCTGTGGCTGCCGCGAACTGTATGGGGACTATAGGTCTGGTGTTGTCACATTCCGGTGACTTTTCTAGGCTCAGACTTTCTAGTCTCTTCAATACAAACCCGGGATTTAGTTGGATATAGCCCAGACCTTCAAATACCATTAGAGTTAAGAGATGTCCCGCGTTTGCAGGCTTCTGGTATTGTTGGTCTTCGAAGATGGAATTAAAGATCTCTCCCATCTCTAATTTAGTGGATCTGTGCCATTTGGCCCTTTGTGACTACAGATCCCTTGGCTTGTAACCTTTCTTTTTCTGAACATGAATCCATAGAGATATTCCAGGTTAGCTTGCATTTTGGTTGCTAGCTTGTTTCGAAAACACCTGCCGCTTCGGTTTTTGGCACTGCACCTGTTTCTAAAAGTCAAGTAAGAGCTGCGATAAGATTCCTTCCAAGTGACTTTACACTTGTGCCTGGCTTTCCGCTTGGCCTGTAGCAAGCGTTTAGCGCCTCTCATAGACCAGGATCTCCTTCCGGGCGTGTAATTACCCTGAGGTGCACTGTGTTGGGTGGCAATCTTAATGATGTATCTCACCATCTCCTAGTAGTCATCCGACATATTACCGCAATCAAGTACTCCATGCCGTTCCAAATGAAGTAACACTAGTCGTCTCAGTCAGTTCAATGCTGAGTGGTGTTACAGATCTGAGATGACTGTCAATGTATTTCATCACTCCACCTCCTGTTTTGTGCACCCCATGGTATCCGAATGTGTCGTGTCTTGCAACTTCACTCCTTCACCCGTGATATCGTGCGATACCATGTTTTGGTGAGGAATGTAATCTTCAAGCATGAATGAAGACACTTGTCTCTCTTAGTTTACTCTTTGTTCCTCTTGCGTCACCGTATAGACGCTTTATAGTTGATCTGATCATCTGGTGCTTCACTGAACCAGCGTCTGTCTTCTGGTTTTTAAGCAGACTGTTTTTAAGGTTTTTCAACTAGTTCCGGACGAACTGGCGGCTGTAGATGTTCCCCCTGTGTAGCCTGTCCCATCAGTGTTTTCGGTCTCTATGTTCTGTATTGCAGCCAACCGACACCAAGGTCTGTCGCATCGGGTCTTTTTGTTGTTACCTTACAAATCTAAGTCGGTTTTCACATCTGACGTGTCTATAAAGGGCGCTTCTCGAGCTGTGTCGACCTCAAAGGACCTCACCTAAGTCTTTTCTGTCCTCTTTCCCACAAAATGTTGTGGGAGCTATTCTGATATTCGGTCCAGAAGGCAGTAGAACTCCATGCTAGAAGCAGCAGTTACAGCACATTACGTCAAAATCTTTTTGAAAAAGGTTCAATGCCTACATAGATTCCACTAGTAAAGAGAAAGATTACTCGAAACACTGCTTCTTGATTAATCTTCATGCTATCGATTTATTCGCGTTAGCTCTTCGATCTCAAACGGAACATAACAAGAATCTTATATTTACGAAATGAAGGACGCCCTCCCACCACTCGGATGAAGATTATAAGTACCAAGAGGTTTTCTGACACTCTCTAAGAAGATTTTAAACGGATATTTAGACAGGAAGACTAACTACTGGACGATATGACCTTTCCAAGGTCAAGTGTTAGGCGGGTTGTATTTAATGTTGGTCTCAGAGTGTGAAAAGTTCCTAACGAAGTTACGGGCCCTTCCACCAACTGCTACTCAAGAGCTATCGGTGTTAGGAGTAATAAATGAGGTATTAAAATGACTGAAAAATTCTGGAGAATTCAGAGTTTTGACGGGTGTTACCATAACAATAAATCATAAAGGATAAATATCATGTCTCACAAAAGTTATTTTAGCTTTTTAAGTCATGGCTATTATATCCGGTGTTCAAGGAACAGTGTACGAAATAAATCACTTCTGATCAATCATGATCTAACAAGCTACAAGTATTAATTCTTGTAGCTTGTGTTAATGAACACATGCCAGCCGGCCTACTGTCCTTATTGTTTAAGACTTAACTCACGATATTTATATCTCACCAACAAACTTCTAGTTTTCGGTGACACAGACCGTCGATTGGGAACAACAACAGTCTTCCACTCCGAACTTGTGAACCCGTCTTGTAAATTTTACACTGCTTAGAATATCAGTAACTTGTGATAACATAATTTTGGTGCGTTATGCACATAAGTAGTCTGCTTTTTGTTTGTAGAAATTAGATGGTTAATATATCCCAACTGCTTACACAATAGAAGTTGATATGTCATAGGAGTATCCATATAGAAATCTTTTTTGATCAACGTCAACATGCAAGGGATATTTAGTGAAGTCCCAGTATTATGACAGCTTTCTACTCAGGTAATATTCGTGCTGCATTCGGTTTTAAATATATGGTTTGAGATGTTTATAAGTGGTCCGTTTCCCTTGGAATCTATATCGACTTATTTGAACACTTGGACCTAGGTAACCAAACATTGTTTATACTTATTGGTAGCATTGTAGAAATGTATCTGTAATATACGTCACAATATACTGTACACCTTTTGTCATCTTTTGAATAGGCATTCGCGTGTCCATCTGCCCACGTACGCTCTGCATGTCTAGACCTTCTATCTGGATGGAACAGTCCACAAATCTGTCTTAGTGCAGGCTCAGCTGGTGAAGTTGTATTGTGGCATACTGCGGATGGTGATCCCAGAGTACGTGATCGTTCTTTCCATTGTCTCCTGACGTGGCTATGTTCACTTAACGCCGTCTTGAAATCTAGTGAGTTTAGTCGTCCAGGGAAAGCAAAGTATTTCAACAACCATAAAGAGTCTGTAAGAAAGGAGTTGACTGGGTGGTTTGAAGCGAATCTGGAGTCTGTTTATTCAGCTGCTTGTCAAGGGCTACTAGATAATGAAGAGTTGGTAAGCTTTTGTGGTTATAATTCCATTATTCTAGTAAATATACAGTATCCTAACTCATTTTGTTAAGAAATAAACTTATCTATGCTTTCCTACTCAAGCTTTATTATACTTTGGACGCGTTTGGTCACAAGCCGATGGCTGCAAGGTCTTTGATTGGTTTTTAAATTGTAGCATAATATTGTTCTAGTGAAGTCAGACTGGTATCCAAACGGTACAGCCTGACAAATATACATGTACTGAAACTTGATCGTGTTTACCGTTTGATTGCTAACTACTCAATTTAAAATCATACTTTGAAGTAGTTAGTATGGTGTAGTACATTATCTATTTTATTATATTCGTTAAGCAATCATAAACTAAACTACTATTATTTTCGTGAAGAACCCGACTGAGAATTTCAAAATATTTCTTAGTAGCCCCGAAAATTCAGCCTTTCTCAATATATTTCACGAGTCTATAGACTAAGTCAATCTCAAGATTTAGTCTATTTCTCAAGTTCATGTCTGATAAATGTTCATTGTGCTTATAAGCCAAATCAATAGTCATGATAATGGATTATGAAGGAAAGTTGTTGAATTGACTTTGTGACAGTTGAGCATTTCCGAATTGGGGCTTGTGCATCGGTCGTAGGTTTCGGTTGCAGACATTTGAGTGATATGGCATGATCTCAGGTCAGGTCCGATTAATTTGCGACGTCCCTCCAAATTCGAAGTTAAGTGTCATTCCAAGATTTTCATTTCTCCATCTCATCTATTCCTTTTGAACTATATTTGTTATGAATCAGCTCCTCATGATTTGTAATGATAAAACACTTAGGATCGTTTAATTAATGTATAAAATGTACCGATCAACTAATAATATGCAATGATGCAGTGGGACCGATTGTTGGCTGCTCATGAGACTGGATAATTTACATAAGCTCTCAGATGGTTTAACATCGAAGGCAAGATCACTTATCAGAAGAATAAGTCTTCTCTCCTAACGGAATATATATACAAACTATTGGACACAAGAATAAAGATTATCAGAAGTAATTTAACAAGTAAACGTTTTGAGGACATGGCGACCATAAGTCATTCACTCTCCAGTGAACTGAATGCCTAAATATTAGGTTTAATTCCTGTTCTTTCATTTCAATATTCGTAATGCTTGGATTTTCATTGAGATTGATATAATTTCCATCCAATGATTGATTCATACGCCGTTTGTTCCCTCAGGATACTGGATCCCATGTGCACCATTGGTTTGGAATCAGGGTTTCCCAACTCCCCTAGATGAACTCTCCGTGTCCACCAACCCGGTTGAAGCGCCGGACATTTGCTTTTCGTCCTCTCACTTTCGTGAACAACACCCGTGGTGCGAGCAGGCAGTGAGTAGGACTTCCCTGGCAGTGGCTATAAACGTGTGGCCATGTGAGGGCATTTGGAGAGGGAGAGCGGACTCTCCCCACTCTCTGCCGTACCAGGGCATTTGGGGGCCGTACTGAGTGTATTGGCTCTAGAGGGTTAAAATTTATTGTGTTGGGTTATTGGAGTCTCTTCAGGATCGTTAGCGTTGTAAAAATGCACTTAGTTATTCGAACTGGTATGATGTTAAGTAATACCAAGTTCAACGACAAACACCAGTATAACGGTCTCACTGCCTGGTATTATTTTGTGATTTTGTAAGCTGTTAGCGAATTAAATATGATTCATATCTAACAGTACATCGTAATCTATTTGGTACAAAATGAATAACTCATAATGTTTAATATACCTATAAAACTCGTGATCACTAACAATCATGGTTTTTTATTTATTTAAACTCATAAATATTGGTACTTCCTTGGATGTATTTTGTCTGGTTGTTTATTATGGTTCAAATTTTTCTACTGTTCTAATATTATTGTTTTTCAAATGATTTTGAGGATCTATATCCTAATTCTAAATTTTTCTACTGAGTCCACATGGTAGCATCGATTTGTTTATGGATGCTTTAGTGATACAATATATATATATATATATATATATATATATATATATATATATATATAGTGCTTGAAAGTTTTATTCAGATTAAGATCATTTGATTTTTATCTGGAGAATTTATTATAATTTCATCCTACAGGTCCGTCGAACTAGTTTACATGTTCTTGGAAAGTTGAGTACTATTTGGCCGCATCATAGTTTGACAGATGTTCCTGTCTTCAGTTTGAATTCTTTAGTATCATCAAAAATATGTTTGGACTCTGATTTGGAAGAAACTCAATTAGTTGATGATGCTTTTATTCGTGTGTGTTGTCGGCTTCAAGATCCTAGTCGAAGTGTTAGACAGTTGGCTGCTCACATAATGGCTGACCTGGCTAAAGTAAGTTGTTAGTCATATGTAGAGAGTTACGTGTTTGGTTGTCAATGAAGTAGTGAATCTTCATCAACTGAGGTGGTTAGGACATTTATTATGTATGCACAACCACTGCCTATCTCGACCAGTGGTTTACTGGTAGAGAAATACGTTGAAAGAAATCTAACGAGGACCAAACCTTAAGGGGCATCAATCCATGAAGCCATTGACTGTTGATCTGAGGCATGTAGGTGGGTACAGACTAACTGGTTAGGGTCTGCGCTATAACCTCAGTCGGTGGTTAGAGATTATCTAACAGGACCCAGAATAGTTCACAGTGGTGCAGGTCAACTCTTTATCGTCCTATGAATGTTGAATCCCACTATTCCTTCATGCATTTCTTTCCAGCGTGATAACTATGCTGCCTTCCCAAAAAGAAAGGGTGGGGCCAGAAAAAGTTGACCCTAAAAATGCACACCTCTCCTAATCCCATGGATTTCCGTCTCTGGCGGTAAGGTCTCAAAAGGTACGGAGCTAACACAAAAAGGTCGTATGTGACCGGCCTTTATCTGTTGTCCCTTGGTCACTGTGGTCACGCTTTCAGGTCAATAAAACCAACTCTTACCCAATTTCCTTTTCAGGTACCTTTAGAAGAACCCTTCCACGTTGTGGGCAACCGGGAAATGAAAACCGCCTTCATACCTCTAACAGCACTCAAGACTACTGTATTCATAATCAGTTTCCCTCTTCGATTCCTATTATTCCTCCTACCTCGAATATCAACTATAGACTTCCTCCTCAAGTATCACCATAGCCCACGACACCAGTGCGCGAAACACTGCTCTAGGTCTAACAAAACCTCGCTCCAAACTGCACATTGGAGCCTCCAATGTACGTACCTTATGTCAAATCGGCCAGCTGGCCTCCTTGGCTAAGACCCTAAAATCTCGTATCATCGATGTATGCTGTGTCTCCGAAACAGACATACAGGACCCTAGTGTGATCATTCATTTGACCTTACCTAGCCAAAATGGGGAGCCGATGACATACACCCTCCGTTTATCTGGCAACCGGGACGGGAAATCCTTGCAGACTGGTGGATGTAGGCATAGCACTAAGTATGAGGGCAGAACAAGAGCTATTACAATGGATCCCTGTTAGCAGCCGTCTATGTGCTGTTTGGTCAAACGGTCCTGTAAGAACTCGGAAGGATAAGGACACACGCCGTCACCTTTTCGTCATTTCCGCCTACTCTTCTATTGACTGCAGTCCGGATGAAGTGAAAAATAAATTTTACCGAAAGCTTTATGAACTTCAAGAAGCTAAACACTCAGACTTAGTACTCGTAGCAGGTGTTACTGTTTAGTTATTGGTTCGGAATTCAACAAGTCACCACTTTCTCAACTCCATCTAATTTGTAATCCTATATTTAACCATTCTCCAGTATCATCTAAACTTATCCATTCGTTTCCCTTGTTTGTTTTCCTGGCTTAACCAACCTACCATTTTGTATTTTCCTGATAGAATGTTGTAAATCTATTGACCATGAAATAGGTTGACTGTTGGGTTTTTTTCACGAAGCATGGAGATTTCATATTTGATTCCGAAAATGGGGCTGAAAGTTTGTACTTCTGAATTTGTGATTAGTGAAAAGCGGTGACGTTTCATTGTGACAGTAAAATCCTAACAACCATTTCCTTCTGAGTGTACAGTTCAAGCTACACTCATTTGTCAACTGTAACTCTGAATAAAATTCACTGAAACACAAACGTTCTGATACTTATACTCAACAATTCGCATGAACACCATCGTCTGCGTTCTCACAATATCCTTTCGTCCTCCTATACATTTGAATTGGTGAATGAAGTTTATAAGTGGACGTATTACCTAACTCTAAGCGAGGCTACCTTATGAAGGACACTTGTGTTGTTCTGTGTTTAGTTCTAATACTGTGATACACAGGCTTCCTATATACAAGCCCTACCGGCTACTTAAGAGAAGCTGTGCTGGATGAGCCTAATCGATATATATATATATATATATATATATATATATATATATATATATATATATATATATGACCCACTGTACCAGACATTGTTAACATTTATCCTAACATTATCATGTTATTCTACTTGTACCCTTCGTTTTGTTTTTGGAAAGTTTGTTACAGAAAATTGTTTATTACAAACATTGGAGAAAACAGTCATGTCCGATCGGCAAGTACGCCGATCTATGATAGAAAGTGACAATAAGTCGAAGAACAAAAAGAACAAAAGTAACAACAATAATCTACGCTCCACAATGGATAACCATTCACAAACTAAAAATCTTACTTCAGATTCCATTAATTTAATGTCGACTGGCTGTAATGGAGCTATCATTAGCGGATTGGAAGATGATTATTTTGGTAAATTGTTTTTGATATACATATATATGTGCGTGATATCGTAAAATATCTGATCAACTATACTATTAGCCCCAAATCCCTTGGTATGGCCGACTCTGGGGAGAGTGTACTCTGGCCCTCAAAATGCTCTCATATGGCCACACCTATATAGCCACTCCTAGGGAAGTCTTATTCATTGTCCTCTCGCTACAAAAGTGTTCCTTGAGAAATTGTGATAACGAAAGCGAATATCCAGCTCTTAGACCGGGTCGGTAGGTACGCAACGCTCACTTAGGGGAGTTGTAAAACTCCGAGTCTGAACCAATGGCACATATAGGCTTCAGCATCCTGAGGGGACATACGCGTAGGAACGTATTCTTAACTTCTTAACGACCGAATACTCTGAGACCGCATCTCCTAACGTTGCTTCACTGCCTTGTGGACTAGACTTCTAGGTGAAGGTCTCGGGGGTGGCCCCCTGAAGGAATCGCCTGTTTCGGTTTTGGCACCCAAGGAGCATCCCAGTCCACATACAAGTTTGATGATAATTTGCGTGGTGCACATATATTTTGGGACCCCTTCGTACAAATGTTTATGTGTTTAACTAGATAAATAAACATTAAAATGTCAATAATCATGGCTTTACTTCCAAACAAAACAGTAAGTTAAACCGAATTCGTTCAGTAAGAAAATGTCGGTGTATTTATAATTTTTACACAGGAAGATTCTAGAGTCTTCTCTTGCCTACTAGCCCTGGTTGGTCAAAAATAGGTCAATCAGTGTGCTTCTGTCTGGAATATGATTTAATCAAATAACTGTCTTGCTAACAAAGTTAAATACCTATTTGAACTGTTTTATTATTTATAAAACTTAAACTGTTAAATAGATGTCTTTTAGACAGATTGAGTTTAGCAATCGAATCCAGAACGCACAGTTCTTCCTGTTTTGTACTCGCCGGCTGAATATACCTGCATCTTAATGTTGATGTCCATATTGAGACTCCATCTGTATTAGAAGTCTCGTGACATAATGGCTGTATCTAGGCAATGTATTCCGGAAATACAAATCCAAAAGTGCTTGACCTGTAATCCTTTCCTGAATATCAACAATCGGGTATTTCGAACTCATACTAATAGTGTTAAATAAGTGCTCTTATTTATTTAAACACATAAACATTGGTACAAGGAGGCACCAAACATGTATGCACCATACAAATGATTCAATTTATGTGAGGGCTGGGATACTGCCCGGGCGCCCACACCGAAGCAGGTAGTTTCCCTAGGGGGTCACACCCCGAGCCTTTCATCTAGAGGTCTAATCCACAACGTTGTCGAACAACGTTAAGAGATTCAGTCCCATGGTAACCGGTCACCAACAATAAGTTCATACACCATTCGTTCCCTCAGGATCCTGTAAACCATGTACACCACTAGTTTGGAATCAGGGTTTTCTAACTCTCCTAGGTGAATCTTCCATATCCACCAACCTGGTTAAATCGTCGGATATTCGCTTCTCATCCTCTCGATTTCGTAAACTACACCAAAACTACGAGAACGCAGTGAGTAGAACTTCACTGAGAGTGGCTGTATACGCGTGGCCATGTGAGGGCATTTTGAGAGAAAGAGCTAACTCTCTCCACCCTCGGCCGTACCAGAGCATTTGGGGGACGAATAGCTTTCAGTTCTTCAAACTTGTTTTACATCCCTGCTGAAAATTGTTTTGCAAGATAAAGTAATGCGTAATCATATTTATCGTTTCTATTTAATTTTCTTTATTTTGCCAAACAGAAATACGATGTACTACGTTGGCTACAGTTACGCATATTGCATCCCTCAATACTCGATTCGCATTAAATTGTCAAGATCTCTTAGTTGATATGTTAACTGATGATATACAAGATGTACGATTGGCAGCTGTTCGAGCCTTAAGTGCTGTTGGTGACAAGGTTAGTTTGAACGAGATAATTTCTTTATTACTTCTTCCTACATAAACTACTACTATTACCACTTATATAGAACCTCTTCGGGAGTCTCCACTAATGGCCAAACCAGTGGTAGGACCTTGGACCTTCATGCATCGTGATGAACACTTAACCACTAGAACCATTAGGTCGGCATTAAATGGTTCAGTGTGCAATGTAGCCCAACGATTGCCATTCTTTCATCTAAATTGTGAAAGTCAGCTCGCTAGTGACCTACCTCAAGTTACTCCTAAATCTCTAGTGGGAAGTCCTGATTGCTGGTGTTTTGACGTGGCAGAATAAAACAGTCTTCATGAATGGGAATAGATAATCATCATACCATATCACAAATTGATTTGAGCTGTTGGACGTCAACTCAATAGTTAAGTAATCTCTGGGAGGCTCAGAAATCCTGCGTCAGTTCCCTAGTGAGGTCGTAACCGGACCTTTCTGAGGAGTCTCGCATTAGGATGGAACAGCTATCCTATGCTCCTTTGTTTTCAGTATTACCCTAACGGAGATCAATCTGTAATGGTAAATACAACCTACTAATTAAGTCGATCTCCATGAAATCTCTCAAATACACTACTAGTATTTAAGTTACATGTGTATAAAGTGTATCAGTTAAATAAATACTAAATGTAATGTGTTTGATTCAAAGATGTATAAAAATTAGGTTACAGTTGAATGTCATCATTTTTTCGAGTAGTAGTGAAGGAACTGCTGTTTGACAGACAAATATCTCGCCTACGCTACAAGTGACGCAGGTTGACAGAAGCCAACCTGGCTTTCCGCGTCCCTGCCGAGATTTCGCCACATAACAGCCCATCAGAACTGATGGGACTCGCAAAACAAGTAATCGACGTGATCAACTACTTCACTGTTTATGACGAACCCAGGCTTTCAGCCAAACCAGTTGTAAAGCAACATTTCAAATTTAGATGAAGAGAAACGCATTTTGAAACATGCTAGGATTGTTGGTCAAGGTGTTGAGAAGACTGTATTTTGTCAGTGATTTGATGAAACAGGACTGCATGATATTCTTATTTAAGTCCCGAAGTGAATTCTTTGGTAGAAGACTAACTGCTGAAAATTTAGGTGATGTGGGTGTATACAACACCAAGTGAAGATGTGAGCGTTGTCTTTTAATTAATTTTTATGACAGAGATAAAGATGTGGGGGAAGCCGATAACCCTGACGTTGCTACTGATTGACTAATTGAACTGTTGAAAGCCATTAGAAGTCTTCAGATAACTATTTCATCCTCTTGAAGGATTCATATTTTAAAAAGAAATATGTTTTGGTATTGTTGTTTTGAAAATGGAAAATAAAAAACGTACGATTTAACCGTCCATCTAACTTACAGAATACAACACTTTCAAATTGTTGTTATGACCAACCTTACTCTGTCGTCTCAGTTTATACATAAATCGTAGTTAGACGGTCTGTGGTGATTTATATATGAACATGAATTATCGTCATATACTATCCTAAACATCATTTCTCTTAAATAAATTTGAATCTGACGACCAATTGATTAATTCATTAGTTTGGAAGTATAACATCAAAACTAGAAAGTCGTTGAAAAAAAACAAGGGGCACTAGGCCACTGCCTTTTTCTGAGCTTTTCAGCGGTACAGTGCATCAACGCAATCCTATACAACATGATTTTACTCAAGACGTTCAGATATGTTAGTTCTAACTGGAAATTTAAGAAATCCATGTCAACATTAAAAGTGTCATTGAATTTGAATCTAAGGCCATACATTAATCATTTTGTTGTCTCTGGTTTCCTACCGTTATCCTATTCACCGCAAGTCTACCATTTTAGAACTGCGGACGAAAATCGAAAGGTGGCATTTATAGAAAAACTCCACCTTTAAGGTTGGTTTATATATAGAAAAAGAGTATGTTAATAGGCTGGTGATTACCTTGGAATTCTGGATACTTCGAAAAAAGAAGCTACATTTTGCAATTCTGTACTCAGAATAGGGAAAGTTTAACCACTCGTAGTTGAGTGCACTGATCACTTCTCTTATCTAGAAAGTTTCAGTCGTAATAGCTGACAAACTGTTGCTTTGCTTTTGGGGGCTTGCACCATTTGTGAGGTGAGGAAGATGTCTCTCAATCAAAAGACGAGTATATTATGCAACATTCTACGCTGTGACTGATTGACCGACTGACTGTGACCGTGAAACACGGCTTTCGAGAGCAGAGAACATGCTTCATGTTTTCAGGGCATTGCTAGCGTACCATGGAAACACAGAGTATGAAATGCTGAAGTCAAATGCAGAATACTAATTAGAGATGGTGAGTTAATTAGTGAAGCTCTGGATCTCTACCGACTGAGTTAGTTGGAATATGTAGTGCGTCTGCTCAACCACCCCCTACTTAGGCGTACAATATTGGCTAGGGTAGGTATAAATAGTACGGACACCAATGGATGTTTCATACAAGTTTGTCTTAGTAAGATATTTTAAGTGTCAGGGTTTGGTGATTTTGTTGAATTTCATTGGAATAGCGAAGCTAAGCCGTGTCAAATGTTAGAAAGATACTGACTGAAGATAATGTGAGACGGTCACGTAGCATCTTGGATTGATTTAAGCCATACTTGCGCACCACTGGTTACCAGCTCATTTGTCTAGAGATTAAGTATTCGTACGCGAGACCGAAGGTTCTCAGTCCAATCTTCGGTTTCAGAGTCGTGGATGCACCCTGTTGAGAGGTCCCATACTAGGACGAAACAACCGTCTAATGCTTCGCGGTCTTCTATGGTTGTCTAACTTAGATCGCTTCGTGATTTCAACACGATATTTTAATGATGTTATTTGCATTTTACAGGTGCCTGTAAAAAGTGAACAAGTATCCATTATTACATCAGCTCTTGCTGAAGGATCTGGTCGTATTCGACGAAGACTGCATCATTTATTATCACAGTGTCGTTTAGCTTCAGCTCCTTGTTTAATTAGTTTACTGGATGGGCTTTTACAAAATTTAAGAAGATATCCAGAAGATAGAGATAATTTGTGGAGGTAAGCGAAGTTTTTTGGCATATTCTGTATTTAGAACAACACATGTAAGTGAACAATTGTTTTCAATTAGATCGTCATCAGGCTCTACTCTAATATACATGAATATTTATACGAAAATGTTAAACCAATCAAGGCAATTTGAGTCAATAATTACAATGAATTAGATTACGTCACCGCATATAATATGTAAAAGTGCAAGTTGATAGTGGGAAGACAGGTCTACTGATAGTAGTAAGAATAATAAATTACGATAGCTGTTCTAGAAGTTTATCAACAGTGTAAACCCAGCGGTTAGTTTCACCGGTGAAGGCGAGTGTGACAAAAGCTGAATTTGCTTGACGTCACACTCAGCAGGCTATGTGATGGCTCGTTAAGTAGAAGTGTGTTTAGAAAAAGTCCCTCTACTTGCCAATATACTCACTTCTATAGTTTTACACCTATCCAATATAAGAGAAATTTGATTAGATGCCTCACTAGTAGAGTAAAAAAGATCTGTTCAGTAGATACTTTAAGTCAGGAGCTGGAATTTATCAATAACTCACTGACCGAGATCGGCTACCATAGTGCGTTCATTAGGAAATACACGTGTGATACAAGAAAGAAGTCTGAGATTTCAACGGTTCGATAGAAACTTTTATACATGAAACTACAATTCAACGGGGATGTGGCTAGCGATACTCTGAAAGATAGGTTAACGAAAGTAATTAGCGAGACATTCTACGCAGTCAATCTTGCGTTGACTTTCTAGAGTCGACCAGCGATGTCTACTCAAACGAAGGAAAAGTTATCTGAGTTTGCCTCCTCTATGTGCATTTACAAGTTCAGCTGCTCCTGTGGAGATAGCTATATAGGGCGTACTACCAGGCAACTTAACCAACGAATGAGTGAACATCTACCAGCATGGTTTGTGAAGGGCCAGATAAAAACAAACGTAGTTCTATCTTGGCACATCTAATTGATAGTGGTCATAATGTGGATAAATCGAAATCATTTCATTTGATCTATTCTATACCTCCATCATTTTCCAACGGAGTTCGTTCCCGTCTTCTTCATATAGCTGAAGCCATAGGAATTCGTACATTTCACCCCAATTTATGTGTACAGAAGAAATTTGTAACCCCCTATCCCTTCCATGGCCGGATATAACTTAACATTATTTTCACTTCCGGCATTTGTTTGTAATTTTCCGCCTCTTTCCGATCTAATTGGAAACAATTGTTCGCTTACGTATGTTGTTCGAATTTTCACAATGGGAATCTTTAATATTCTGTATTTAGTAAAATTAGTTAATTTCTTTCTCATATCTAGTATAATAACAGAATGCTTACTTCTGCGTTATCATTGATGGGTTTTAATACAGTACCGTACAGTACAATAAGATGACTTGTCAGGTTAATTGTTTAGCATATTTTCTGTGGTTTATCGCTCGATAGTTCTTTCATATTTGTTGACTTTGGCAGTGGCTTGATGATTAATGAACTTGACTTCCAACTTGTAGTGCGTGGGTTCGTACCTCACACCATGTACCTCAGTTTACACAGCCGTATTTTGTCACTATCTCCTTGGTTAGGAAATGTATTCTGTATGCCTAACACCCGCTTGCCCTGACACTCATTGTTGGATGGGGTAGGAATGTGTTGCACAAGGGCTAAAAGCAGTCAAGGTAAGATGTGACATCTCTTTATAAGTCAACTATTAAATTGAGCCATGTGGATAACCCCGCAATACGTGGTTGGAGTCTACACAATTGTTGCAACCGAAGGTTATAGACCTTTAATGATAGCTACAGATTGTATGCAATCATGCTAATGTATTCAGTTTTTATTTCCTCTTAAAATCTTAAGCTTCAATATTATTTCGTACGTTTCGTTCCTTAAGCTCTCCTGTCTTTTCGGACGGTATTTCCTAATGTTTAATCTTTCTCACTATCACTGATACTACTACTATTTCGACTTGTTTGCCACTCGTTTTACTGATTTCATCTCGTCTTCGTAATGTGACATGACAATTTAGGCCAACATACATTTGTTCAAGACTGACTAACCCTAACTAAAGTGTAGCTTCAACTACATAAAATGTGTATTCAATAAATGACATCAACTTAGCCATTCACTTAAGCTGTACATTTGTATTTATTGTTGTTTGATAAATATATAAATCTAGAGAAAAGTAGAAGAGATTGCAGCATAAAGTGATCTGAAATTGCGAATATCAAAGGGGGTTGTCTTTTCAAGCCGGCCTACCATTTACCGATGTATTGAAGATAACATTTCGCTTTGGACCGCATCGATATGCTCCAGTACATTTACTTGTTCTTGTGGGGTAGATTACATTGACCTCACAAAGTGATCACTTTTCAAATGCTTCTCAGGACTTTACTCTTTGTGTCTTTTAAAAGGGGAATGCAAAATTATCACTAGCTCAATACAGTAGCACCCAATCAATTCTGATCACATTACTCCAAAAGAGTCATGCTTTAAAAGTAATCTATTAAATCAAAAGGTTGAATCGAAAACTTATGCACTGTTGAGGTGTTGACAATCCATCAATTCAAGCCTGGACTGTGCGTGGAAAACAATACTTACTACCTCTTATCTTTCCATGACCTTAATATCCTTTTCCAGTAGGTTTTGGTCTTTGTGTTTGTTTCTTTGTTTCTGTTATTACTTTGTACTTCTTTTAAACCATAACCAGTTTTTGTTATCCTTTAACAATTTCTCATGGCTATTCAATTATGATGATTATAGTCTTGACGTTGTTCATTTATTCTTCATATCTGTCAAGTGAACGATTATCTGTTGTATTTCCAACCCGTAAATTATTTTCATCCCCCTATTCATCTCTAACCACTTGATTATTACCCAACCTTCTTTTGATATTTGCAATCTCAGGTCATTTTATGATATATTCTCCTCTTAGTCTTCTATACTTGCTTACGCCTGCTGCCCCTCATGGAGGAGCACAGGCTCCCCACTAGCATTCTCTATCCAACTCTGTCTTGATCAATCCTTTCCAGTTGCTATTCATCCTTTTCATGTCAGCTTGTGTTTCTTGGTCTTTGTATTTTCAGTTTCCTTTCAGGATTCCAAGTCAGGGATTGTTTCGTGATGCAGTTTGATGATTTTCACAATGTATGTTCTATCCACTTTCAACATCTTTTCCTAATTTCCTCTTCAGTTAGAAGTTGGTTTGTTTTCTCCCACAGTATGTTGTTGATGATGGTATCCGACCGACGGACATTGATTATCTTGCACAGAAAATTGTTTATAAATACTTGTACCTTTTTGACGATAGTTGTAGTAGTTCTTCAAGTTTCATCTTCATATAGTAGGGATGTCTTGACGTTCCCATTGAAGATTCTCAATTTAATGTTGACTTGCAAACAGTTGTTTTTGAGTTCCATATTTTCTTCAACTGTAGAAATGTTTCCCTTGTATTCTATGCATTTATCAAATGTATAGTTGAAGTAAATGATTCTCTTTATTATTTTTACTCAATAACACAATAGATTACTTTACTTAACTTGATTCTTAACACTTGTCTTATTTTTATAGATGCGCTGCTTCTGTGGGTAGAAATCATCCAATATTTGTTGAAACTTGTTTATCCAGTTTATTACGAACACATTCATGGTTGAGTGGTCCGGAACCAGTGAAAGAAGATCCAGCTTATCTTACAGTTTTATTGCTTGTTTTAAATGCTGAACCTAGTATACCTGGTATGCTGGCTAAATTCCCTAGACATGTAGCATCAACTAAGGTAATTCATAGCTTTGAGTAAGGGTGATATGATATATTTATTTTTACACTGTTACTGACATGAATCCTTTTAAACATGTTTATCGGTTCATAATTTCAATGAGATCTAACAATCTCTATAACCATTAGACTGAAAATTATCATGTACTCACTAGTGACTAGCTTCGAGAGGAAATTTAAGGGATTCTAGTGAGAAGCTATGACCGGTTGAGCTAATCTGTGTCGCTTGTGAAACAGTTACCCACCGAAGACAATGGAGTATGATCGTGTAATATTGTTGATCAATGGAAGTTAGATATGAACACCTTTAGATTTCGTTCTAGTGATCTAGAGATTGAGTGTTCACGCACGAGACTGGTGATTCTGGGTTCGACTCCCACATCTGGAATCGTGGGTGCTCACTGATGAGGAGTCTCATACTTTGACAAATTGGGCGTTCAGTGCTTGCATGTTTTCAATGGTGGTCTAACTTAGATCGGTTCATGATTTCAATGAGACTTACAGTATAAACGTGTCGAGAGATTGTTCGATTCTCATAGGCTACGTCACATACTGATCTTAGTTATACTACCACTGAAAACCAGGAACCATTGGACAGCTGTTTTGTTCTATTATGGGACTTACCTGCAGTGCCTATACAACGCGTGAGTAGTAGAGCTTAACCATGTTGGATATGAGACGGTTATGGACGGCGATGGAAGATGGTCGCGCAACATCGTGAATCGATTAGGGTTAGACATATACACCGTTGGATTCTGGTTCAGTGGTCTAAAGGCTAAGCGTTCGATTCCTGGTGTGTCCGTGGATGCCCGCTGCTGTTGAGTCTCATATCAGTTCGAAACAGCTTTTCAGTGCTTCCTGGATTTCACTGGTGATCTGATTATTTTCAGTTCATGATTTAATGTATGAAGATTTATTAATGTCAAATGACTATAGGTTGGATGTCAAAAGTAGTGTTTCAATGAATTGAAAATATTATTACCATAGTCATGTACTTCCTAAAATTTCATTTATAAAATAAGTACGTTACTCAGTTTGTCTTCAATTAATGCTTGTAAAAAGTCAATATGAATGTGCCAACGTAATAGATACAGTCTAATGGCTACAATTTTAATACGAAAATTAGGTATTTAAGAAGGTTGGGATTAATTTTAGTAGTAACATTATTATTATCAGAAGGGATTTTGTGGAGATGGCCGATAGCCCACTGAGCCGGCATCCGATGGGTGTTTAGTCTACTCCCAACCAATCCACGAAGTTGAGCGACTATTGGAGTTAAACATAAACCACCGTCGGATCCGGCTAAGTGCTCTGGCGCGAGACTGGTAGGTCCTGGGTTCGAATCTCGCGAGGCGAGGTCGTGGATGCACACTGCTGAAGAGTCCCACAATAGGACGAAACGACCGTCCAGTGCCTCCAGGTTTCCCTTGGTGGTCTAGCTTCAATTGACTCACGCTTGCAATTATGAAAGCAACATTATTATTAAATGCTTCAAGGAAAAATTAGCCTTCCCGAATCCCACAAAAAATTAAATCACTTTTTTAAAAAAACTATCTCATCCACTATGTCGCATACTAATTGAGATCATCTTATCCTGGTGAAGAACCTATTCCATAAGTGTTCACTTCAACATGAGACCTAATTAGAATACATATTATTCCAAGTTGTCCTACTGCATATCGTGACATCAACAGGAGTTTACAAAGTGACGAGCAAAGAGATGGAAATTATATCAATCTCAATGAAAATCCAAACACTACGAATATTGAAATGAAAGGACAGGAATTAAACCTAATATTTAGGCATTCAGTTCACTGAAGAGTGAATGAATTATGGTCGCCATGTCCTCAAAACGTTTACTTGTTAAATTACTTCTGATAATCTTTATTCTTGTGTCCAATAGTTTGTATATATATTCCGTTAGGAGAGAAGACTTATTCTTCTGATAAGTGATCTTGCCTTCGATGTTAAACCATCTGAGAGCTTATGTAAATTATCCAGTCTCATGAGCAGCCAACAATCGGTCCCACTGCATCATTGCATATTATTAGTTGATCGGCACATTTTATACATTAATTAAACGATCCTAAGTGTTTTATCATTACAAATCATGAGGAGCTGATTCATAACAAATATAGTACAAAAGGAATAGATGAGATGGAGAAATGAAAATCTTGGAATGACACTTAACTTCGAATTTGGAGGGACGTCGCAAATTAATCGGACCTGACCTGAGATCATGCCATATCACTCAAATGTCTGCAACCGAAACCTACGACCGATGCACAAGCCCCAATTCGGAAATGCTCAACTGTCACAAAGTCAATTCAACAACTTTCCTTCATAATCCATTATCATGACTATTGATTTGGCTTATAAATACAATAAACAGTTATCAAACATGAACTTGAGAAATAGACTAAATCTTGAGATTAATTTAGTCTATAGACTCGTGAAATATATTGAGAAAGGCTGAATTTTCGGGGCTACTAAGAAATATTTTGAAATTCTCAGTCGGGTTCTTCACGACAATAATAGTAGCTTGATTTAGCGATAAGTTGACTTCTGGATTCGAGTCTCAATTTGTGTATATATCATCACAATTCTGGAGACAGGTACATCTGGCTGCCGAGTTGTAATTTTCGTTTTGAGTTATCGCTTCAAAACGTCTAGAATCACTCCGTTTGATCATCGTTGTGACTTCAACTGAAGAGTCATGATGAACCGAGTGATGCCGGTCTTATACATCCATCTTTCATACTATGAAACCATATCATAAACTGACCACCTTCTCTCTTTTCTCACTCACTCTCATCACTACCCAAATAATACACAATGGGGGAGTCGCTATGTTGGTAATTGTAAAATATGTACAATCCACCAAAGTTGGTGTTTTAATACAATATAATGATTTTTGATGCATTGTATAAAACGTCACAGCTACAATTGGATGTTCATCATTCAGTAAAAATATTTATATTATGTTGTTCTGGTTTCCAAAAACCATCACATCAGGGATTACGCAATCCCGTTTTATAATTCTTGAAAGTTCTCGATTAGAATATATCAGTAACCTAACAATATCTTCATTTCATACTAATCTATCATATGGAAAAAGCATTTCTGGTTATTGAAAAGAATTCAGGAAATGTGATTAGTGCTTCATAGGGAATTATCTGTAATCACCCCGGTAGGACGATGACAAGCTTCTGGTTTTAAATGTTTAGTAGATTGCTTGCACTAGTAGAATATCAGCAGGCGAATGATCTTTTTTTACAGTTACAACTATTCCATAGATTGGAGAAGTGGCTAAGTATTTATGGCGTTCAACTTTCAATCACTTAGTCTCAGGTTTCACCTCTTCTCCGTTTAATGTGGTTTGACCAACCGGGTAGTATTATTAGCTCCTCATATTTAGAGTGCAGCTCACAGTCAACTGTATGAATGGTTTAAGAGAAGTATACAGTTATTGTGTAAGGAAGGGTGTTTTCAAATAAATTCTTGACTAGCAAAATGATTATTTATGCTGATAAGAATATTTTGCATACTACTTACTCTTCATTAATCTTTTCAGATTTATCTGCAAGAATTGTTACCATCTTTATTGCCAAAAACTGTTGTAAATGACGAGTTTCAAAATGTTTCTCCACTGGATTTACCAAATAAGGTATGTTTTTTTCGGTCGGCTACTGCCAACCCCCTAACATCTCAAGATGGTTTGCTCTATGTCGTCACTTAGACTAGTGGCTAGATTTCAACCTAATCGGTAGAATTCAATCACCACTAAGGATTAGACAAGCATGACATTGTTTGGCCACTTCTCAATGACCAATCATTAGTAAATGCTTCAGCCACACACATAGATCAGTTGAGGCCCTAATAGCTAAATGGTGACATCTTGCTATGTAAAACTAAGCAATCTGGGTTTGAATCACACAGGGAGCATCGATTCCCTCATGATTACATACATACCTTGATGAGAGGTGCCATAAAACACAAAAATGTGGTTTAGGGTTTTCTTTAAAATTCCCTGTCCACGACCTCCAACCACCCGACATCTAGTTATTTTCGATATGGGAAAAATAACTAATGTTTTATTCTTTGTTCTCTTATCTTCTTCGGAAGAAAAATACTCATTACACAAGTTTTGTTTTTACCGCATTTACTCCAACGTGGAAAACGGATTGAACTGCTGTGCAGTAAACTCGCCCTTTAGTTGACACCCAGGTACTTCGCCTACTCCACAAGTGACGTAATTTGGCAAAAGGCCGATCGGACTTTCTAAATCCGTGCCAAAATTTTATCTCATAACCGCCCATCAGAATTTATAAAATCTTCAAGATAAGTTAAGTAATCGACACACTCAATCACTTCATGTTGAATGCAGGCTTTGAAACAGACCAGTCATAAAGGAACATTTTACATTTGGAGAGAGAAAAGCGCATCTGAAACATACTAGGATTGTTGGTCAAGGTGATGAGAAGACCGTATTTCGTCAGTGACTTGATGAAACAGGACTACATGATATTCTTATTTTAAGTCCCGAAGTGAATTCTTTGTTAGAAGACTAACTGTTATCAGTTGTTGATATTAGAACTATGACTCATATCAGTCTAAGCCTATAGTGTTGTTTACCTCGTTGTGCAATATTGATGGATGTAGGAGAATAGACTAGAAGAAAGTTATGGGCGGCGATCACTAGTCCATAAAGTCATTGACTGTTGGATTGAGCTATATAGGCCCCCAAATGTCCTTGTTTGGTCGAGAGTGGGGAGAGTCTTCTCTCTTTTTCGGAATGCTCTCACATGACCACGCTTATACAGCCACTTTCATTGAAGTCCTACCCACTGCCTTCTTACTGCGGGGGTGTTTCTTACGAAATTTTGTTGACGGGAATCGAATGTCTGGCTCCTAAACTGAGGTCGTCGATACAGAGCACTCACGAAGAAGAGTTAGGAAACCCCAAGTCCAAACCAACGGTGCACATAAGCTTCAGGATCCTGAAGGAACAAATAGCGTACAAACGTATTCTTAACCACCGAATACTTTGAGACTGCATCTCCTAACGTTGCTTCACTACCTTTTGGATTAGACTTCTAGGTTAAAGGCTCGGGGAGTGACTGCTTAAGGTAACCACCTACTTCGGTTTGGGTACCCGAACAGCATCACAGCCCTCACACAAGTTGAGTCATTCATGTGGCGCGTATATATTTGGTGCCTCCTTGTACAATGTTTATGTGTTTAAATAAATTTAAAAAAAAACAGAGGTAGGCAAACACACATTAACTGGTTGAGGTTCACGCGGTTATTGTAATCATTGGTTATGGACATTGGGTAATCTGGCTCGGATTTTGAGTTTCAAATTTAATTGATAACTTATATTCCCTTAATTCATTCTGTCTTCGTGAATCATATTCTCTATGCCTAATGTTTTTTTCTACTATCACTGATACTGGCAATACTTCTACATTGATATTCATCTTTCTATACCAATACTGTATGGCATAAATGGGCTGATCTCTACTTTACTTGTAACTAACTAATATGTACTACCATTATTTCACGAATTCCAACCAGGAAATCTTCATTTCCCAAATACACAAGCCTGTATTTGGTAAATAAGCTACACTCGTTTTATTATAAGTGATAAAGGTAATTTATTTATCAAGTAGAGATTAATAAACTCAGCTTAGAACTATAGTGTTTGTTTGATAACTTACAATACTACTATCCGACTGTATAAACTGAATTAAGTATCATGTCATATGTGATGTGAAACCTGACACATGTGTGCATCCAGACTGCAGCTACTATCTTGATGTCGTAGTCGAGCTTGTCGATTTTTATGACTCAATCAAGACTGTATGACATTCCGTTAGGTCGTACCGTGCCAGACAGTCGCCGGTTGGAGAACAACATTTGGGATCGAAGGACAATGTTGTACTGCTGACTTCAGAGAGTTGTAACAGTAGGAAAGTGTTTCCCTTGGACAACCAACATCTCTAGTGATGTTTCCTTCTCACAACAGAAGGAAAGAGTTTAAAAGATTAAACCTAACAATGTCATACCTTATCCTACATCACAGATATCCGTCTCCGGCTGTAAGGCCTCCTGAAGTAAGGAGCCAGCACACTTAAAACATCCTATAGAAAAGTCGTAATGTATAGTTAACCTTTGGAATTCTACTTTAAATTTTTTTTCAGAAATTATGTTTAACTACTGATGCTGATGATGATGGTACATTGAATGGATCATCTATCATGGAACATTGTAGTTTATATAAGTTTATTGCTTCAACAATATGTCGTATATGTAAATTATTTCTAATGGTTTATGATGAATTATCTAGTTATTGTTTATCATTAAAACAAGATCATTCAGAAGAAAAATGTAATAATCTACATAGAAGGTAAGTAAATCATGCTGTTGTTGTTGTTGTTTGATTATCATAAGACAAGATTACCAATTAGAATACCCTTGTGCTGAACTAATTGGATACGTTAACTAGCGATAACAAGCTTCGAGTCAACTCTGAATCTTTATTAGTTCTTCTTGTCTAGGCCTTCCCCCCCCTAAGTTCAGAACATAATCTCAGCTCCCATTGTATGAATCTTGTATTGCAGTTATATACAGTTTATATACAAGCAAACTAAACTGCATTATACCATAAAAAAGAATAGAAAATAACAATTATACAAGATCAAGCCAAAAGTGGCTGTGAGTATAAGGAGTTGTAGCTAATAAATTGGGAATAACTTAGAAGAATAGTAATTCGTATGATAGTAGTCAATAGGTCAAATAAAAGCTTATGATAAAAGGAATACGAATATATGTATAATCTAGTTAGTTGGTAGTTGTCATGAAACAGTTAAAGTTAGATATTAACACCATTAGATGTGGACTCAGTGGTCTAGAGGTTAAGTGTTCGCGCGTAAGACTGAAAGTCCTAGGTCCGGGTCTCGCGTGCGCGATCATGGATGCGCACTGCTGAGGAGTCTTGTCCTAGGATGAAACGACCGTCCAATGTTCCCAGGTTTTCAATGATGTTCTAGCGTAGATCGACTCGTGAATTCAACCATTATAATTACTACAATCTCCACAAATACCAATACTGGTTAGATATTCTGTTAAGATTTCTCTGTATATAACCTAGGTACGCTTATTACGTAGTATTTTTCGGATACCACTTCAGTTAACTAGTCCACAAATTAGAGCACGGTTGAACAATAACGAAATTATATTCCAACTAACAAAGATGAACAATTTCGATAAGAAGAAACGTTAGTATTTTCATAATTTTACGTGAGAAAATTCTAGAGTCTTCTTCAATTATCCGCTAGCACTGATTGGCTAAGAAAATAGGTCAATCAGCATACCTTAACATCATCCCGCATGAAACATACATGGATTCAATCTATGGCTTGCCAACACATTCAAATTGTAGTTTGAGAAAACTGAATGAAAAGCTATATTTGAAGTAATATTGGGACTATAGATCTAGTGGAAGGTAACGGACATACATTTACGCCACTCTGACTGACTTTTAACCATCTTACCTAATATCTCCAACCACTGATCACGGTTATTGTATGGACCTTAATCAGGTAGTCTGGATCTACCAATAATCAATGACTGTACGGATTTATGCTACGTTTTTGGTTTGCCATTCCATCCCCCCCCCAATATTATCCAGTTTAGTAGTTCATGATTTTATGAAATATTACCGCACTAGTTCAATCTATTTCTACCCCACCTAACATTACGCGTCGAGTTAGACTAGTTGGGCATAAGTAATTCATACTCCCAGACCACCTTAGTCGATAAAGATTCGCGGTCCTTTAAGACTAGTACCTTAAATCTAACCTCAGGACTGCTTATTTGTTTTCACTACCATACACTAACAGTGCTTTGTAGACATCTATGATCAAATACTAGTAATTAACAAATGTCCTTCGCTTCCATAGACTATATTTCACAACCGTAGAGTAAAAATACAACACGAATAGTCGCTTAATATACTCATTCCTTGTTTATCAGACGGATATCTCACCTACTCAACGAATGATACAGGTTGCCAAAACTCAAACGAGATTCATCAGGCACCAACCTAGCAAAGTGATTTAGATTTCTGAGATAAGTAACACAGTCGACGAGGTCAACAACTTTCAATTTTTTATAATAAACTTTTGTATAAATTTTTTAGTATTACTATTAACTCATTTACTAGGTAAATATTCGTATATTTGACTTCGAAGCACCCTTAAAATGTATTATTAATGAGTCACTGAGTACTAACCATTTTCATGTGAGTCAGGTCCTTCGTAATCCCAAAAGAATTCCGTCGATCAAGTTACAATGTGTTCACTAGTTTGAGTGATTAAACTTGACATCGCATACATTATTTTGAGATGTAAGGTGGTGACTGGATGTAGTCGATAGGAAACTCTGTCTGACCTAGGTTTCATGCTACTTGGTACTCGTCAGCAAGGTGTACCTGTCATCTCAAGGGAACTGGTGCTCTCTGGTGAATTTGAACTACTTGACATTGGTAAGATTGTTCACTACTCAGTGGTTAATCAATTTTAATTACATCTCAGTCTTAAAGAAGATTAGTTATGGCCCGAATAACTCAGTGGTAACGTTTATGACTGTGAAGTTGATTGACACGGAGTCAAATCCGTCAGGAAGAATCAGTTCCCTGTAAATTATATGCACACTTCGCTGATGAGTGTTACATACCATGGAACCTACGTGAAACAGAGTTTCATATCAACTACCTCTAACCAACATCCCATACTCCAAGTGTTAGAGATAACGATATTATCCGGTTGCCTAAACCGAAGGCTATTGGTAAACGAGGTTTAAGTCTGTGACTTATTAGCTAAAAGTCGAACACCTTAACCATCCAATTCCTGGTGTAACCAGCCTCCAAATGCTCTGGTACGGTCGAGGATAGGGAGAGTCAGCTCTCCCTTTCGAAATGCTCTCACATGGCCACGCGTATACAGTCACTGACAGGGAAGTCCTACTCTAGGTGGTGGTGGTGTTTACGAAAATCGAATATCCGGCTCTTTAACCAGGCTAGTGGAAATGGAAGATCCACCTACAATAGTTAGAAAACCCTAATTCCAAACCAATGATGTACATGGTTTACAGGATCCTGAGAGAACAAATGGTGTATGAATCTATTGTTGGTGACTGGCGACCATGACACTACATCTCCTAACGTTGTTCGATAACGTTGTGGATTAGACCTCTAGGTGGAAGGTTCGGGAAGTGCTCCCCTAAGAAAACCACATATTTCGATCTGGGCACCCAGACAATATCCTAGCCTTCACATAAATTGAATCATTTGTATATTTATTTATTTAAACACGTAAATATTGGTACAAGGGGGCACCAGATATATATGCGCCACACAAATCTCATTTGATTTGTGTGAGGGCTGTGATACTGCCCAGGTGCCCAAATTGAAGCAGGTGGTTTTCTTAGGGGGCCACACCACCAGCCTTTGACCTGAAGGTCTAGTCCACAAGGCAGTGGAGCATCGTGAGGAGATGCAGTCCCATGGTAACCGGTGACCAACGATTGATTCATATTCCATTTGTTCCCTCAGGATACTGGAGCCCATGTTCACCAATGGTTTGGAATGAGGGTTTTCCAACTCCCCTAGGTGGACTTTCTGTGTCCACCAACCTGGTTAAAGCGCCGGATATTTGATTTTCGTCAACACAATTTTGTAAACAACACCCACACGTAGAGTAGGACTTCCCTGGCTATCGCTGTAAACGCGTAGCCATGTGAGAGCATTTCGAGAGAGAGAGAGTTGACTTTCTCTATCCTCGATCGTACCAAAGCATTTGAAAGCTGGTTTGACGTCAGGGTTTTCCAACTCTCTTTGGTGTGAACTTTCCGTGTCCACCAACCCGGTTAAAGCGCCGGACACCCCCGCCACGAGAGAAAACAGTGAGTAGGACTTCCTTGGCAACCTCATTGTATCAATGTTTATTTGTTTAAATTCATTCATAATTTCTTTTTTTTTATTTCATTTATTAGAATCCCATGTTATAAATATCAATCACATCGTAATACTTTATTATCTCATCTTATATTTAATGATTTAATGAATTGTATTAAAAAATTAAATCATAATAAAAAATTAAAAAATTTATTATATTGGTTAATATTAATATCAACAATTGGTTGGTATTTAATATCAGCTAATATAATTTATCATTATAATTCAATGAATTCATTGTCATCATCGTCATCGACGACGACGACGACATCATCATCGACAATATCAAGAACATCATCATCACCAACTTCATTATCTATTAATAACCATTTACAATTGAATCCTAATTTTAAAGAGAAATCCATTCATCCAATTTATGAACGTATTATTAAATTATTAAATAAAGCAATACGTAATTCACTTAAGGTTAGTTCATTTATATCTATATGTATATAGTACATTGTTATGATGAATCGATCTCCTCCTGTAGTTCTTTTAGAGTTACTGCCCGTCTCAAGCTTTGAGTAAAGGAAGTGGATTAGATATGGGGTTGGCAACTTCATCCCGTAGACAAAAATCGTGCTAAAAAAAAAGAAAAAGAAATGCCAACCAGATTAAACAAATTAAACCATTTCTATTATTCAAATTGGTATATAAAAGTAATTTGAGGCCACGCGTATATAGCCTCTGACAGGGAAGTCCTACTCACTGCCTTCTCGCACCACGGGTGTTGTTTACGAAATTGAGAGGACGAAAAGCGAGTGTCCGGCGCTCCAACCCGGTCGGTGGACACTCTCCGTGTTCACCTAGAAGAGTTGGAAAACCCTCATTCCAAAAACAATGTTGTACATGGTCTCCAGTATCCTAAGAGAACAAATGGCGTATGAATCAATCGTTGGTGACCGGCTACCATGGAGCTGCTTCTCCCTACGATGCTCCACTGCCTTGTGGATCAGATCTTTAGGTCGAGGGCTCCGGGTGTGACCCCCTAAGAAAACCACCTGCTTCAGTTTGGGCACCTGTTTGGTATCACAGCCATCACACAAACCAAATGAGATTTGTATGGCGCATATATGTCTGGTGCCCCCTTGTACTAATATATTATGTGTTTAAATAAATAAATAAATTTGAGGTTATAGGAAGCAACTAGTAATTTTGTTATAGGTGTACCATTAGAAGATTTATCAGTTTAACTGAAAAAAGATGATATTTTAGTCATAGATTGGTATTATCTTAGGAACAATATTGGACTGTTGGATGACAAGACAAGTGGCTACAAGTAATGACAGTATAAGCTGAGGTTTACGTTTGTATGATCTTTTAATTTCTATTAGCCAGAATTTATTCAAATGATCATTTTCGAGTCACTTAAGCTAGTGATCACATTATAACCGCATTGATGGAATTCGATTATCCTTAAGAACTAAACAAATATAACGTTGATTACGACTTAGCAAATAACTGATGTAAATATATCAGTCCTATAGGAGATTAGATGGAGCCTGAATATCTTATTGGTAATGTCCTAGAGAGTAAACGTCACAGATTTAAGCCTTGAATCATCTGCTTACAGTTTGTTCTCAAAATGACCTTGTACAACGAAAATCTTAAAAGTTTGCTCTCTCTATCTAAATGCTCTTACACCACACGTTTTTAACTTCATTGACGTGTTTTTACGAGAGTAATAAGACAAAAATTGGTCATCCAGCTCTTAAACCAGGTTAATAGATTCTGAAAAAGTACCTAGGAGACTTGGATTATTATGATTTCAAACTAGTAGTGTACGTGAGTTTCATGATCGTGAAAAAGCGAGTTGCATACAAACCTATTATGGTTACCAGTTACCATGAAAATGTATCTCTTAACTGTTTGTTCGTTACCTTATGGATTGAACCTTTATGTCAAGGACTCGAGGAATGACTCTGTAAGTAAAACCATCTTCGTTTTGAGGATCCTATTCTAGCTCACATACAATTATAACGATAAAAATTACTGTTCAAGAAAATATTCTCTCTTCACTATTCATGCCTAACGAGTACTTTTCTTTGACTCAATGGTGAAAACATAAACCATGTTAACTCTTGTCAGCTGTTTATTTATTGTTTTCTACTATCAGTAATATTATAAACAGATGGATAGTGACTAGCGATGGAATCCGGGACTCACGTTTTGTCCCACATGGGACTTGCCAACTGCAGTTTTAAACATCAGTGGGAAGCTTCAAACAAACAATACAAAAATGAATTGTAACTTCGTCCCGTTGCACAAGCTAGTGGCCATCAGGACTCAGTAACTAAGATGTGGATAACGCGATCGCGTTTGTAACAAACAGTACTAGATTCAAGTCCCTTAGTGAACATCAACTCTGGGATACAGGTACATCCAGCTGACGAGTCCTAAATTCAACTGCTAACCACCATCCATCTCTGCTTATAATGCTTGTGATTTAAGGTAATATCCAGGCAATCCACACTGGATTCACATATCCCATAAGAAAGAGATTGATCAATGAGAGTCCTAAACATCAATGGAATGATTCAACCAACCAATATGAAAATAAGCATCAGTAATATTATATAGTTACGATCATTAGTCAATTGAAGCTAGACCACCGTGGAAAACCTGGAAGCACTGGACGACCGTTTCGTCCCATTGCGGGACTCCTCAGCAGTGCGCATCCACGATCCCATCTCGCGGGATTCGAACCCAGGACCTACCAGTCTTGCGCCAGAGTACTTAACCGACTAACCACTTAGCCGGCATCCAGCGGTGCTAATGTCTAACCTCAATCAATCCACGAAATTGAGCGACCAGCT
>NC_031500.1:2327529-2340592 GCF_000237925.1 Schistosoma mansoni
TTTTCCACGGTGGTCTAGCTTCAATTGACTCATCATCTTAACTATATAAAATTACTAAAATCTCCACAAAACCCCCTTGTGAGATCAGTGATTTTGTTAATTCAATGTTTTCTTCTTCAGATAAATCACTTATTCTCTGGTAAAACAAAATATGAATCTATCTATGTATCTCAATTATGTTCTAATACATTTAACTTGTTTCAATCATTCACAAATGATCATCATCAAATCAATATGAACTATTTATTGGATGCATTACATTCCATTATAAGCTTATTATCTAATTTAAATCAACCAGAAAATAATATCACTTCAATGCCAATTCATCACTATTCTAACACTAGGAAACGTTCTTTCCCAATAGAATTCAATATGGAACAATTCAATGATGATTATGTAATCTTAATTGATTATTTAATTGATTTATCCAATCGATTAATACCGGTATATGCAGTACTACTACAACCATCTAGTAATAGTAGTAATTTATTAAATTTAGAAAATAATCATAATATTGATACAAGATCAACAATTTCATTAAATAAATATCAACCAGATCATAATATGATGATTATGATGAATATGTTAAATGAAAATGATCTGTTAAATATGAATACGAATCGAATTGATCTACCGACATCATCATCATTTAGTCATGTTAGTGGTAATAATGTCGTACCAGAGATTCGTTTCACTGCGATTATTGCATCAGCTATGATAAGGATTAGAGCGATAATTATTGGTTTGAATATTGAGATGGCACGGTAAGTTGTTGTGTTTGTGCATATATGTCTGTGTATGTATCTAGTTTGTTTTCACTGCGTTAGTATATTTTGATGTATAGATAGATTGATTGCATTTTGGGTACCATGAAGAATCAGCAAGTATTGAACAACTGTTTCATCGTAGTATGGGACTCCTCGGCAGTAGACATTAACGATTCCACTAGGGATGAGATCCTTTATCTTCTAGTATTGCAGTGAACCTTTGATCACTAGAGTCTCTAAGCCAGCGTTCAGTGGTATAATTCCAACCTTAATCGCTTTGATTCTCCACAAAACCACCTCAACAAAGCTACTATAGTTATCGCATTAGTGACTTACTTCAGATTGTACCTGAAGTTCTAAGGAGAAGTCATGACTGTTGAATTTCAAACATGTTGGTAATGAAACAGTCATCACTGAATGATCATCGTACTATATCGCAAATTGATTGAAGGAAAGATTTTACTATTGGATACAGTCCTACTGATTCTAATAGTTAAGGACTCGTCAAAAGACCTTAAGGTCCTGATCGCAACTCCTGTTATGTTATAAGTGCGAATTGCTAAATCTTTTCATGCCAGTACAAAACAGGTGTCCACTCCCTCCTAGCTGTACATTGTTATGATTGTTAGAGAAGAAATCTATAAAATGACTTAGAGATTTCTCCAAAGCTCACAATCACTTCTAACCAATCAATCTTTTTGAAAACGTATAAACAATTTTGAACTTTTTTAATTCCCAAAGTCATTTGTGTATCCCTTATGATGCGCACTGATTTCTGTATGTGAAATAACCATGGAAATAAAGTTGTTTTTCTAGAATAAATGAATTATTGCTAATAATGGAGTTTACGATACACATTTTGTCCTATTTCAAACAGTTCAGCTAGACATACCTGCATGTCAAGTAAGATGTTCACTTTACGACTTGGTAAATTTCGCTTCACACTCTAGTATATTATTCATTGAGCTATTAAGTTTGCTACTAGCAACAATCTATCTATCCTTTAAAAAAAACCTTTGACAAATCGGTTATATTGAAATAATCTTCATTGAATGCACATGTATGTGCTAACAAAGATTGGTCAGAATTCAGTCTTGAATATTAATTACAAGATTGTTCAAACCGTTACTAATAATTCAGTAAAGCTTTTATCGTATTACTGGCTTCTTTTAAATAGTTGGAGATCTCAAATCTAGATATTGGATAGGAATTCAATATCTCAAGCGTTCGGTGTATCACATGTATCAATTGTAAATTGCTTACTATTATTAAAGGTTATTATTGATAGTAACTCACTCGTAACAGTTGTTTTGAATTCCATATGTTGTTCAACTGTAGGAATGCTGCCCTTGCTTCGCCAATCCCTGCCTTTACTTCTGAATCAGACCTCCTTGTTCATCGATGATGTTGCCTTCTAGAGTTACTAGTGGTTCCAAGCTCGAGTAAAGGAGGAGAGTTGGGCATGGGGTCAGCAATTCCATCCAATAGAAAACAGCCTTGCTAAAAAAAAAACTAACTAGAATAAACAATTTACACTTAACCAGTGCTAATATATTAAGCTAAGGTTATATTATGTTGGAAAATATAAAATCGATATCGCACAGACTAAAATTTCACATTTTATGTAAAGTAAGACAAAACATGTATTCCCCTTCTAAGTTTTCACACACAAAAAATCAGCTGTTGTAGAATCGGCATACTTTAGTTGAGTATACCAAAATTTCTACCCAAAATAGACTTTGATAATGTTGTCTTCAAGATAGCAATAAAAGATCTATACAGTTAAACAATCTTGAGTTCAGAGAACCCAAACATCTTTGACAGTACTGTGTAACATATTCAAAAGCTTCAAGGAAACTTTGATTTAATACCAGGTTATTGGAGTTAGTTTTCAGAAAACTTTATTAAACCTAGGTTTCATTCTAGATACCACTTGTCAATGAGGCGTACCTACAAATTTGAATAGCTCAATGTTTCCTCTAGATTTTACGCTGACGTCAATCAGTTTCACAATATGAAATGTTATCACTAAGCTCTTCAAGAGTCAACCAACCTCCTGTAAGACCTAGATTCTATTGATCAGCATTATTGACATTATTTTATTTATTGAAACACGTAAATATTGGTACAAGGGGGGCACCAGATATATATGCTCCACACAAATCTCATTTGATTTGTGTGAGGGCTGTAATACTGCCCAGGTACCCAAACTGAAGCAGGTGGTTTTCTTAGGGGGCCACACCCAGAGCCTTTGACCTGGAGATCTGATCCACAAGGCAGTGGAGCATCGTGAGGAGATGCAGTCCCATGGTAACCGGTGACCGACGATTGGTTCATACGCCATTTGTTCCCTCAGGATACTGGAGTCCATGTTCACCAATGGTTTGGAATGAGGGTTTTCCAACTCCCCTAGGTGGACTTTCTGTGTCCACCAACTTAGTTAAAGCGCGCGATATTCACTTTTCGTCCTCTCAATTTCGTAAACAACACCCTCGGCACACGAAGGTAATGAGTATGACTTCCCTGGCAGAGACTGTATACTCATGGCCGTGTGAGAGTATTTCGAGAGAGGGCAGGCCCTCCCCACTCTCAACCATACCAGGGAATTCAGTGGCATTATTAACATTGATCATTCATTCATTAAAATTAATCAATCTAGATTTTGATCTAATCTATAATCTCTTCCATATTCTAATTTATTTAGCAAACATATATGTATCATATTTCGACGTCCTGATTTATTGGTATCACATAATCCATCAACAAAGTCTATTACTCATAATAATACAAAAAATATTCAATCCAAATTATATCATTGGTGGCCACCATCAAATTCTTGGCATCAATTAGATGAAGACACTACATCATCATCAACATCCATAATAAATCAAGATCATTTAGAAATACGTACACATATTGAATTAACCGCTGGACGTTGGTCAGATTCTGGTACAATTGATTTAGGTATTGGTTATTGTTTACAACCAACGGATTGTTCATTTATGAATAATAATACATGTTACAATGAAGATAGTATTTATCATAATGTAAATGATCATTGGAATCATTGTATATTAGATTCATCATTGATTATACCACTTACACCAATTCCATTATTATCAAAAGTGAAACTTGTCCCATGTGCACCTATTAATCAATGGTAACTATGTTTATTTAGGTCTATTCTATATTGAACATTGTACATAAGTTCTTTTTATATACAATTGATTTCTTTCATTAAAACAAATTGAATATGAGTTCAACAACCAAGAAAATTCTTTTATTCGATGATATTATCTACTCAAATTGTACGTCACTAAATGTTCTGGTACGGCCGAGAGTGAGGAGGGCCTGCCCTCTCTCTCGAAATGCTCTCATACGGCCACGCGTATATAGCCTCTGCCAGGAAGTCCTTCTCGTAGCGGGGGTGTTGTTTACGAAACCGAGAGGACGAAAAGCGAATGTCCGACGATTTAACCAGGTTGGTGGATATGAAAAATTCACCTAGGAGAGTTAGAAAACTCTAATTCCAAACCAATGGTGTGCATGGTCTCCAGGATCCAAAGGGAAAGAATGGTGTATAAATCTATTGTTAGTGACCGGCTACCATGGGACGGCATCTCCTTACGTTGTTCGACAACGTTGTGAATTAGACTTCTAGATGAAAGGCTCAGGGTGTGACCCACACTAAGGAAACTACCTGCTTCGGTGTGAGCTCTAGGACAGTATCCTAGTCTTCACATAAATTGAATCATTTGTATGGCGCATATATATTTGGTACCAATATTTATGTGTTGAAATAAAATAAAATAACTCAAATTGTACATTTATACACATAGTCCAATAGAAGAGTGTTGCGTTGTTTAAGAAAACTGTCAGAAGTAATTAAGGATTAACTACAAGTTACATAATAGTCGTAGAAGTAATAACAAACAATAATCCATATGAAAAATGTCAAAGATAACTGTACATTTAATAAGGATAAAGAAGTTGATAATAGACAAATAAATGATACTAACAATTTGTAAACTTAGAGACAGTTAATCAGTCACAACGTAGAACTTCGTACGTATGTATATCAGTTCGACTTACCATACCACATTAGCACAGAGATACAGTTGTCGATTCAAATCCCATAGTGGTAGAAGTAGTATGAGTACAAGCAATAATCGGAAAGATTAGGGTTTGAAGATGTTATTGAAGGAGTGTAATCCAGTGAAATAAATTTGAAAAGAGAAAAAAGATAGAGACATGAAGAATTCAGATTAGAATTTGGGAGAATACAAAGAGTGAATGCACCTTCTCCATCGCAAACGATTTTGAGCCATGTCATTCAAGGTCTCTAACCATCGATTGCTATCATCTCGCGGATCTCAACCAGATAGTCTACACCTACCAACATGGTTCAGTCTACTTGTCAGTAACTTCATGGATTTTGTGCGACGTTTTGGTTTGGCCTCCCCTAGGTTTCTTCCAACCTACTCTTACGCCATAAAACATTGCACGTCGGGGCATTTGGTGGTTGGGTATACGTAACACTTGTCCCAGCCAACTCAACTGATAAAGTTTCAATACTTCATCAATTGATTTTCCATCCTTAACTAGTACCCGTTTCCTAACAACTACATTACTTACTCGGTGGTCCCAGGATATACGAGCAATGCTTCGAAGACACCTATGATCGAAAACTAGTAGCCTACGAATATCCTTTACTCTTATCGGCCATGTTTCATTGCCATAAAGTAGGACGGAACGAACTGCTGCACAGTAAACACGTCGCTCGGTTGGTAGACAGATATCTCGCCTACGCCATAAATGACGCAAGTCGGTGAAAGCTTGACGAGCCTTCTGTATCCATACTGGAATTTCGTCCTACACCAGCCCACAAGGGCTGATGAGACTCCCAAGATTAGTGAATCTGTCGACTCGCTTAACTGCTACACTTCCTATCATTAGTTCGGGTGTCAATGCAATCCAATCCTAAAGTAACACTTTGCATTTTGAGGTGGAGAATCGAATCCCGAACATGCCTGCATTGTTGCTCATAGTGTAGACTTAGAACAGATAATAAGATCATTTTTCAGTTAATGTCGAATTTGATACATATGTACATCGGTTCAAGTTGTTACGTAGTGAATGAAGACTTAATGTGGGGATAACCAATTTATTATTTAATGTAAAATTACAGAGTTCTTTCGTAAAATGTGACAAACTATACATTGAATACTTCAGCTGTAAATCTTCCATCAATTATCTCAAACTTCATTGTTATTACAATTACTTTCTACATCCCCTTTCTCTTCAATTCGATCTTCTAAACCATCTGCTGCTAGGCATTCCACTTCTGATTGATGTTACATACTAGCTATGTCGACAGACATAAGTAGCATACACCACAGTCATACCACATTAGCATAACAAGATGAAATTATTTCAACACAAGTTTTTGGAGTAGTACAAGTAGCAACAGTATCAGTAGTAGTAGAAAAGGTTAGGTATAGAAATATATAAAGAGACTTCGGGACTCAGGTTCTAAGAGAAAGAATCAGAAGAAAATGCACCTACGTCATTATGAACAATTCTGAGTCATTTCATCGGAATTCTTCAACGATTGATTGAAATAATCACACGGACTCCAACCAGGTTGTATATATCTACTAACATAGTTCACCATTCCAGTCGGTAATGATTTATTGACCAGGTACAAATTTTTTATTTGATCACCCCTAGTTTTCGTACAATCTACTTAGGACCATGTTTGAATAAAGGATTGAATGACTTTTGCACATATATCAGGCTCAAATTTTTTGTGAACTATTATGAATTCTATCTTATACAAAGTTCTGGTTCAAAACCGGCTTTCAATTACCTAGATGTACAATTGTCAGTTTACTTGATTGTTGTAGAGCAAGTTTTATTGACTGTAAAAAGTGTGCATTTGTCAAATATATATCGGAGCACTACTAGTTTACACAAACTTCTCATCATACTAATAATCAAAAAAACGTATTCTCACTTGTGATCATTTTTCAGGATAATTTCCAATATCACGATGAAAAGTCATGACTAATGAGTAAAGTTCAACCCGTATCGGTTATAAGACAAATGTATCGTCAATCCTAGCTAATCTAGTAACTGTCTATATTACCTTGGGACGCATAGATTCTTTGGAATATTCTCTTGAAAACTCAGGCGTTTGCTTTCCTGTCTTTTCAGTATATAAGCTTTTGCATACATAGAAGTGGATTTATCTATATCTTGAAAATAATTTTGCTGTGAGATATTCTTTCAAGCTTTCATCTGTCAAGTCGGTTAATAAGTACATGTTTTTTTCCGCTTTATCAAATTCAATCTTTATGTCTCATTCACTGTTGGATGTTTTATATACGTCTGATTATAACTAATTACCTTCAGGGAAGTTATCTGTTGTTATGTGCAAATTCAAAATTCTTTATCAGGTTGAACTTCTTAGCTTCATGGTTGATAGTAAAGTCACCTAATTATATCAGACAAACATTTATAAGCAGAGATTGATAATGGCTAACGGTGAATACCAGGCTGAGTGTTTCGTCCTGTTTGAGACTTGTCACCTGGATGTACTTACATCCCAGAGTTGATGTTTACTCAGGTACTCGAACCCAGTATTGGTCGCTTCAAACACACCCTTGTTATTCATAAAAGCTATGAAAGTTTACATAATAATAATAACAATAGTGATCCACTTCAAACTCGTTTTCGCTATAAATATATCCTTGATGAGTTTCATTCAGGGGATGATGCCTAATCATTCTGTATTCTCAGATTTCCATAAATCTCAGAAGGAATGTTATGAATTAGATTTATTTAATAATCGACATGAAGTCTTGGGTATTTTCTATTTTTTCTTTGGCAAAAAGCTGTAAATTATCAACAGATAAGTATCGTGGTGTGTTATCAATGACTAAACCTTTTAAATATTGTTTTTGACTACTTTAATAATAGTTAGTAGCTTGTCGCTTATGAGCGGTTTTAACTCCTTACATATATTGCTCATTTTTAAGTTGAAACTGGATTGTCACTGATCCGGTTATTTCTTCTTAGTAAGTGTCTCCTTAGGATTGAATTCTGAAGCCAATCCCTGATTAATGCTTCTCTGAAATTAAGTAGATCTTCAGGGAATTCTTACATTGAAACTGATAAGGAAGTGCTTTCGTGTAATACTTGACCTATTTAAAATGTGATTCTCATGAAAATTTCATTATTGATGAAGAAATGAATGTCACAATTGTAAGTTACATGTTTGTTTAAACTAACCATGTGTAGTTGTCTTGCGTGTGAAATGTCTTCGGACCTAATAGTTATCAAGAATTGGATATCTACTTCCATTCATATAATTGTACAGATTTTAAATGGTAACTCCACTGTATATTGTACACTGTGAATACATAAAAATAGATTGCCTTATTCTTTGTAATTTCTTGTGAGATCTTGTCTGGTGAAAAATGGAGATTAGGATGAGACAGCTGTATTTCGCTGTTATGTCGGGAGAAAAACAACAGATTGTTTATTTTATAAGTTGTACTGGGTCCCTTGTGATCAAACGTAATAACAGGAAAGCAGTTGTACGACCTTTCTCCAGTGCGATCATTGATTATTGCACCAATAACTGACAGTAGAAACGGTGACCTAGTTACTGGCTGGCATATTGACTATCTGAAGAGGAAAATACACTTCTAGTGGATAGGACACATTGAAGAAATCATCAAACCGCATCACAAAGCAAGCGCTAATTTGGAATCCTTAAGGGTAATCAAAAAAAGAAGACCAAAGAACACACTGTCCTGAGAATTGGAGGCAGATATGTAAAGGATAAATAGCAGCTGGAAAGGATTGACCAGGACTGAGTTAGATGGAGAATGCTGTTGAGCAGCCTATGCTCCTCCACGAGGGTTGACACGCGTGAGTAAGTAAGTATTTTCGTCCTCGAACTCCCTCTAATGCAGCGTTCAATCAGAAGAGAAAGATAGAAAAACAGATCAGCTCTCTATCGTGCGCAATTTAGTTACGACCCAAATCTCATACGATAATATACCTTCGATGTCAGATCACACAAGGACACAGTTTTGAAAACTACAATGTATCCATAACCTAATCATAGTAGTGAGGGAATAAGAATAATTAATGATAAATTTGTGACAATATAACATGTAACAATTAATTTTGTAACTTCAATGGTTGAGATCATGAGTCAAATAAAGCTAGACCACCATGGAAAACCTGTAAGCACTGGACGGCCGTTTCGTCCTATTGTGGGACTCCTCAGCAGTGCGCATCCACGATCCTGCCTCGCGTGATTCGAATGCAAGACCTATGAATCTCTCGCACGAGCGCTCAACTCCTAGACCATTGATCCGGCCGACATTCAACAGTGTTGATGTCTAACTTCAACCGATCCACGAAATTGAGCGACACATCCACCAATGTCTTCAGTGAGTTACTATCTCACAACAGACCTGGTTGAACTCCACTGACCACTGCTTCTCACTAGAACTCCAGGAAATACCTCCCGAAGCCAGTCATTAGTGAGCATATGATCTCAACTATCGAAATTACTATAATATCCACAAAACCTCTACTGAAACTAATTTGGTGTCGAAAGAAGGTTAGAAATAGGGGAATAAAAAATACAACAGTTAAAACGCTCACTAATTATACAATGAGAATATTATAGTTTCTCCTATGATAGTCTCAAAAGTTATGCTTATACACTATTCATCTGATTATATCAATTTCACTCTGTTTCCCTGTGGTTTTTCTGCTGACATTTATTTGTGTTAATCAATAAAAGACTATGATGAGTAACTCGAATAAAGTCTAAACTATATGATTTATTTAGATGATAGCAATAAGTATGATTTCTCTGAATCCTTATTGATTGAAATGACAAGTTGGTTGGCAGATGATTGCTGATGGGTTTCAACTTATTTGTACATCTTTTTGACGCCCCCAAATGTTCTGGTACGACCGAGGGTAGGGAGAGTCCGCTCTCACTCTTAAAATGCTCTCACATGGCCATTTGTATAAAACCACTGCTAGGGAGGTGGTACTCACTGCCTTGTCGTGGCTTTGGTGTTGTTTACGAAATTGAAAGGACGAAAAGCAGATGTCTAACGCTTTAACTGGATTGGTGGATATGGAGGATCCACCTAGGAGAGTTGGAAAATCCTGATTCCAAACCAGTGGTGTACATGATCTCCAGGATCCAAAGGGAAAGAAGGGTGTATGAACTTATTATTGGTGATCGGCTACCATGAGACTGCATCTCCTAACGTTGTTCGACAACGTTGTGGATTAGATCTCTAGATGAATGGCTCGGGGTGTGACCTCCTAAGAAAATCAAGAATTTCAGTTTGGTCACCCAGACAATATCCTAGCCTTCACATAAATTGAATCATTTGTATGGCGCATATATATTTCGTGCCTCCTTTTACTAATGTTTATGTGTTTAAATAAATCGTGTGGACACCCAAACAATTGGTGAGTTTTGACGCTTTAATATGTTACTATGTAAAAACCAGTCAATTGAGTACTATCGAGAATACTGAGTTGTATAATCAGAAGACATTAACTAGAAATCATTGAATCTTGTTATCAAAAACAGTGTAAAGTTGAAAACTTATAAACTGAATACCTTTTCAACTGTCGATTCAATAAATCTTTGCTACTTTTGCAAAACTGTACGGTAGTGTCAATAGTTGATCTTTTCTGATATGATTATGTTGGTTGTTGATTCATATTAGTGTTTTGTAGAGATGGTTGGATTTCATAACTTACACTATAAACTGATATTAGACAACCTTAGGAAAGCACGAGGTACTGGATAGCTGTTTCATCCTAGTGTAGGATTCTCCAGTAGTGCACACCTACAGAATCTGAATTCAGGGTCTCTAGGTTTCATAACGAGAAACTAACCTTTAGATGACCAATTATTTCTGTTCATTGAATAACTTATCTTCTAAGCAGTAAATAATCTATCAGGTACAAAACTCAACCCAGTTAGTGTTCTGGTGTGAAAATAGGTGAACATTATGTAATAGTCGTCAATTTGATTTAATAAAAACAATAAGCAATTAACCATTCAGTTGTCTGACCAAAGCCAATCTGAGATATAAAATCCAATAATATCCACAAACTCCTCCTGTCAATACTAATTAATAATCATATGCTCACTAGTAACCGATTTTTAGACGTAATTCTCAGTGTTCCAGTGAGAAGCTGTGACTAATAGGGTTCAACTATGTCGGGCCTTAGTGGGTGTCTTCCAAAGAGCATTGGATAACGGTTGTGAAATATCGCGAACTCGATTGTGTTTGGGAATACAGATTATTCAATGTCATCATAGCGTTCTAAAATCTAGGAGCTCACAGCGAGACCTGAATAATTACTTGTTGTATTAGTATAGGATCAGCTTCCAGCTGAGAAGAAAAGTAGGAAAAGACGCTTCTGACGGATAGGACACACATTGAGGAACTCATCAAACTGCATCACGGGGTAAGCCCTAACTTGGGTCGCTGAAGGGATACTGGAAAGAGGAAGGCAAAACAACACACTGTGCTGAGGATTGGAAGCAAATATGAAAAGGATGAATAGCAACTAGAAATGATTTCCCATGAGAGAATTGGATGAAGGATTTTAGTAGGTGGTCTATGCTCCTCGATCAGGGGTAACAGGCGTAAGTATCAGTTTAGGGGTTTGTTAGAACTATTGAACGTTATCGATATCAGCAACCTATCTAAGCCATTGGAAAACTAGGATTCATTCTACAGTTGTTTCATCTTAGTATGTGAGTCATCAGGGCACATCCACAACCTCCCGTAGCAGACTTAACCTAGAAACCCCAGGTTCTGTATTAACCTCTAAACCACTGAGTCGTTATCCAAAGGTTTACATGTCTAACTATAATCAATTCACGATATTGTGTAACTAACTTTCGATTTAATTGTGGAATGAATGCCTCACGGACAACATAATTGAACTTGATTTGTCACGGCCTCTCTATGAATTAAAATTAAACACTAGTGAATGCATAATCATAGATCAGTACATATTGTTAAATGCCATTGGTATAAAGAATCAACATTGATGTATGTTTATGGTAGTTTTATAAGTGTCCATCACATTTGATGGATAAATAAAACTGCATCAGTAATAAGCAAAGATGGATAGTGGCTAGCAATGGAATCCAGGACGCGCATTTCGTCCTATTTGGGACTCGTTAGCTGGATGTACCTACATCGCAGAGTTGATGTTCACTCTGGAACTCGAACCCAGTACTATTCTCTTCAAACACCATCGCGTTATCCACTCAGCTATTGAGTCCTGATAGCCATTTGCCTTTGCAATGGGGTGAAGTTTAAATTCACTTTGTATTGTTTGTTTGAATCTTCCCATTGTTGTTTAGGACTGCAATTGATCAGTCTCTTGTTGACATATGTTCATCCTGTGCGGAGTGCCTAGATATTGCCTGAAATCTCAAGCTTTATAAGCAAAGATTGATAGTGGTTAGCAGTGAAATCCAGGACACACGTTTCGTCCTATCTGAGAAGATACAAGTAAACAACACATAAGCGTTCATCCATTTGGTTATGCAGTATTATTCGCTCTATTTCTAACTCCAAATGTTAGCTAGCAATGCTTATCCTAATCCAAACTCTCAACACTGACCTACAATCATAATTCTAGTCTAAACTTCTAATTCTAACTCGTAAACTATAAATCCTAATATTAGACAGTAAATTTAACCATGAATCTTAATCATCTTCGGGGATTTTTACTTGATACATTATTCATTTATTTCAACTGGATTCTGATAAAAACTACTGGGGCATCACACTACTATCATTACCAGGAGAAGTTTTCAATAATGTTACCTACCCGAATGAAAGACACAGTAGACGCTCGACTTTGAGATCAACATGCTGGATTCCGTAAGGATCGGTCGCGCACAGATCAAATCGTGACACTACAGATCATCTTTGAACAATCAATTGAATGGAACTCGTCACTAGACATCAACTCCCTTACAATTGATTGACCACTGAGTGGTGATCAATGTCATGTGTGTCAAGTCCTTCTTAGTGCTGATCGAATGCTATCGATCAAGTTGCAATGTGGCCACTAGTCTAAGTGGCTCGACACTGCGTGCACTATATATATTGAGATAAGTTGGTGGTTGGAGGTGGTCAACAGGAAACCCTGGACCCGGGTTTCGTGCTACTTGGCACTTGTCAGCAAGGTGTACCTATAATCTTGAGGGA
>NC_031500.1:2340792-2502851 GCF_000237925.1 Schistosoma mansoni
AGTGGTAACGTCTCTGACTGTGAAGCTGAGTGACACGGGATTGAATCCGTCAGGGAGCACCAGTTCCCTCAAGATTATAGGTACACCTTGCTGATGAGTGCCAAGTAGCACGAAACCCGGGTCAAGGGTTTCTTGTTGACCACCTCCAACCATCATCTTATATCAACTCCCTTAATTATGAGAAAACATTTGACAGTGTAGATAGGAGAACATTTTTAATGTATAGTTTGTCCAATCCCCAATTAAAGCTAGATTTCTCATTCATTTAATTTAATTAATACATGTAAATAAATAAGAACACAGAAGATACTACTCATAATATACTACTTACAAACTACTATTATTTTAGTAAATAAAAGAAACTATAATCTACATTATTTGTCGTTTCCGTTCCCAACCTATAACCATAACCATTATTATTAATTATATTTATTATAATGTTATGGTTATTAATGAATACACCATATATACATACATAAGAAGCTCTCTCATTCCATCCCACCCCATCCCCCTTGTTTTTTTGTTCTATCCAATTTGATCTACTTGGTTACAGTGAAAATTTTTTTTTCCTTGAAATTTTAATTAAAAAAATTTTTCTCATAATTTAATTTGATTTCTTAATTCTAGTATAATTAATCAACAATTGAATCATAATAATAATAATGACCTTGTTGGTTTGTTTGTTTGAATGAATGAATGAATGAATTCAATTAATTAAAACCAAATTTAAATTGATGGGAGCGCGGGTAAAGGAGAGAGTGAGAAATAGGGGGGGGGATGAAAGAGAATGGGTGTTTGTACATATGGAAGAACAAAGTGAATAATAAAACAATAGACTACTAATCATATAAAAAAATAATACAATATATACTACTTATATGAATAATTAAGCCATAAAGTTTATTAACCATTATTTATTAAAGGTTATATACATTAGAATATCATATCATAGATAATCCATTCCCTTATTGAATATAATAAATATATCACCCTATCTATCCCCGTTCTCTCTCTCCCTCCCTTCCCCCCTCCCTACCCCCCTCCCTCAATTACTTACACATACTTGAATTCCCATGCAATATACAATATCCTACAAATTGTTAGTAATATTTATATCAGTAGTACTGATAGTAAGTAGTATCAAAGTGTGTTTTTTTGCAATTCATAATCTCTTTCCTGTTTTTATTAATCTCTTTGTCAACAATTATAGTAGTAGTAGTAGTTGTTGTTGTTGTTGTTGTTAGGAAGCAGAGAATACATATATATTATGCCTATAAATAAGTCTTTGATGAATTTCTTTTTTTTTGCCTTTATCTAATATACAACACCTTTGTATTCCAAGGAAAAGAGAAAGAAAAGAAAAAAAGAAAAGAAAAATAGAAAAGAAAATCTGAAATAAATTAAGTTGATTCTTGTTTCTTTGAGTTATTATTATTGTTTTGGGGATTTATTTTAAAAGGAAAGGAAATAAGTATACTTTCTTATGATTATATACTCCCCCCCTCCCCGCGCTCTCTCTCGTTCTCCCTCCCCCCCTCTCGCTCTTTCTCTCTCGGTTTATACCCGCCTTTATTTCTTAAATACATATATATATATATATATGTATATATCTATTTATGAAATTCTAATTCTATGACAATTTAGATTAGTATACCTACCGCAAATAAGTTAATTAAATTTGCTTATCTATATCTAATCGGAGTTGAATATATACCTATATATATGTATATGTTATTGGTGGAATTTAAAGAAATTCTCTTTGAAAATTCATGAAATATAGAAGATATTGTTTTTTCCTGGAGTAACCCGGATTACCATAGTTGAAAGCATGAGTCAATTGAAGCTAGACCACCAGGAAAAACCTGGAAGCAGTGGACGGACGTTTCGTCTTATTCTGAGACTCCTCAGCAGTGCGCATCCACGATCCTATACTCGCGAGATTCCAACCCAGGACCTACCAGTCTCGCGCCAGAGCACTTAAAGGATAGGCCACTTAGCCGGCATCTGACGGTGTTAATGACTAACTTCAACCGATCCACGATGTTTAAGCAACCGTTCACCAATTGTCTTCAGTGAGTTAATATCTCACAACAGACATGGTTTGAACTCTACCGGTCACTGCTTCTCACTAGAACTTCTGGATTTACCTCTCGAAGTCAGTCACTAGTGAGCATATGATTAGTTTGAAAGGAACTATTTACATTTTAATTATTGAATATTTGAGATACTTGTTCTTTAATTCCTTACGCCTGTTACTCCTCATGGAGGATAATAAGTCACTTATTAGCATTCTCCAATCAATTCTGTCCTTGGAAATCCTTTCCAGTTGTTATTCATTCTTTTCATGTTTGCTTCCAATTCTCAGTACAGTGTGTTGTTTGGTACTTCCTCTTTTCTGTTTCCCTTCAAGATTCCAAGTTGGTACTTGCCTCGTGTTACCTACTTGTTCCTACCATCTAGATATTTCAACAAGTTATGTGTTGTGTTTTGTTTTAACACATTATTATATCCATTAATCACATAATCTATTCAGTTGAGTATATAAAGAGTTCACGACCTGTCACTTTACAAGGTCCGAAAAAGTACAATCAGAAACATCGTAGTAGTTGGCAATATATCCCATTAAAAAGAACAAACATCAATCACATGTCGATTTTTGAATTGCTCACTTCCAACTACCTATCACTAATTGACACGGTGGACTATTTTCGATTCCTATCAAGTCTAAATATGTATCTTTATTGTGTTGTATTCACAATTCAAGAATCCTGGTTAAATGATTTACATGACGATTGCTTACTACACTACAAGGTTTTAATACCTATCGTAGTAAGAAAAAGTGTGACGCTGTGTAGCTACATTTATAAATGTGAACTGGGGTCTATCTAATTTTGTATGTTTTAAGTTTATTGACTATTTAAGTGTAAGATGCCCTTCTAACACTTAATCCATCTAAGTATCAAACTGTTGATCTTCGCCCGAGACATAAACAGCATCTAAACACCCTGTTGAAATGTCATACAACTTGTACTACTGTAGATTCTTTATTAAACACGGCATCAAAAGTCATTTATCTTGATGTAAGTTCCCCCCTCGGATCTTTCTTCGTCTTCTCATGTTTTATTGTTATCGAAGAAATTTTTTTGTCTGACTTAATACATAAAGAGGCTGCATACTTTTGGGATTACTCGACAATTACTCTTACAATTTGTTAATTCTTGCATATTATTCTTTACTGTTCCTCATTATTCTTTCCCGGGATTTCAAGAAAAGAATTCGCTGTATTGCGGAGATTCCTGGATGCAGTTAGCAGGATATGGAGTGAATCTTTTGAGGTCATTATTAATATAGTTGTGAATAGACATCTAATGTCATGCAAACTCCTGGCAGGTGTTATCTTATCAGATACTAACCGCTCACTTTATCCATATCTCTCTCCTTCTATGTCGAGACATAAATACATTAGAATCCACTCACGCAAGCAAAGGTATAAAAATTCTGAAAATACCCTATCTAGCAAATATACTATGTGACGAACAGATTGTTAGATATGATCTAGTCAATAAGTTGTATGCTTAAACATGTTTGTAAGGACGGCTCGTTGGTAAACTCTAGGGAGCCTCAAGAAGGCCAGAAAGAGCCGAAGATATTCCATCCAATCACTGCTAGGGGAATATTCTAGAATGTCGACGTGTAGCTTCCCCATTGGATGGATAAGAATGACCCCTATGTGCCTATTGGTTGACCGAAATGATGATTTACATTCAGACAATAACTATAAATACATGAGATTTCTGTACTATATTTTGACACTGTTTTGGGGAATAAAGTTCCTACTTACTAGTCTTCTGTCTTCTCTCTTGCGACGTTGAGGGTTCTATCGTTCAAGTAGTTTAGTAGTACGCGGCATAGTAAGAATCAAAGCTCTAGATATAACAATGTTTCTAATTAAAAAGTTGTACAGATTCAAATCTTCCTTGAAAATAACTATCCATCTAATTCCGGATAGTTTATCCACTTAATTTATACGTATATGAGTCGACCAATGAATTCAACTATTAAAAGTACTACAATCTCCTCATATCCTCACTGTGATAATAATAATAATAATCATGTACTCACTAGTGACGGGTTTCAAGATGGATTTCGTGGAGTCCTAATGAGAAGCTGTGACCAATGAAGTACAACCGTGTCTAATGTGAGGCACTTATTCACTGAAGACAATGGTGGACGGTCGCGTAATATCATGGATTAATTAGAGTTAGATATTAACACTGTTGGATGCCGGCAGGCTCAGTAGTCTAGAGATTAAGCGTTCGCTCGTGAGACCGAAGTTCTTGGGTTCGAGTCTCACGTGAGGGCTCATGGGTGAGCACTGCTGAGGAGTCCCACATTGGGACGAAATGGCCATCCAATGCTTCCAGGTTTTCAGTGGTGGTCTAACTTAAGTTGATTCATGAAGTCATCTATTAAAATTATGTATACATGTATGCAACTTTCGTATTTTATCGATCAAGTTGAAATTTCACCACTAGTCTAAGTAACTCGACATCGCGTGCACCATGTTGAGACGTAAGGTGGTGGAAAGGAAACTCTTTCCAACCTAGGTTTCGTGTTATTTGACACTTATTAGCAAGGTGTAGCTGTAATCTTGAGGACATTGATACTTCCTGATGGATTCGAAATACTTGGTATGAATAAGGATTGTTCACTACTCAGTGACCAGTTAGTTGTAAATATACATCTCGAATTTAGTCACTGTGCGAATAACTAAGAGGCGATGTCTCTGACTGTGAAGCTGAATGACATGAGTTCGATTCCGTTACGTAGTATTAGTCCCCTTGAGATTACTGATGTACCTTGTTGATGGATACTATATAGCATTGAACAGGATTTCCTGTTGACTATCTCAAGTTTTATTTCGACTGTCCTTGTTTGTCTTTTGCTAGTTCATATCTGTGTGTAACTTAAAATTGCAACTCTATGGGGGGGAAAGTATCAAGAATCATTTTCCTATACGCCATTAAAATACACACTAATAGCAGTAATAATATTAGCTCACTTGTATCCTACTATGACACAGTTATTGATACTATTGTCATATGTAAAGAAAAATCACTCTGCTTGCCCCTATTTCACTGATACTGCAGTTAACGAGAACACAAGTGGGGACAACTGAGTGTATTTGAATACAAAATCACAGAATCTCTTGGTAATATCTGAGAATCATACAGTAAATACTTCATTGGTGAAATATCAATCAACTGTCTCAAACTTGACTATTCCTTCGTTTCCATACCAATTGCTTTCTGTTTCCGTTCTTTTCGACCTTCTGCTGCCAGACATTCTACTCCTGACTAGCGTTATATACTACTTATGCCAATATAAGTAACACACACAATACGAATTATAACAGTAGTAATGTAGTGAACGAGAACACAAGTGGGAACAACTAACATTACAGAATGTCTTGGCAAGATCTGTGAACCATACAGTAAATACTTCATAAGCAAAATGTCAATTAATTGTTTCAGACTTTGTTGTTCCTTCGTTTCCATACCAATCACTCTCTTTTCTCGTTCTCTTCTTCTCAATTTGCTCAACCTTCAGCCTCCATGCATTCCACTTTCGATTGATGATACATACTACTTATATCATCAATAGCACACACCACATGGTAGTAGTTGTTGTTGTAGCAGTAGTATAACTAGTATGTATGCTTTTATTTATAAAATACAAGCAACTGGCAAAGTGATAACCCGAACCATTTTGTATGTGATATAATAAAAAAAATGAGAAGAGATGAAAATAGAAGCCGGTTTCTTGTTTTGTAAATTTGAGGGTATTTGATATGAACAGCTAACACAGTGTGTGTGTGTGTGCTTGGTATATATGTATTACACATATGTGTGTATGAGTCTTATGTGGAAATAATGTTAAGACAAGAGAGTGTGTGTGGGAGAGAGTAAGGGGAAGAGGTAGAAACCATGTAAACATGCATAAATATTTTCAATTGGTTCATTTTTGTATTGTTTGTTTGAATGTTCCGATTGATGTTTAGGACTGCAATTGATCAGTCTCATTGGCCTTTGTACATCCCTTGTGCATTGCTTCGTTATTACCTCAAATCACAAGCATTATAAGCAGAGATGGATGGTGGCTATCAGTGGAATCCAGGACGCGTGTTTCGTCCTGTTTTGGAGCTCGTCAGCTGGATGTACCTGCATCCCAGAGTTGATGTTCACTCCGGGACTCAATGTAGTTGGCTGATGGGAATTGTTGAATTTCACGGCTTACGTTAGAGGTTGATCTTTTCTAAACAAACGTTGAAGACCAGGAAGTAATGAATAACTGTTCCGCTGTAATATAGGGCGCACCTACGTACATCCGTGACCCCACCACAAGTGATCGAGTTCATTATCGTTCTCGTTATGAACTCCTAATCTCTAGAATATTGAACGGGAATCCGACAGTAAACACCTCTAACTTCAATCTATTCGTAACATTGGGTGATCATTTTCCATTATCTGAAATCGATAACTTTCTGACATCTGATATGATTGAGCTTCACTGATCACGATCTCTCACTGGAACTTCAAGATTTGCATCTTGAAACTAGTCACTAGTGAGCACTTGAATATTGTCAATACAGTGGGATTTCTAGATTGTTATATCCCGTGGAGAATTATGAATGGTTAATTTTGAGGACTGTTTCTGGACCAATATGATATGTATATTTCTTATTGTATACTTGTCAAGTAACTTAACGATTCATATTTCTGTCCCTTTTATTATAAGCTTTATTTTGACCTATAGACTATTATTATACGATTTACCATTCTTGAGTTATACCCAGTCTATTAATTACTGTTCCCCCTATTCACAGCCACATTTGTCCACATCTTGTACAAATGTTATTTTCTATTTTATGGTACGACGTGGTCGGTTTGTTTGGTATATAAACTCAGTATGTTTGTGAATAATGATTCATATTGCATATTCCATTATTGGTGTTCTGGACTTAACTGGCTGGGCTAGGCAGAAAGCAGGAATGATAAGTACTCAAGACTGCTCATATGGCTTTTGTGTATCATTGCTCTGATCGATTATTCACTCCTCTCTCATTGGCGGGAATCAGCACGCTCATATATTAACAGGGCACGCACTCAAGCAATCGATATAACAACTGGCGACGGGGTAAAACAAAAATCGAACCAAAGTCAGCCTGCCATTGGTTGAAAATCAGGCAATTATTTCGTGCAATCAGCATCCAGAATTGTCATGGCTGTCCTTGAACGACATTGGTCATTCGTCATACAGTAAAAAAATGACTCGCACTTCCGATCAATTGCAGTTGCTATTCCAGCGACAAGAGCAGCGTTTTACAAAGAGTCAGTATGAATTTATTGACAAATTACACGCAAAACTGCTGAATCACCCATGCTTTGGGGGTGCGATGAAATTTGACGCATTAATTTCTAGATTGCGCACAGAGCTGGAAATTGATTACAGAATGAATGAATATGTCAGTGAAAGCCTCAATGAATCCGTGACAAACAGTAATTTAAACGAAAAAGTAGCAGTCACACATTATCAGGAAAATTGAATATGTACATAGATATAGGAACACTATTTGGCTCTCACAAATACCGATAATTCTATTAACATTAGAGGTAAAACTATGTGAAGAATCGATGGGAACCAGAAATAATTGTACAAAGATTGGACAAAGTTTTGTTTAGGGTCCAAGGAGCTTTTAAGACATACGAACCAAATCCATAAAATTAGAAGGATGATGCACACCAGAGATTGCCAAGTGAATCTGCCACTGGCGATAACTCCAATGATGGGAGCTTTCAAAGACACCATGAAGAACAAGAGAATGAGGGGTTGATCGATGAAGACATAAAAAGGATGGAAAGCCTCTGAAAACCAGTTATCAAGTTACAAGTAGACCTCGAAAGGAAATCTTATTCCGGGATTGTTGGGATAGATCACAGAAAGAGAGACTAAGCCACTAGGAGCTCAAACGGAGCCGAAGATATTCCATCCAATTAGAACCCAATAGAAATTTTATAAAATATCGACCTGGTATGCTATGATTAGACAATTGTATAAATTCTTACTTCTGGAGTGACTGGATTGTAATGATTCTATAGTCAATACTAAAAACTATAAATACCCCTGTTTTTCTGTACATTTTTGACTCTCACCCATTCATCACTTCCTCTGCTACTTCCATCTTGTATTCTGAGATTATGGGGTTCTACACGATCGATTACCCATATTCATTAGGTACCTTGTTGTTTTATCCTCAACTATATACAAGCTAACAAGTTGGGTTATTCTAAACTGTCAATGTAATTTGAAATTCGAAGTAATGAATTACTCAAAAATATTCAATCATGACTAGGTTCAAGAAGAAATTACCAGAGTTCTAATAAGAAGCCGTGAATAATGGAGTTCAATCATGTAAAGTATGAGAAAATTGTCTACAGAAGACAGTGAAAGATAGTCATTCAATATCTTAGATTGGTTCAAGTTAGACTTCCACGCCATTAGATTAATGCTGGAGGTTAAGCACTCATTCATGATTTACTGACCTGTTATTTTGATGACAATTAGATTGAACGATGTTGTCGACGAGCTCATCACTTTAGTGACTCAAGATCTGACTCCAGTTCGATCGTGTGATTATCGTTATTGATTAATAAAAATAGTCAATACGAACAGCAATAATAATTCAACGTTAGGTGATAATGTGACAATGTGACAATGATGTAATAATGAGATTATGATAATTATTTGAATCATAATGGAACAATCTGCCAGATGGATCAATGAGAAGAGTTGACATGAGGACAAAGTATCGATAAGATAATACCATTCGAGCATGTTCAGGTCGTACTGCACGGGTTTCACTGAATACATTGGATTAGAGATTGAGCTGGCTTCGTTGAGTTTGTTCGTCAATAGTATGGAGTACAGAAGGTTATTCATGGACATAGTTTGCTGCATTAGACTCGTCGTCGGGCCCACAACTTTAGTGGCCCTATACTATGAATGGCTGTTATTGAAATATAAATATCATCAATCCTCGTATAAAATTGTCGACTTAAATCGCAATACCGAATAACGGAATTAAATAAGTCAAATCCGAGAATGGATTTTTGAATACATATATGTAGTATACTCATTAATCTGGACAGACAATCAGAGGGACAAAGTGAAGAAAAGAGAGAGAAGCAAAATGACGTACAGTGGAGAAGTCGTTTGAGCCAACTCCACTAAAATGAGGCCGAAAGCCTTGTGTCCGATTCTCAGTTTTTTAATCATAGATCCGCATTTTTTTATTTTTTTTATTTAAACACATAAATATTGGTACAAAGTGGCACCAGATATATATACGCCGCACAAATCTCATTTGATTTGTGTGAGGGCTGTGATACTGCCCAGGTGCCCAAACTGAAGCAGGTGGTTTTCTTAGGGGGCCACACCCGGAGCCTTTGACCTAAAGATCTGATCCACAAGGCAGTGGAGCATCGTGAGGAGATGCAGTCCCATGGTAGCCTGTGACCAACAATTGATTCATAAGCCATTTGTTCGCTCAAGATACTGGATCCCATGTGTACCATTGGTTTGGAATCAGGGTTTTCCAACTTTCGTTTTGGAAAGAAACACATGTCCAATGCTTCCAGTTTTTTTTAATAGCAGTCTAACTTTGACCTGTACACAATCTTAATAAAATTCAATAATTCCCACAACCCTATACTGATAATAAATACTGTATATAAAATGTGATTGCAACCTTTATTGAACAGGCTTTTATAAATTATAGAACTGACATTTCAAGAATCTAAAAGATTCAAAATTCTTTGATTATCAAGGGATATGAAAGTGAACCATTGATTCCTTTTAAATACAAAGACTATAGGGAATCGAACTCAGAACCTTTGATTTCATAAACGAACAGTTAACCTTTGGATCTCATTATTATTACCATAGAAATATCTACGAGAAATAAATCATAAACTAAAACACTTCACTTCTACTCAAAGTTTGTGCTGATGATGTCGTTCAAAAGGACGATGAAAAACTCCATGACCAAACCATCCAGCTCAGAGAACAAAACTCCATCAAAATCATAAACTAAAAATGAAAACAAATTTTGTGTGTATTCCATATTTTAGATCAGAAGGGGTTTTGTGGAGAATTTAGTATTTTCATAGTGGAAATCATGAGTCAAATAAAGCTAAACCACCATCGAAAACCTGGAAGCACTGGACTGCCGTTTTGTCCTATTATGGGACTTCTCAGCAGTGCGCATCCACGATCCCGCCTGGAGAGATTCGAACCCAGGACCTACCAGTCTCGCGTCAGAGCACTTATCGATAGACCACTGAGCTGGTATCCAACGGTTAACGGTGGCTCAAAACCGTGGGTTGGTTGAAGTTAGACATTAGCACCATGGACGCCGGCTCAATGGTCTATTGATTAAGTACTCGCGCGCGAGACTGGTGGGTCCTGGGTTCGAATCTCACGAGGCGAGGTCGTGGATGCGCACTGCTGAGGAGTCTCAGAATAGGACGAAACGGCCATCCAGTGCTTTCAGGTTTTCCATGGTAGTCCAGCTTTAATTGACTCATGATTTCAACTATGATAATATTCCATATTTCTTTTTATTTCATCATTAAAAAGATATATAAATCTCAAATCCAAAATAATTGTCTAATCAGTCTAATAATTATTCTGTCAATTACTTAATCATTCAATCATCCAGTTAGTTTCGCTTCGATTATTACTACTATTATAACTATTATAAGTAGTATATGTATATGTATATTGTTATCATCATCATTACAAGCTAACACAAAAAGATAATGATAACATCACCACCACCATCACAGTTACAACAATAATAACTAAATCCGCCCCTACCCCACCTCCACCCCCTCCCATAATCTTTATCGAATTGTGAATATCACTTGGGTTTTTTTTCGGAAAAGAGATACTACTAACAAACGTCTATTGAATGTTATTGTCATTGTCTCGCCAATCATGAATATGATAATAATAATAATAATGGTGATGATGATGATGATGATGATGATTTTACATTCAACGGTTGAATTGAAATAGAATGAATGATAATGATGTAAACGAGTGGAATAAAATATTCATTTGTTTCTTCTTCTTTTTTTCCCTTTTATTATTCCATGCCGCCCCCTCCCCTACCTTCAACTTTCATTTATTCATTCAATGAATGAATTAATTCACTAGACCATAAAAAGAAAAAAAAGGAGTTTTCTTTGTTGAACAGGTAATATTTTACTTTTCAAATATTTTGAATCTACTTTACATAGAATAGAGTGATATGTCTGATGGGGGGGGGTAAAGAGAAACAGGGACAGAGTGAGGGAGGGAGGGAGGTAGTGTAAGAGTTGGATTAGAACATTGAATAAGTAAAACTGATGAATATATAAACTAAATGGATAATTAAATCATATAAGACAAATCTGAACGAATAAATTAAGTTTTGAATAAACTTACTTACTTACTTACTTACGCTTGTTACCCCTCGTAAAGTAGCATAAGCCACCCACCAGCATTCTCTATCCAACTCTGTCCTGGGCATTCCTTTTCATATCTGCTTCTTTCTCCCGACGTAATGTGTTCTTTGGCCTTCCTTTGAATAAAAATGATATAATAGTAATAATAATAATAATAATATTTGTATTATTACTATTATAGTTTCGTATGTTGCTAAGTATTCTATCAATATGGTTTTAAATAAAAGGGGGGGGGTTATTTAATAATGCATAACTGATTAATGTCGATTATCAATGATAATACAACTGTCAATTTTATGTAATGTAAAGTAAATTCACCATTTGTACTAATGTATAAGTATATATGTGTGTGTGTTTATGTGTGCATTTAAGTGTACATATATATAAGTGTGTGTGTGTGTGCAAGTGTGTATCTATTCAATGTTTAATGTAAATAATTTATGTTGACAAGGATGTAGAAAAGAAGATTTTGATTTGAAGGGGGGAAAAATCAGTTAAGAAATGTATATCAGTAGTAGAAAAGGATTTAACAATCTTGTTGTTTTTTATTTATGCTTCTTATGGGAATTGTTTTAATTTAGCCATATATAAAGGTTAATCGTTTATGCACCAGATCGAAAGTCTTGAGTTCGAGTCCGATATGAGGGGTTGTGGATGTGAACTGATGAGGAGTCCTATACTAGGACGAAACGATAGACTAGTCTAGCTCAAATCGATTCATGAATTTAACGATTAAAATTAACTATATCTCACATTTTTTTGATTAATATATAGACTTTATGGTTAGCACTGGAATATATGAAGTACTCTTTATCCTATTGGGGACTCGTCAGTTGTATATATCTGAATTTGAGTGTTGATGTTTAAACCAGGATACAGTGAATAAGGCGTAGTCATTTGAAGAAGAAGATGTTGTGCTAGTTTCTGGGCGTACATATCAGCACAGGGATAAGAGTCCATCTGACTAACGAGTCACAAATAAGATGGAATGCGTGTACTGAAATCGACTTCTTACTACAAATCTATATATCTTTTAGTTAATCGATTTATTTGTTAGTAATGATGATTTGTAACCCCTAAAACAAACTCCATATCAATTCACATTATTAGTATTTCTTTTCTTTACAATATTTATAAATATCTGAAGAGTGTACAAATTATTGGATAATTGATTTATTGTATTGGGAGGAAAAACCCGACTCACATGTTCTCGTCGTGCCTACCGGATAATGGAACTGTTTCCACGAACTAAAGTGAGTGGAAACCTGGGTGGTGAAGATCGTCATAATCAACCACTCTACCTATATCCACAAATGATTACGAAAGCTATAAAGAATCATTGCATAATTATTGTTGGTTTCAAAAAGAAAGGAAGGAAGATGTAATGATTCTGCGTAAGTAATGCAAAAACAGCTATTGAGCCCCGGTAGTTGTACCATGCTTTGATGTAGTATTCTTCCACATTTAATTTATTTATACATCTACTCGGGCATTTGTTTCATCTTAGTATGGGACTGTGTCAACTGTCCTCACAGATAACCCTCAATCTTCAAATATATCTGTGATCGCTTAATTATTTGAAGTTAATGTCTATTGGTATAATTTCAACTTCAATCGATTCGCGATATAGTTCGACGGTTGATGAAATATCTATCCAGTACTCTGTGATTTCTAGTAGTGTGTTGTGTGTTACTGATGTTGATAGATATAAGTAATATGTATCATTAATCGAAAGTGAAATGTTTGGTGGCAGAATGTTAAGAATATCGAAGAGAAGAGAACGAGAACAGAGAATGATTGGTATGGAAACGAAAAGAACAATGAATTTTGAGACTACTGACTGACATTTTGCAAATGAATTATTTACTGAATTGGTCTCAGATCTTACTAAGGGACTCGGTAATCTTATATTCAAATACATTCGGTTGTCTCCACTGTGTTCTCGTTCACTACAGTAGTACCTTAACTGGTATTAATCTATGACAAATACTGTCTACAGAAATAAATCCAGGACCTATTTAATAATTTAATAGTTGAATTCATGAGTCAATTAAAGCTAGAACACTATGGAAAACCTGGAAGCACTGAATAATCGTTTCGTCCCAGTATTAGATTCCTCAGCAGTTCACATCCACGATCCTACTCTCGGGATTCGAATATATTTAATATATACCTTTTTTATCTACATTTGCTCAGACAGAAGGATTTATAACATTAATTTATTGATGAAAGACTCTACTCCATTACTAATAAGGATATTTTAAGTAGTTTTAGAATTGTACCATATGAAATCCCCCATGTCTATTGCTCAACACACACATACGTATATACATAGGTAATATATACCAAAATGAACACAAGTATACACCTCTTATTATACTCGCTTCAACTGTATCCAAGTATTGAAGTTGAATTTAAAATGTTCGGTATTATTTAAGAGAGAAATAACTATGTGGATAACGCGATTTCGTTTGAAGCGAAAGACACTGGGTTCGAGTCCCAAAGTGAACATCAACACTGAGGTGCAGGTACATCCGGCTGACGAGTCCCAAATAGGAGTGGACGCGCATCCTTGATTCCACTGCTAGCCACTGTCTATCTTTTCTTATAAAACTTGTGACTTCAGGCAATATCTAGGCAGTCCGCACAGGATGTACATATGCTAACAAGAGACTGATCAATTGCAGTCCTAAATAACAATGAGAAGATACAAGTATACAACACCAAATGAATATTCTCTTCTTGGATTTTATTTTTTTGTATTTTGGTTATGTTTCTCATATCGTATTGACTTAAAACTAAATCGTCCTTCTGTATTTGTTCTAATCTAATAAGAATAAGTATATATGTATCCTTATAACAATTTTCAACAATTAATTTTTATCAGTATAGGAATTTGTGGAGATTGTGGTAATTTCAAAGTTGAATTCACTAGTTATTCTAGGCTAGACCATTATTAGGAAGCTGAAAACATTAGATAGCGGTTTCATCTTAATATAGGACTCCTCAGCTGTGCGCAGCCACGATCCCACATATGGGACTCAAACTAAGGACCTGTTGTCTCGCATACGACAATCGATGAAGGGTTACACAAAATCATGGATCGATTGAATTTAGATATTTACACCGTTAAATGCCAGTTCAGGGGTCTGAAGGTTAGGCATTCGCACACGAGACTGAAGATCTTGGGTCAAAGTCCCACATGCTGACTTATAGATGCGTACTATTGGGGAATCTCATACTAGGACGAAACATCCACCCAATGCTTCTAAGTTTTCAATAATAGTCTAGCCTAGATATTTACACCATTAGATGCCAGTTCAGGGGTCTAAAGGTTAGGCGTTCGCCCACGATACTAAAGATTTCGGGTTCGAATCCCACATGCGGGCTTATAGATGAGCACTGTTGAGAAGTCTCATACTAGGATGAAACATCCACCCAATGTTTCTAAGTTTTCAATAATAGTCTAGCCTAGATTAATTTGTAAATTTAACTTTTGAAAAATTAATTTTTCCCCTATTTTCAACTTAACCCAAAATATGTAATTAAATACTTCATGATTAAATTAAGACAACCGAACAACAACAAGAAAAAAAAGAGGACTGAAGTTTCTTTCCTTCTTACTTAGTAACTAACACTATTTAATTGTCATTTCAAATTAAATTCTTAGTTAATTCTTTAATCTATTTGATCATTTTTAACAAATAAATATTGTAATGTAAATTAATAGGGGGGAAGGGGGGAGGGGTAGATAGAGTATATGGTTAGTTTGTTTTGTTTATTCATCTATTCATCCATTAACTTAACTTCTCTTTACTTTGTTACAGTTTTCTTTTCCTCTTTAGTTGCCATTTAGTTACATAGTTAGTTTACTTTCTTTTTTTTTCACTCAGTTTAGTTCATTTAATTCTTAATTAAAGATGTAAATGAGAAATATCCGATTTCATCCCATTCAACATCCAGCTTATATACATCATTATAGATACGTTACTTCATTCTATTCTTCTTTTTTAAATGAAAATAATTATCTCATTCAATATGAGTTACATTAAAGTTGATAGGTATTAATGTTGATTTGTTTATTTATAGAATGGATACAGTGATAGATTGGTCTCTCTGTGTGTATGGGGGGGGAGAGTGGATGGATGGATGGTTAGATGGATGGTATTAATTCGTCAATTGATGCTTATTATAAATTAATCAACCGTATAGTTCAGACAGAAACATAATTCCTTCTTATTACATTAAATACTTTTTATAATGATAAACAGTTAGATAGATGTATGGATAGAGAGATAGATGGATAGACAGATAGATAGTGAACGGTACTGGGTTCGAATCCCGAAATGAACATCAACTCTGAAATGCAGGTATATCCAGCTGACGAGTCCCAAATGGGACGAAACGCAAGTCCTGGATTCTACTGCTAGCCATTATCCATCTTTGCTTATAATAAAATAATGCTGCCTAACAAATTATATCAATTCTATACATAGCATACAATTGATATATATTACATATTGAAAACATTATAGTAACAAAAGCTTAAAATGAAATTGACTCATTAAAAAGTTCGAACCCAAGACCTATCAGTCTCACGCGCGAGCGCTTAACCACTGGAGTTCAGCCAGGTCTGTTATGAGATAGTAACTCACTGAAAACATTGGTGAATGGTTGCTCATTGTTATGGATTGATTGAAGTTAGACATTAACACCGTTGGATGTCATTCAGCTCGGTGGTCTAGTGGTTAAGCGCTTGCGCGCGAGACCGATAAGTCCTGGGTTCGAATCTCGCAAGGCGGGATCGTGGATACTCACTGCCGAGGAGTTCCACAATAGAGCGAAACAGCCGTCCAGTGCTTCTAGGTTTTCCATGGTAGACTAGCTGCAATTGATTCATGATTCCAACTATATAAAATTACTGAAATCTCCACAAAACCCCCTTTCTAATCTTTAAAAAATCCTAAATTTTTTTGTAGTTAAGGGTAGATAAGATAGAATTTATCATTTAAATATACAACTTCATTAAATTCATTTAGTATTGTTTGTTTGAATCTTCCTATCGATGTGTTAGGACTGCAACTGGTCAGTCTCTAATTGGCATATATTCAAACAAACAATACTAAATGAATTTAAACTTCACCCCATCGCACAAGCAAATGGCTCTCAGGACTCAGTGGCCGAGTGGATAACGCGATGGCGTTTGAAGCGAGGGTACTGGGTTCGAGTCCCAGAGTGAACATCAACTCTGAGATGCAGGTACATCCAGCTGACGAGTCCCAAATAGGACGAAACGCGCGCCGTGGATTCCACTGCAAGCCACTATCCATCTTTGCTTACCATACAACTTCATTATTTTTATCAAAATTTGATTGATTCAAATTGATTTTGCATAAATTAGGAATTACCGTTTTCTTTTTTTTTCTCATCTCTCACTCTTTTTAACACTTGCGAAAAAGATTGTTAATCTAAGCTAATGAAAGTATGAAATAAGACTCGGTCATAGTAAAGAGAATTAAGTAATTTTAATAGTTGAGTTCATGAGTCAAATAAAGCTAGACTACCATGGAAAACCTGGAAGCACTGGACAGCCGTTTCCTATCGTGGGACTATTCAACAGTACGCATCTATGATTTCACCTCTCCAGATTCGAACCCACGACGTATCAGTCTCAAGTGTGAACGATTAACCTTTAGACTAGTGAGCTAGCCGGTATCCAACGGATGTTAACTTCTAACTTCAACTAATCCACAAAGTAAGTAAACATTGTAATACGTTTGATTAATTTTTGTCTAACTGATGAATTGAATTTTATAGATCAATTTGTATAATTTAATCTGTAGTTTAAATGACTCTAGATTATACCCATCCTGTATGAATGAAAATTGATGGAAGGGGAAAAGTGTAGGAAATTCTACTTGATACCTAGGTCACTTCATTTCATAAACCGAGATATTGTCACTATACTGTACTGAGATTTATACATTTGGCTATCACATATCTTGACGGATAAGAGTGATTGATTGATTTGAGAGTAAGGTGAAGGAAAGCTAGAAATGGTCAAATCAAAACGTTTAGAGTTGGTTATAATAGCTCAGATGTATTCATTTTTATCTCACTCTATAGTTACGATCTCGGTATATTTTCATACATACCTTATTTTCAAATCATATTCTCAATGTTTAGTCTATTTGATCAAGATTGTTATTAAGTTATTTGGACTCATTCATCATTCGTTTTGTTAATTTCATTTCATACTGGCAATCTTGCATGACAATTTGATTCAGTACATATTTGAAAGAAGGACTTGACACACATGACATTGATCACCATCCAGTGATCAGTCAAATGTGATTACATCTCAGTCCTACAGGAGGTTGGTCGCGACCCGCATAGCTCAGCGGTAACGTCTCCAACTGTCAAGTTGAGTGACACGGGATTGAATCCGTCAGGGAGCACCAGTTCCCTCAAGATTAAAGGTGCACCTTGCTGACAAGTGCCAAGTAGCACAAAACCCGGGTCCAGGGTTTCTTACTGACCACCTCCAACCACCATCTAATCTCATCATAGTGCACGCAGTTTCCAGTCACCTAGACTAGTGGCCACATCGCAATTTGATCGTTCTGCACTAAGAAGGACTTGACACACATGACATTGATCACCACTCAGTGATCAATCAATTGTGATTCAGTACATATATTTTTCGGGTTCTTAATTGATTATAATTGATTGATAGTAAATTGTACTGACTAGTTACTGTACACTTCTGAATTTAGTGCTTATCTCAATCCTCTTTAATTTTATCACCAACAGTCTAAACAATTAGACATTTAGATAATGAATATTGTGAGTTTGAATCACAAGAACAATGTCCACCAAGGTGTAAAGAAATATCCTACTGACAGTGAATACCAACACAAATACTGTCAGGGTAGGATTTTGTGTAGATTGTAGAGTTTACCTAGATAAAATCAAGAACTATACTACTACTAAGACTCCTCAGCAGTACATATACAAGACCCCACCACAGGAGATTGAATTCAGGATCACTGGTCTCATCATGAAGGTATAAACTCTAGACCATTGAGAGGAAATCCAATAGTAAAAACATCCATTCACTGGAGACTGAAGGTTCTAAGTTTGATTCCTTTTTGTCGGATCGTAGATGAGCACCGCCGAAGAGAAGTCCCATATTAGGACAAAACGACTATCTAGCGTTTCCAGGTTTTCAATAATGATCTAACATTGATCAGTCCATGATTTCAATATATTTAATATATCATATTATTAAAATGGTAATGGGGTTTTCTGTGGAGATTTTAAATAATTTTTATATATACTTGAAATCATGAGTCAATTGAAGCTAGACCACCATGGAAAACCTAGAGGCACTAGACGGCCGTTTCGTCCTATTATGGGACTCCTCAGCAGTGCGTATCCACAGTCCCGCCTCGCGAGATTCGAACCCAGGACCTACCAGTCTCGCGCCAGAACACTTTACCCGATAGACCACTGTGTTGGCCGGCATCCAACGGTGTTAGTGTCTAACTTCAACCAATCCACGAAGTTGAGGAGTCCCATAATAGGATGAAACGGCTGTCCAGTTTTCTACGGTAGTTTAGCTTCAATTGACTCATGATTCCAAGTATATACATAAAAATGGTAATGATCGAAGTGATAATGGTCAATTAGTTGAATATTTATGAATTAACCAATTATTATAACACATTTATTTTACAGTCCACTTATTAAAATGGACAATAATAATCTAATAAGAAAACATATACACTTATTCCTATTCACACACACACACAAACAAACCCACGTACAAAGAAACAATTAAAATGATACAATGATGTATGTATATGTCTGTGAGAGAGAGAGGGGGGAAGGGAGAGGGAGAGAGAGAAGTGTAAACTAACACCCCATAATAGTGACAACTATACGGGTTCCTTTGATCATAATTAAACACTTAAAATCAAATTAAAAAAAATTAAGGTGGAACAAGTAAAGTGAGAGAAGTAAGAAACTTACAACTAAAGACATAAAACAGGAAACTATTCAATAATCATAATCATTACTACTAAAAGAAGTGTAAAAATAATATCAGTAGTATATATAGATGTGTGTGTGAATGAGTGAATGTTTGGTTTTTTAAACAGTACTCAATAAAGTACATGACCTGTATTATCATTGTCCAAGAGATAATATATGTATACATTCATCATATACATATCAGATATATATATCTCGTCAGTACTTGTGTATCTATCTATGTGTGTATGTATGTGTGGAGGTAATCAAGTCTGTAACCCTTTTAATATTGTCTATATATATATATATTATATGATGTGTAGGAGTTTAATATAAACCATACCAACATACATATACCCCCACCCCCATAAGTGATAAAATGATTGACGCCCAACAACAACACCACCACCATAAATATATTCTCTCTCTCTATTAATTTAAACGGTTATTAAATGAAAGAAAGAAAAAACTTTAAATAATACCGATAAGAGAAATTAATTGATGTCATTAATTCTTTTATAGAACTGGTAGAATAGTCTAAGATAAAACAAGAAAATAGATTATAAATTTTTTTTCCGTTTTTTTCTTTTTTTCTGTCTTTTTCTTTTAGAAAAAAGGAAGTTATATAGTTGATTTCCTGTGTTGTGCCTTTTTTTTCCCCTACTCTTTCTCTCCCTCCCTCTCCCCCTCTCCCTCTCTCTCCCCCCTCTCACTCATTCATTTACTCAGGATATTTCTGTGGTAAATTTTGTCTAATATTTTTTTTGTGTAAAATTTTACTCAAAATCAAAAATGAATAAGTGACTACTTATCTTATTGAATTAATCAGTAGTATGTTTGTCTATATATATAAATATATATCTGTATAAAAATTATAATAATTATTAAATTTAGATAAATTGATTTAAAAGCAAAAAAAACAAACAAACAGAAACAAGGTAAGTTTTTCTGTTTGATAAAACTTTCAACTTGATTTTATACAAAAGAATTCAATTTAGAAGCAAAGATAAATAGTACCTAGTAGTGAAATTCAGGTAGTGTATTTCGTCTTATTTGAGACTTGTCAATTAGATGTATGAACTTACATATCAGAGGTGATGTTCAACTCTGGGGCTTGAACCTAGTAGTGTTCACAGGTGGTTATAAGGACATAGTAGCTAAGTGAATAAAGCGAAAACATTTGAAGTGAACGGTATTGAGTTCGAGTCTCAGAGAAAACATCAATTCTGGGATGCAACCACATCCAGATGATGATGAGTCCTGAAATAAGATGAAACTCTCATCATGGATTCCACTACTAGCCACTATCCATCTTTGCTTGTAATGCTTATGACTTTAAGCGATATCGAGGCAATTCGCACAGGATGTGTATATGCCAACAAGAGACTGATCAACAATGGGAAGATACAAGTAAACAACACCAAGTGGATGGAAGAATTCACTTTGTTTCTTTTTTTGTGAAATCTAGGGATAATATTGACAATTAATTTATATTCATTCAGTATAGTTTGTTTGAATCTTCCCATCGATTTGTTAGGACTGCAACTGGTCAGTCTCTAATTGGAATATGTGCATACTGTGTGTATTGCCTCGATATAGCCTTAATTCACAAGCATGGTAATCAGAGATGGATAGTGGCTAGCAGTGGAATCCAGGACGCGCGTTTCGTCCTATTTGGGACTCATCAGCTGGATGTACCTGCATCTCAGAGTTGATTAATTTATATTTTTATGCAAAGAGAATTTGACGGAACCATAGACAACTGCTACTTACAACAGGTAATTATGATTTGTACAATTCAAGCAAGAACATACGCACACACAAAACGGTAGACTAGAATCTATTTCACACCAAAAATAAATCGAAAATATTATCTAAATATATAGTTGAAATCATGAGTCAATTGAAGCTAGACCACCATGGAAAGTCTGGAAGAACTGGACGGCCGAACCGTCTTATTGTGGAACTCCTCACTAGTGCACATCCACGACCTCGCCTTGTGAGATTCGAACCCAGGACCTATCAGTCTTGCGAGCGAGCACTTGAACGATAGACCACTGAGCCGGCATCCAACGGTGTTAATGTCCAACTTCAATCAATCTACGAAGTTGAGAAACCATTCATCAATGTCTTCAGTGACTTGATATCTCACAACAGACGTGGTTGAACTCCACTGGATACTGCTTCTCACTAGAACTCCAGGTTAGCTTCATTTGACTCATGATTTCAACTATATATAAAAATTACTAAAAAATCTCCACAAAAAACCCCCTATTATCTAAATACATTGGTTTTTCTGTATATTATGTACATTGTTCAGTAATCCGTTTTTGAATAAACTAAACTGCATAGTATGTGCTGAATGTTAATTAGTCAATAACGTGGTGTATAAACAGAGCCCCCCAACTACCCTGGTATAGCCGAGGGTGGGGGGAGCCAGTTCTCCTCTTGGAAACGCTCTCACGTGCACACGTGTATAAAGTCACTGCTAGGGAAGTCCGACTCACTATCTTCTCGCAGTGAGGTTGTTGCTTACAGAATTGAAAGGATAAAAAGCCAATGTCCGGCGCTTTAAACAGGTTAGTGGATATAGAGGATCCACCAAGAATATTTGGAAAACCCTCATTCCAAACCAACAGTGTACATAGTCTCCAAGGTCCTAAAAGGAACCTATTTTTGGTCACTGGCCACCAAGAAACTGCATCTCCTAACGTTGCTCAATTACGTTGTCGATTAGGCCTTTAAGTTAAAAGATCCAGGTGTGGATCACCGAGGAATCCACATGTTTTGGTTTGTGCATCAGGAAGTATTCCAGAACTTGCACAAACCGAATGATGAAGTGTGGCGCAAATGTATTTGATGCCACCTTGTACCACTGTTCATAAGTTTAAGTAAATAATGAACAAATATTTACAATAGCAAAAGATTATATTCAAAGGAAACTCTATACTCTGAAGAAAAAATATGTACCAGAGGGTAAGATGAAAGAAGGATTAAGGTATATTGAAAGAAACACTGTAGGGAATCAGTTGAAAGAAGTTATAATTACTTCAAATTAAAAGCGAATAATGCTATAGGGACTGTCAATAAATGGCTTGATACTTTATTAATTAGAAGCTATCTTTCTGTCAAACTAATAATCCGAGAAAAAAACCCAACATATTCACCAAATTAATCAAAATTAACGTGTACCTACCAAAACAAGGACCTGCTATAGATCGTACAATTATATTCCAAAATTCCTTCACATCAGTGCAAGAATTTGATTTCTAGACATATCGTGAAGATACGACATTACGCTGGGAAATAGAAGGAGATATGAAAGGGATGAATAACAACTGGAAAGAACTAGAAAGGATTACCCAGGACAGGGTTGGATGGAGAATGCTAGTGGATGGCCAGGGCTCCTCCACGAGGGGTAACAGGAGTAAGTAAGTAATGACATAAAGTAGACAGTATGAAATCTTATTATGATCAAAGACAGATTTAAGTTAGAACATCATTGACAACCTTGAAGCACTGAACAGTTGTTCTGTTCTAGTATGGAATTTCTCAGCGGTACTCATCTATGATCCCAGAACCGGAAATCAAACCCAAAACTCAGCCCTTCAGTGGTTATCATCTGAGGTACTATAAGATAACTAGAAAGTACTGGACTATTGCTTCACTTCAAGATGATGATTTTCAGCAATTAACATCTATAATCTATCCAAGGATTATATCAAAGAGTTTCAGAATTCTAAGAGAGGGCCTTATATTTCAAACTACTGTCTAATACTGCACAATTTCAAATAAAATTAATTATTTTAATAGTCGAGATCATGAGTCAATTGAAGCTAGACTATCATGAAAAACCTAAAAGCATTGGACGTTCGTTTCGTCCTATTGTGGGACTCCTCAGCACTGCGTATCCACGATCCCGCATCGCGAGATTCAAACCCAGGACCTATCAGTCTCGCGCACGAACGCTTAACCACTAGACCACTGGGCCTGCTGACATCCACCGGTGTTAATGTCTAAATTCAATTAATTCACGAAATTGAGCGACATATCCACCATTGTCTTAAGTGAGTTACTATTTCACAACAGACTCGGTTGAACTCCACTGGTCACAGCTTCTCACTAGAACTCCAGAAAATACCTCTTCGAGCCAGTAATTACTACTCAGTTTCACATTATGAGATGTTACTACAGAACTATTCAACCTGCGAATGAATGATCTTTTATATAACTGAGATATTCACAATAACTAATCCTTATACAATTAATTATATTACTTACAAGTAGTAATGGCGAGATCATAATTTATGAACAAACCAATCAGATTTAGGATAACGGATCTTAAATTTTGGCGCGAAATTCATTCAATCATTTTATAACGGAATTGAAATTGCCATGTATGATGTTACTAACAGATTCTATTTTCTTTCTATTGCAGGGCGATCAAGCATAAACTCTTTGGAGGAAGAAGAGTAAGCCCTACGTACACTAAGCTTACAGGATGACTCATAAGACTACTTTGTAAACTGACTCTTCCCTTTGTACTCTCGCCCCGTGAATTTTGATTTTGAAAATAAAAAGGCTCGTGGTCTCCACTTCGTGTTGTCTGTCTCTTGGTGTAAAATTCTCGATTAACATTGTGTGCTGTGCTTTTAGATTTGTCCTGCGTTTTTCTGACTGCTGATTCTACGTGTTACAATTTAGCTAGATACTATTTTGGCATTTTAGTTGACGTCAGTTTGTGATGAAAATCATAAATCTAATTCCTGACACTAACTTTTAATTATAAATCATAATCCTTATTGTTCAAACTGTTTTATAATCTTCATTTAACCTTAGCAACTAGATGAATATTCTCATAGATACTAAAGCACCACTTATAGATCATCCATAAATTATAATCTTAAAGTAGTAACAATAGTGTAGTGAACAAAAACACTAGTTGAGGTCAATCGAATGTATCTAAGCACAAAATTACAGACTATCTCACTAAATTCTGATAACCATACAGTGAACAGTCAATTTGTAAAATAACAACCAATTGTTTCAATCTTCACTGTTCCTTCTGTAAATATCACTACATCTTCTTTAATTCCACTGTTCATGCATTTTCTTACCAATCGCACTTCATTTCAGTTCTTTCCTTATCGATCTTTTGCCAAAATATATTCTATATCTGACTGTCATCATATACTACTTATATGGATATAAGTAGACCACAATACAATAGTACTAATAAGTAATCACATGTAATTAAACTATATTTTATTCAACTTTTTAATGAAATTGTGTTAAATGTGTAGTAAAAAAGAAAAGAAAATAAAAAAAAGAAACATGAAGCAACCAAAAAAAGAAGAAAAAAATCAATAATCAAGTAATTTTTATACAAAATTAAACGAATAAACAATCAATTGATCAAAAGAAAAATTAAACCGAGATCATTGTCAAATTATGGCAATTATATTGTTTGTTCATTATTAATAATCGATAATCAATAATCAATAATAGTAATAATGGTAAAGTTAATTTACACTTCACAACATACAATCAATCAATATCGATTTGAGTTGTGATATTTTTTTTTGAACTCCCCCACCATTCAATAAATAATCAATAATTTATCAGAACACACTTAGTAACAATGAATCAATATGAATTATTGATTATTTATTATCAAAATGTATTATTATTATTATTATGATTATTAAATAATGGAATATTTTTTTGTAATTGTACAATGAATTGAACAAAGGAGATTAAACCGAGATCAAGTCAAGTTATGGCAATAATATTGTTTATTCATTATCAATAATCAATAATCAATAATAATAATAATGGTTAAATTAATTTACACTTCATAATATATTGCATATACAATCAATAAATTTGATTTTTTTTGAACTCCCCCACCATTTAATAAATAATCAATATCCTATCAGAATATACTTAGTAACAATGAATCAATATATGAATTATTGATTATTTATCATTCAAATGTGAAAAATTATTATTATTACCATTAAATAATGGAATATTTCTTTGTAATTATACAATGAATTGAATAAAGGAAATCAAACCGAGATCATCTCAGTTTATGGCAACAGTATTGTTTATTTATTATCAATAATCAATAATCAATAATGGTAGAGTTAATTTACACTTCACAATATATTGAATATACAATCAATCAATATCTTTTTAAAGTATCATTTTTTTTAAATAATTTTTTTTCAACTCCCCCACTATTCAATAAATAATCAATATTCTATCAAAATATACTTAGTAACAATGAATCAATATTGATTATTTATCATCAAAATGTCAAAAAATTATTATTACTATTACTATTATTATTATTAAATAATGTTATATTCTTTGTTATTGTACAATCAAGTGAACAAAGGAAATGAAACCGAGATCATGTCAAATTATGGCAACAGTATTGTTTGCTCATTATCAATAATCAATAATGGTAAAGTTAATTTACACTTTACAATATACAATCAATCAATATTGACGTGAGTTGTTATTCTTTTTTTAAAATTTTTTTTTGAACCCCCTCCCCTCATTATTCAATAAATAATCAATATTCTATCAGAATATACTTAGTAACAATAAATCAATATTGATTATTGATTATTTATTATTAAAATGTATTATTATTATTATTATTAAATAATGGTATAGTTTTTGTCATTGTATTATTAATTGTTAATAAATTTGTTAATAAATTAATTGTTTTATATGATTCTATTGAATTGATATTGAATTTTGATATTAATGAATCAATTGGTATATTAAATGATAATAATTTCGTTGTTTCCATGGGAGATAAATTATTTATAGGATAATATGATAAGGTTGGTATATTAGTAGTAGTAGTATTAGTAGTAGTATTAGTAGTAGTATATGATTGAGTTGGATTACATATTGATGATGGTGATGGTGATAATGATGATGATGATGATGATGATGATGATGATGATACTGTCGACGATGATACATGATTATCATTGAATTCAATTGATTTAAATGGTAACCAATTGGATAACTCAATAATTGATTGATTATCGATTTTATTGATATGATTTAATGGATTATTGATTGTAGTAAATTTTAATGGAAAGTGATTAGTTATATCAGTAGTAATAGTAGTGGAAGTAGTAGTAGTATTAGTAGTTTCTGTAGTGATTGGTAATTCAATGGATGAATTAAATTTTGATAATGATCTAAAAGAAAATGAATCAGGATCATTGAATCTTGAATTGTGATCATCAATAGTGTTGCTAGTAGTAATAGTAGTGGCAATAGTAGTACTAGTGTTAGTAGTAATAGTAGTACTAGTATTAGTAGCATTATTAGTATTATTGTTAATAATATGTTCATTTGGATTGATTTGCTTAAAAGGATTCGCTTTACTATCCTTATTATTATGATTATTAGTTTGTTTGAATTCATCCGTTATATCAAAATCAGTTTTTTTCTTTATAATTGCTTCCATATTAGCTAAAATTGTTTGAGCTGCTGGATGATATGCCCAATATGGATTTGTTTGTAAAATACGTTGAACTGCTACAAAATTTCCAGCTTCAGATAATAATTCAAAACCAACAGCAGTTTGACGTTTCCATTTTGTTCTGGAATGATTTTTGAAAAAAAATAATTGTAAGTATTATGTAAAATTATACATTTGACCAATGGAGTTCAACTAGGTCTATTGTGAGATATCAACTCACTGAAGATATTAGTGATCGGTTGCTCAATCTCATGGATTGGTTGAAGTTAGAAATTAACATCGTTGGATATCGACTGACTCAATGGTCTAGTGGGTAAGCGCTATCGTGTGAGACCGATAGGCCATGGGTTCGAGTCCCGCGAGGCGGAATCGTGAATGTGCACTGCTGAGGAGTCCCGCAATAAGATGGTTCGGCCGTCCAGTGCTTCCAGTTTTTCCATGATAGTCTAGCTTCAATTGACTCATGACTTCAAGTATAGTTAATGTTTCTTTATAAGCTACTCACACATAGGTTGAGTGAAGTTAGATTTGTACACCATTGGACTCTGAGTCAGTAAATTTTGTTTCAAGTGTTCATGCTCGACACTGACTGTCTTAGATTCATTATCTTGTGATAGGGTCTTGAATGCACACTACTAAGGAGTCCCATACTTAGACCAAACAGCTGTCTACGTTCCCTGATTTTCAGCGGCATATTAATTGAAGCTAGTCGGTAATGAATATCTTCTACAATTAAAAGAAAACGCCTATAAAATTGTGTCGTCTAAAGTTTATCTATCTAGATATTCAATCTAATACAGTTGGCTGCTTTTTACAAAATGTAATATTAGTATACATGTGGTACATGTTATTTATGCCGACAGAAATAAGTAGTATGTAACACTAATCGTACATGGAATGAATTCATACTTCCGAACAAAAAAAATGTAGTTCATACTAATCAGAGATCAAAGTTGGTCACTTGATCATTCCATGTTTGATTTCTGTAAATAGACCTTTTTAAAGATCCATCATTCCTACTTGTCAGAAGTACATCGAGAAATGAGATAGAATGAGTTACTTCATTTATTGCCTTCATATCTTTTGTATGGATTAAAACGAATGATGACTGAACTAAGTTAGTTGTATTCCAGTTTACACATGAAACAACCCGTTAAGATTACTCCCAATTTAGACATCATTATGATCTTAACTCTTTGTCTATACATTTCATACATGAAGTTGAACTGAACATCAAAACCACAACGTAACAACAGTAATCTCAAGTAGTCAGTCGACAAACCTACATTTATATTGTTAAAAGTGATATAATCACATAGTTACACTGGTGAACAGAGAACCTAACATCAAGTGAAAATATGAGTTTCTCGTAAGTATTAGCATGATTAACACTGTCAACAAATTGATGAGTATCATGAACAGAATGTTGAGATATCTGCCATCTATCTGGCTTCAATTTTCTGACTAGCTACTCAATAGTAGGGTGAAATAGATATTATCAGAGATAAATCAATAGCTGACTTGTTTGTTTTTGTCATCCAGTTTATCAGTATCATGATAATATGTTTACTTAAGCAAATACTTCATCATCCCCCCCTAACAATGTAATGAGTAGATTTATCAGTGATTCATGAATTGATTGATCGATTCCGAACAGTATTAATTACTTGAACTATATAAGATTGATTGTTATTGAGTGATCAATTAACGTAAATACAGAAGGCTCGTCTAGCTTCCCCCAACTTGCGTCATTTATGGCGTAGGCGAGATATCCGTCTAGCAACCAAAGGACGGGTTTACTGTGCAGCAGTTCGTTCCGTCCTACTTAATTGCAATGAAACATGGCCGATAAGAGTAGAGGATATTCGTAGGCTACTAGTATTCGATCATAGGTGTCTTCGAAGCATTGCTCGTATATCCTGGGACCACCGAGTAAGTAATGAAGTTTGTTAGGAAACGGGTACTGGGTAAGGATGGCGAATCGATTGGTGAAGTAATGAAACTTCATCAGTTGAGATGTCTGGGATATGTGTTACGTATGTCCAACCACCGACGTGCGATGTTTTATGGTGTAGGAGTAGGTTGGAAGGAAGCCCGACGAACCAGGTTGGACAACAGCACAAAAAGCATATTTTCTAGCATGTGGGTTTTGCCGATGGATTACACGAGATAGTGGCATACCAGATCAACAACAAGCTGCTGGAGGTTGGCAAGAGAAAATAAGTCCACATTTCAAAAGGGTTTGTGCTAAATTATATATTGTATTGCTGTTATATGTGTGTTATTTCGGATTAATTTTTGACTGTTGCATTGAATTTAGCATAATGGAGCCAATAGTGCGGAGGCATGACCTTAGAAACTATCATACAAAGGATCATTGTCTGTATTTTTATTGTTTAGTTAGAAAACGCTTAGACTGTTCTGTTTATAGATTCTCCTACTACTAAGCTTTCATTTCGTCCATAAATCATTGTTATATGTCTCATTATCCCATACTTACCGTTAATTAACTATTTCCATATTACTCTGGTCTTGTGTCACTTACCGCTGGATTATGTACACATTGTGATTTTGTAACTGTGTTGCTATGTGGTCAGAAAATTCAAGCATATTATTACATGAGTTTTGAGCCACAATTTAATTAAGTATAAAGGGTAACTGATCTATTTTCTGTTTTTGTCTTCTGTTTAGCGACTAGGTTAAGAGAAGCTCGAGAATGAAATAAGCGTTAAGGTTTTGTGGTTGTTAATTTATGGCTGTGAAACATGGCCGATAAGAGTAGAGGATACTCGTAGGCTACTAGTATTCGATCATAGGTGTCTTCGAAGCATTGTTCGTATGTGCTGGGACCACCGAGTAGGTAATGCAGTTGTTAGGAAACGGGTACTGGGTAAGGATGGCAAATCGATTGGTGAAGTAGTGAAACTTCATCAGTTGAGATGTCTGGGACACGTGTTACGTATAGCCAACCACCAACTGCCCCAATGTGCAATGTTTTATGGTGTAGGAGTAGGTTGGAAGAAAGCTAGGGGCGGCCAGACCTAAACGTGGCACAAATCGATGAAGTCACTGACAAGTGGACTGAGCCATGTTGGCAGGTGTAAACTACCTGGTTGGGATCCACGAGATGATATCAATCGATGGTTAGAGACCTTGAATGACATGGCTCAAAATCGTTTACAATGGCGAAGTTGCATCCACTCTTTGTGTTCTCCCAAATTCTAATCTTCTGAATTCTTCATGTCCCTTTTTTTTTCCGAATTCATTTCACTGGATTATACTCCTTGAATAACATCTTCAAACCCTAATCTTTCCGTTTACTGCTTATACTCTTACTACTTCTACCACTATGGGATTTGAATCGACAACTGCATCTCTGTGCTACTGCGATATGGCAACTCGAACTGATATACGTACGTACGAAGTTCTACGTTATGACTGACTGACTGTAAATATTTCTATGTTACAGGAAAACAATCATAACCTGAAGAAATCAATTTGTTCTTTTAATAGGATACTAGGTAATATAAGTTTAAACCACTTTGATAGAATTAGTTCACTTATGAGTTCATATAAGCTTATCAGATTAGTATTGAACTAAGTTGGAATAAAACTTTGTTAAAATTACTACTAACTATATAAAATAATCTATTTTTCTTTTGATCAACTACTTAAAAACCGGAAACCATTCAATAGATGTCTCACTCCACTATCAGTTTCCTCAACAATTTGAACTCGTGATCCATCATGAATTACAATCAGGACATTTAAACTTTGTGTAGAATTTATTGTTTGCAGACTAATAAGTTAATATCTGACGGGTCATACTTCAAACTTTAGTCAGTTTATGATACTACTAACTACTATCAATTGAAATCCATGAACTAGTGGATCATTCTAGTAACATAATTCGACTTCAACCAATTATGAAAACTTTGAAAACTAGTTACTATCCCCTTATATTTAAATCAACATTCATATGACAAGATTTATGTTTACAATTATTGATCATTAATAATTTTGAATTCGAAATGATAATCTCAGTTGGAGTACCATCGAAAACCAGAGATATGTACGTTTAATCGTACTATGGACCAAAATCCAGAATCTTTATATCCCTTAGTTAACACTACATCGGGAACTGACGTTACAATTCTAACTTCAATCACTTTACTATCTGATATTGAAATCATCCAATCTCATTTCTCACTATTATTTCATTGCCAACATATCTTGATACTTTATATAGTTGAGATCATGAGTCAATTGAAACTAGACTATCATGGAAAACCTAGAAGCACTGGACGACCGAATCGTCCTATTATGGAACTTCTCAGTAGTGCTTATCCACGACACCGCATCACGAGATCAGTCTCGTGCTCGAACGCTTAACCTCTAAACTACTGAGCTGGCCTTTATCCAACGGTGTTAATATCGAACTTCATTCAATCCACGAAATTGAGCAACCGATTACTAATGCCTTCAGTGAGTTGATATCTCCCAACAGACCTGGTTGATATTCCCGATCAAAATCCCATATTAGAATAACTGTCCAGTTCTCTTTACTTTTCAAATTTATCTCGACTGAAATCAATCTGATGTGAGATAGTAACTTATTAAAGACGATGGTGGATGTGTTGCTCAATTTTGTGGATTGGTTGAAGTTAGACATTAACACCGTTGGATATCGGCCAACTCAGTAGTCTAGATGTTAAACGTTCGCTCACGAGACTGATCTCACGAGGCGGTGTCGTGGATATGCACTGCTGAGGAGTCCCACAATAGGACGAAACAGCAGTCCACTGCCTCCAAGTTTTCCATGATACTCTAGCTTCAATTGATTCATGATCTCACAAACCCCCTCCCTTCTGATATCAAAAAAAAGAAGAAAAGAGAAAAGAAAAAACTACAACAACAACAATACTCACCTTCTATTTTGATACCATGTTTTAACTTGTGTATCAGTTAAATGTAATCTTTCAGCTAATTCAATACGATCTTGTACACTTAAATATTTTTGATGATCAAACATTTTTTCTAATTCATTTAATTGTAAATCAGTAAATGCTGTTCTAGATTTACGAGGTTTCTTTGATTTATTCATATCATAATTAAGATCATATTCTTTATGATGATGATGATGATGCTGATGATGCTGATGGTGCTGCTGGTGTTGCTGCTGCTGATGATGATGATAGCTGTGATATGTTCGATGATTTTCATTTGAATGTTCGAATTTTGATGAGATAATTGATTTTTTCTTATTCATTGTTGATAATTTATGATATGGATCTATTGAATATAAAGATTCATTTGAATGAGTTTCAGAATATTCATCATCAATCTCATCTTCATCCTCTTCGTCATCATCGCCGTTGTCGTTATTATCATTATCATCGGTACCATCTTCTTTGATTGGATCTTCTTTTTGATTTTCATTGTTTGTATTGAAGTTATTCAGATTGTTTATTGTTGATAGGATCAATTTGGTATCATTTGGATTATTTGTTATTTCATTTAAATCTTTCATTTGGAAAATATTGAAAGAAAAGAATAGTAATAATTAATAATTGGATCATTGAATTCATGAGTTAATTAAAGTTAGACAACCATGGAAAACCTGGAAACATTGGACGGCTGTTTCATCCTAGTGTGGGACTACTCAGCAGTGTGTATCCACGATTCCGCCTCACGAGATACGAACCCATGACGTATCGGTCTTGCGTTTGAACGCTTAACCCCTAGAACCACTGAGCTGACTGGCATCCAAACAAACAATACCAAGTGAATTCAATAGTATAGTTTATTCAACATTTCTACATGATAATAGCTAAAATGATCTGAATATCTTTTAATAAAATTCAATACTAATGAACGAAAATTAACCATAGAAACAAGAACATGATTCAGTGTAACGACCTGTTTTTAGTTGCTAAGTAAACACATATATAAAATGTTATCTGGTGTGAGTGCTCGCGTGCCGTGTTTGATATATGAATGTGCTGATTCCCACCAATGAGAGAAAAGCGAATTTAATAAGAGATTAATCTGTCAATTCTCCATTCACACTATTCAGAACATCCTTTATAGTAATCAGTAGTTGATAGGTTCAAATGTTTTGTCATTTTCTTCCGTGATATGATTTAATTTTAGAGTTTTTATTACTATTCTAATAAACATCGTCAGTGATTACTTTATGAAGAGATATGATGCATAGTCATTCCATAAACGTTATATCAGTTCGTACTAATTGTGGTATGGGTTGTTTACATCCACATAAGTAGTATATGACGATGGTCAGGCATTGAATGTATTTCAATAGAAGATCGATAACGAAAGAATGGAAACGAAACGTATTTGGTATGAAAATGTATGAACAATAAAAATCGGAGACTATGGACTGATATCTTAGAAGGAACAATCAAGATTGAGACAATTGAATGATAGTTTGCAAATTAATTGTTTACTGTATGGTTGTTAGATTTGAGTGAGATAGTCTGTAATCTTCGTGTCAAATACATTCGATTGTCTCCACCTGTATTCTTGTTCACTACATAATGAACCTATTTATAATTAGTTGTCTTCATAGATTTCATTATCTTTATTTAGTCTTTTACTTTAATTGGTTTCCTTGATTGATTAACTTCTGACCAGTTTTGTATAAGTTGATATATATATTAGATGTATTGTGACCAGTGGTAGAGTTTAAAATATCAGTTTCATCCCATTGGAAGTAGTCAAGAGGAAACCCTGGTAGACATAGATTTTATGCTAGCTGGCGCTCTTCAGCAAAGTATACCTGGATTCTCAAGGAACCGGTACCGCCAAAAGAATTTCGATTCATACTTTTCAAAAGGGGGGTTTGTGGAGATTTTAGTAATTTTTTATAGTTGAAATCATGAGTCAATTGAAGCTAGACCACCATGAAAAACCTGCAAGCATTGGACGGCAAAATCGTCCTAATGTGAGACAACAAGCCAAATAGTAACCTTATTTGACCCATTTAAAAACTATGATGATAGATTGTATGCAAAGACGGATAGTGGCTAGCAGTGGAATCCACGACGCGCGTTTCGTCTTATTTGGGACTCGTCAACTTGATGTACCGGCATCTCACAGTTGATGTTCACTTTGGGACTTGAAACCGGTACCTTTCGGTTCAAATGCCATCGCGTTATCCACTCAGTTACTGAGTCCTGATAGCCACTTGATTTTGTAATGGTGTGAAGTTTAAACTCACTTAGTATTGTTTGTTTGAATCTTCCCATTGATTTTTAGGACTGCAACTGGTCAGTCTCTAATTGGCATATCTGCATACTATGCGTATTGCGATGATAGATATTCATTGAGTTTTATTATCTTAATTGTTTCTTAACTTCGGATTATTATCAAAGAAAGAACAAGGTCCAATTTAATTGTGTGTGTGGTCACATAAACATAGGGAGGAGAAATCGTGATCTCAAAATTAGGGTGTATGAACATGCGCCAAAATGGTTGCAGAAACAAATAGAATCAAATGAAGCTAGACCATCATGGAAAACGTGGAAGCACTGGACGGCCGTTTCGTCCCATTGTAGGACTCCTCAGCAGTGCGCAGTGGTGGACTGTTGCTCAATTTCGTGGATTAGTTGAAGTTAAACATTAACACCGTTGGATATCAGCCGGATCAGTGGTCTAGTGGTTAAGCGCTCGCGAGCGAGACTGAAAGGTCCTGGGTTCAAATCTCATGAGGAGGAACCAGGTGCCCAAACTGAAGCAAATAGTTTACTTAAAGGGCCACAGCCGAAGCCCTTGACCTAAAAACCTTATCCACAAGGCAGTGGAGCATCGTAATGAGATGCACTACCATGGTAGTCGGTGACCAACGATTGATTCATACGCCATTTGTTCCCTCAGGATACTGTAGCCAAAGCATGTGCAGCATTGGTTTTGAATCAGGGTTTTCCAACTCCCCTAGGTGGAATTTCTGTGTCTACCAACCCGGTTTAATCGTCGGACATTCGCTTTTCGTCCTCCCAATTTCGTAAACAACACCCCCACCACGAGAAGGCAGTGAGTAGGACTTCCTGTCAGATGCTTTATACGCGTGACTATGTGAGAGCATTTGGAGAGGGAGAGTGGACTCTCTCCACTCTCGGTCGTACCAGGGCATTTAGGGGAAATTATATATATATATATATATATATATATATGTTTTTCCAGAGTTCATAAGAACCAGCTTGTTAACTACTGAACATATAGTACTGAATATAAAAAAGACTATTATTATTCTTAACTAACTTAGCCTCAGCTACATCCAGCTGATGAGTCCATCATAGGATGAAACACATGTATTAAATTTCATTGTTAACCTCTATTCAATTTTACTATAAAAGAGATATGAAACAAAATGTCAATATATTGATCTGATGCTCTCAATACGTACATTTATGTACTGTATCAACGCTAGTCCTTATCATTAATATACCCTTACAGATACGTTTACTATTATTATTATTATTAGTAGTAGTAGTAGTAGTATACTTACTTACTTACGACTGTTACTCCTAATGAAGCATAGGCCTGTAGCTCCTCTGGAGGCTACTGCCGGTCCCAAACCCAGGTAAAGGTGAAGGGTTGGGCATAGGGTTAGCGACCCTATCCTGTAGAAAACCAACTCGTTAAAAAAAAACGCTAACCAGTAGTAATAGTATAGGGATACAATTAATGAATATTAGAAAGAAAGTATCGTATTTACCTTTAACAGAATAATGTTCTTTCAACTTTCCTTCTATCAATTGTCTTGTATCATCAACAGAATGTTCATCATGTTGATCTAATTGATATTTCATATGATTGATGAATATCTTTTTATGATCTATATTCATATATGAATGACAATCTTCTTCATTGGTCATCAATGGTGTACTTGTTCTTCTTTCATTCTTCATTGTATTTGAGAATGGATAATCATCATTATAATTATTATTAGTAGTATTATTATCAGTAGTATATTTCCGTTTCAGATTATTTTGTTTATATTCATCACATGGAATCATTCTGTGCTTTATATATCCATTAAGATCATAGTTCATCTGTATATCTTCTTGTTCATTGTATAATTTGTATCCTTTATCTTTTTCATGATTATTATTAACAATGCTATTATAAGTAGTCTGATTAGATCGATCTAAAATATCATTGATCATAAATGATCTTGATTGATATATTTCATGAATTGATGATACAGTTAAACATGTTGGAGATGTTGACGACGAAGACGACGACGATGATGATGTCGATATCAATGTTGGAGAAGTTAATAACATTGAAGAAGATGATGAAGATGATGATGATGACGATGATAATGTCATAGAAGATGATGAATTCAATAAATGAATATCACCGGATTTACTAAGATCAAGCTCATCTGTTTGGGATTGACTAAGATTATGTAACATACTCAATGATGATTACATAATATCAATTTGTAGTCAATGAACCGTATTGTATATATATATATATTACATAACATTATATAACTTATACTTTTACCGACATATCTCAGAAGTGTTAAAAAAAGAAGAAAAACCATAAATAGCAATCCTTATGTTATCTTCTTTTTTAAATGTTATTAGACATGCATTTATCCACAAGTTTTATTGAGTTCCCACCACCACCCCTACCCTATCACTCACCCACCCACCCCACACATACACACCGTCACAACAACAACAACAAACTGTGATAATCTATAAAGTGTTATTATTACCTTTTTCTTTGTCCCCTTCCTTTTCTATCATGATTAAATATGATTAGTAACAATTATAGATATACATATCTCTCTCATTTATGTCACTAATGAAATAAACCGTGTATTGGTTTAAAATTAAAAAAAATTATCATGAAAGGGTTCCTTTTAAGAAAAAAATTATCTAAATTTTTGAGTAGGGTGGAGAATACAATTTTGTTTTTTGTTTTTTTTGGTTTTTACGGGTTAGGGAGAAAAACATTTTTTTTCTCTCTTGTATATATATATATATATATATATATATATATAGTTCGAGAATGCATTTTGTATAGGGTGATGTATTGATGATAGGGACAAACAACAACCATCACCACCACCACCACCACGACAACAACAACAATGAGGAAACAAAAGTAAATTGTCATAAGTACAAAATTGTAGAAATTTGATTGGATGAAAAGCTTTTGTTGTTATGTATATTCTCATATATATAGATGGGTTAAGAGGTGGGTATTATTCATTTAGAGAAGGAAAAATTTTGTTTCAACTCTAACTGGATTAAATGATTTTGTCTTTTTTTAGATGTATGTATGTATATATGCATGTATGTGTGTATGTATGTGATGATGTATGTGTTGTATAATTGCACAAGCAAGTGGCTATCGGGAATCAGTAGCTGAGTGGATAATGTGATAGCATTTGAAGCGAAAGGAATTGGGTTGGAGTCCCAGAGTGAACATCAATTCTGAGATGTGGGTACATCCAGTTGACGAGCTCCAAAATAGAACGAGACGTATGTCCTGGATTCCACTGTTAGCCACTATCCATCTGTGCTTATAATGCTTGTGAATTAAGACAACATCAAGGCAATACGCACAGTATGCACGTATGTCAATAAGAGACTGATCAATTGCAGTCCTAAACATCAATGGGAAGATTCAAACAAACAATACCAAGTGAATTCATCATTTCATATGTTATGTTTGTTTGTTTTCTTTCCAACTAATTGGTTCCTAAATCTTGATTATGACTAAGAATATGAACCGATTGATGTTGATGATTGATTGATGATCTCCATAACCCCATTCTGATGATGACTGTGTGCTTACTAGTGACTAGTTTCATGAATGAATTCTTGAAGTTCTAGTGATAAATCGTAATCAGTGGAGCTAATCTGTGTCAGGTAGAGATAGGTCGCGCAATTTTGTGAATTGGTTGAGGTTAGACATTAACACTGTTGGATGCTATTTCAATGATCGAAATATTAACAGTTCACGTGCGAGACTGTAGGGCCTGGGTTCGAGTCTGATGAGTGGGATCGTGATTGCGTACAGCCGAGGAGTCCCATGATAGGACGAAATGGCCTTCCAGTAATTCCAGGTTTTCAATGTTGACCTAACATCAATCGGTTTATGATCTCAATCAAAATCATATTAATCTTCACAACCCCATACCCATAATTTTGACGAAGTAATATCATGCAAAAGATAAATAGATTTCATTTTTATTTGAAATCACTAGTCTATTTCAGTTCGACATCTATTGAAAACGTGGAAGCACTGGACGGCCGTTTCGCTGTAGTATGTGATTCCTAAACAGTGGTTATACAAGACCCCACAGTCGTGAATTGAACCCAAGTCATTAGGTCTTGGTTTGGGTACGAATAATGTTATCGTATTGTTTGTAGTACAGGTGGTCTGTGGTGACTATTGAATTTTTTCACTTTGCATTACCAACTGATTTTAGTCAGATAGCCATTAAAAACCAGATAGCACAAGACAACCATTTTGTTTCATGTTACTAACAGAACACATGTGCTCACTAGTGATTAACTTGAAGAGATAATTTTCATGGTTTTAGTGAGAAATCATAACCAGTGAAGTTTAAACAATGTCATACAAGAGATGAATATGATCCAGCTATTAGATGATAGCCACCCAATATCGTGAATTGACTGGAGTTATAAATCTAAACCACTAGATGTCAGTCAGTACTTTAGATGTTAATCCCTTCCCAAGAGACCTGAAGGTTTTCTGTTAGGCCTCTTATGGTGTCATGGACTAACACTACTGAGTGTCATACTAGAATCAAGCATCTTTCCAGAGCCTCCTAGTTTTCAATAGTTGTCAACTAATGATGTAAGGATAAAAAATATTACGATTATTTCTCAAGAGTTAAAGATGGTTTACTCCATGAATCCTTATGTTAATTTTAATATTTAAGCATAGAAGATAGAATGAAAGAATCTGGCTAAATGACATAAAAAGGAAAAGAAAAAAGTCTTTTGGAAGACTTAAATTCCATGAACCTAATGAAAGTCTCTGTTTTAAAGTGTATTTTAATGTTAAACTGTCAGGAATCACTGACAGCTTGTACAAAGCTCCTTCGATCAAACCGTAATAGCTAGCTCATTAGTAATCTAGAAGTTCTAATGGACATTCGTAAGTGTTGGAGTTTGTGTATGCTGGATGATTATCGTCATATATCGCAAACTGATTGAAGTTCGAATTGAACCAATGAAGGTGTGTGCAGTGATATTAATAGTTCAGCTTTCGTTGCAAAAACTTAAGGTTCTGGGTCCAATCTTTTGTAGGGCAGTTAATGTTCACTACTGAACGCCCCAGACTAAAACGAAACATCCGTCTAATGCTCCTTAGTTTTCCATAATACCTTAACTAAGATTAATCTGTGATCAATACAAATTACACATTACACCAATCTACATAAAAACTTTTCAATCAATAAGGTAGGCGACCATTGGGCTAGTGCTTAAAGGCGTATGTGTCATATCTATCACTGTTATATCAGATGAATATTTAACTGACTTCTGACCGGTAGTGAAAACCCTAATCCGACGACAAATAGTGAAAACACAAGGACTAATGATATGGATTCGATCCCGTAATTAAATCGAAATGACATATGAAGAAAGTCTATTTCATAGGTCATTCTTTCTCCAATAGATTAAGTCATTACTCCTCATAACACCACCTCTCAGTACAGATATACAATGTTTCCCATTTAAAATTACCGATATGGGGTTGTGGAGATTGTTAAGTTTTTCATTGAGATCATGAATTGACCAATGTTAGATCAGTATTTAAAACCTGGAACTACTGGACAGCCAAATCGTCCTATCATGGGACTCCTCAGCAGTGCGCATCCATGATCCTGCACGTGTGACTCCAACTCAGGACCATCCGTCTCGCGCGCAAACACTCAACCTCTAGATCACTGAACTAGCATCCAACGTTGTTAATGTCAAACTTCAACTAATCCACTAAATTGTGTGACCATCTTCCATTGTACTGAGATAGACACCTATCTCTACCTAACACGGATTAACACCAGTGGAGCTAAAATTATCGAAATGGACAAGAGAAGGGAGTGAATATGTAGGTTTAAGAAAACATTTCGGGCTTTCTATGCAAATGATAGAGACTTTGTCAATCTAAATGAGACAGAAGGACACTGTCTCTACACAGCTGGTACATGATTCTAAATGATAAGTCACTTATGATAACATGACACATATTCACAGTGTTCTTTTATTGAAATTACCATGGATCCACTTCTAACTCTTTTCAACAATACAAGATACTGTTCTGGGACTTTGTTGTATGAAATGTGAAAAGAATGACTAATATTCTCAGTTTTACAGAAGCAAGTGTAGTAATAAATGGATACTGAAGTGGTCATACACTAACCATTATCATTTCAGATGTAAGTAGATTTCGGGACTCAAGTTCTAAAGGACGTCAAGGAATGAATGAACCTGAGCCATTTTGAACGATTCTGAGCTATGTCCATAGAAGTTTCTAATCATTGGTTACAGTAACCACATGGACTCCAATCTATCAGTGGAAACTTATAAATATGGCTTAGTTCATTTATCACTGACTTCATGGACTGGTGTTATATATCAGTTTGGCTGATCCTAGCTTTCTTCCATCTTAGTCGTACATCAGACGTCTCCCATCAATGTAGGGGATAGTTGGACATACGTAACAAATATCCCAACCACCTCAACTGATAAACATTTATTAACTCATCAGTCGATTTTCCATATTTAACTAGTATGCTGTGATCGATGATCTGTGGTCAAATATTAGTAACCTATGAATCCCCTTTATTTTAAAATGTACAACAGAACGAACTGGTGTACAATACACTAGTCTTTTAGTTGGCGGACGAACATCCCATCCATATAACATGTGGCGCCAGTCGTCAGGCTCCAATCCACCAGGATAAATATAACTTCAAAAGTTAATAAATTGGTTGACATGCTCAACTTTCTCATTAATTATCATTAGTTCAGGAGCTGATACAAACTTATCCTAAAATGAAAGTTTACAGTTCAAGATGGAATAACACACTCTAAATAATGTTTACATCATCGCTTGAAGCAAGAAATAATCAACAACAACTCAACATTTTAAGCAAAGACGGATAATGACTAGCAGTGGAATCCAGTTTGATGCGAGTTCCGTCCTATTTGGGACTCGTCAGCTGGATGTACCTGCATCTCAGAGTTGATACTTGTGAATTAAGGCTATATTGAGGCCAATAAGAGACTGATCAATTGTAGTCCTAAACATCAATGGGAAGATTCAAACAAACAATACAAAATGAATTTAACTCTACATTTTGTCAGTGTCTTCCATCACAACAACTATAAGATTACTAAAATCTCCACAAAATAACCCTTTCTGATAATAATCAACATATGTTCACTAGTGATTGGCTCCATGAAGTATTTCCTAGAGTTCTAGTGAGAAGCTGTGATCAGTGGAGTTCAACCAGGTCTGTTGTGAGATAGTAACTCATTGAAGACATTGGTAGACGGTTGCTCAATTTCATGGATTTGTTGAAGTTAGACATTAACACCTCCGGATGCCGGCTAGCTCAGTGATCTAGTAGTTAAGCGCTCATGCGCGAAACTGTTAGGTCCTGAGTTGGAATCTCACGAGACAGGATTATGGATACGCACTACTGAAGAGTCCCACAATAGGACGATTCGGCTATCCAGTGCTTCCAGGTTTTCCATGGTAGCCTAACTTCAATTGACTCATAAATTCAACTATACCAATACTATACCAGTTAAATGATAGTGTCAATCAGTTTACTAACAAATTCATACAATCCTATTAAATGTTTCAATTATCATTATTACTTCTATTCATTCATTTACTATCAACATACTTTACCATAATAACATCTTAAACTAAGCCAATCTATCTATCTATATCCTTTCTTTACAAAGGAAAAAGAAATTACCATTTATACAATCATGATAATCAACAATTTTCTTTTTGATATAGTTAAAATCAAGAGTCAATTGAAACTAGACCACCGTGGAAAACCTGAAAACCCTGGACGGCCGTTTCGTCCTATTTTGAAACTCCTCAACAGTGCGCATTCACGATCTCGCCTAACGAGATTCGAACCCAGGACCTATCAGTCTCGTGCCAGAGCACTTAACCACTAGATCACTGATCCGGCCGGCATCCAATGGTGTTCATATATATAACTTCAACCAATCCACAAAGTTGAGCAACCGGTGCGTACTGCTGAGGAGCCCCACAATAGGACGAAATGTCCGTCCACTGCTTCCACGTCTTCAATGATAGTCTAGCTTCAATTGACTCATAAATTCAACTATAACAGTACTATATCAGTGAAATGTTAGTGTCAATCAGTTTACTAACAAATTCATACAATCCTATTAAATGTTTCAATTATCATTATTACTTCTATTCATTCATTCACTATCAACACACTTCACCGTAATAACATCTTAAACTAAGCCAATCTATCTATCTATATCCTTTCTTTACAAAGGAAAAAGAAATTACCATTTATACAATCATGATAATCAACAATTTTTTCTTTCTATATTATGATTATTTCCGTTTGTCGTTTTAAAACAATTAACTACTATGTTCTTTATTATAATAGTAGTAATAATAATAGTAGCAACAGCAAAATAGCCTCACCCTATCCAATTCCCTTAATCAGATTAACAATGAATCGTATTATTATTATTCTCTCTATTAGTATATATATATATATATATATATGTGTGTGTGTGTGTTGTTGTTGTTGTTAGACCCCCATCATCATCATCACCACCACCACAACTACCATCACCATCACCCTCCATCATCCCCATTCACTCATTCACTCAACGACAAACATAACAACAATAAACTAATGATAAATATATATATATATATAAGATAAAATCTGTGATAAACTTTCTTAGTAGAAAATTGTTTATTAACTAAATAAATAAAACATTCATTCATTATTTGTCTTAAAACATAAACCGGATATCTATTTATTCAAGTCAGGTGAATAGAGTATAGATTATGGTAAGATAGATACATGATTTGTAATTTTTTTGTGTGGTTTTTTTGTTGTTTTTTTGGGGGGGGAAAGGGGAGGGGTAAGGGGTTGTTTTTTATTATTATTATTATTATTATTAATAACTATTACAATTACTACGCCCCTAGACAAATTAGGTTAACTGTTTAACAATGTAATCAGTTGTCGCGATTATTATTAGTAGTATTACTATTGTTTTAATGGGTTTAAATGAGAGATTATTAAAACATTGAATGGTTTGTTGGTAGGTAGGTAAGTAGGTAGGGAGGAAAGGAGGGAGGGAGGGAGGTAGGTAGGCAGGTAGGTAGGTACCCTTTACTAACACAATCTATTCATCGCATTAAATATAATAGAAGTAAATGTGTGTGGTAAAACTATACATTAAACTGGTTCTTATCTATCCGTTATTATCAATAATACAGTTGACATAAGGGGAAAAATTTATCCGTGTTAATATGTCGTTTAATGTTAAATTTTTGTAATTTCATCTAGAACCGGATATTTTATGTTTTGTTTGTTTTGTTACTTTTTAAATGGAGTGTAGTAGTGGAGCCAACCATATAAGAATATTTTATTCATAAGATTTATAAGTTATTCTTAATGTGACTAGTCATTTGTAGACAATTGTTTATAGTCTGCATAGAGTTATAGAGATTGCACAGTTTAGATTGATATCATGAATGGATTAATGTTAGATCATCATTGAAAACTTGGAAGCACTAGACCGCCAAAGTGTTCTAACATGGGAATCTTCAGCAGTGTGTATCAACGATCCTGGAGTTGTAGAAGTGAGAAGCTGTGATCAATGGGGTTCAACTGTGTCTAGTGTGAAGCAATTACTCACTGAAGACAATGGTAGACGGTGGTGAAATATTGTTCAAATATGAGAATCTTCAGCAGTGTGTATCTACGATCCTGGAGTTCTAGAAGTGAGAAGCTGTGATCAATGGGTTTCAACTGTGACTGGTGTGAGGTAATTACTCACTGAAGACAATAGTAGACGGTGGTGCAATATTGTGGACTGGTTGAAATTAGACATTAACACCGTTGGATGCCGGATATTTTATGTTTGTTTTTTTTCCTTTTTAAATGGAGTGTAGTAGATGAAGAATTTTTCATTATGGAGCCAACCATATCTGAACTATTATTCATAAGATTTATAAGTTATTCTTAATGTGACTAGTCATTTGTAGACAATTGTTTATAGTCTGTATAGAGTTGAGGAGATTGTAAAGTTTAGATTGATATCATGAATGGATCAATGTTAGATGACCATTGAAAACCTGGAAGTACTGGATGGCCAAAGAGTTATAATATGGGAATCTTTAGCAGTGTGTATCAACGATCCTGGAGTTGTAGAAGTGAAAAGCTGTGATCAATGGGGTTCAACTGTGTCTAGTGTGAGGTAATTACTCACTGAAGACGATGGTAGACAATGGTGAAATATCGTGGATTGGTTGAAATTAGACATTAACACCACTGGATGCCGGTTTGATGGTCTAGAATCTAAGCATTCACGAACTAGACCGAAGGTCCTGAATTCAAGTCTGGTGTGTGGGATGGCGGATGTTGACTTACTTGTTATATACAATCTATAAAGAAAGAACTGAGTATCTGATATGCCTTAACATTATCATTTCTACTCTAAAATCTCAAAAAGTACTTCTTCATCATTATTCACTGCATCTTGAAGACTTCAGGAATATTACTCTACTGACTTTTATGCTCGTTATTTGAAGTTTTCGCGCAAGAACCTAAGAGTCATGTTCTCGAATCTGATTAAATTATCCCTTTTATCATATTTCATTATAGAAGTCTAAAGTTTGCCCCAATTGTATGTTATGAAAATAGTAGGACAACCCAAGATTGACATGTAGGATAAAAACAACGAATAGAATGAAATTTCAGACTTGAAGTGAACTTTATGACGAGAATTCCCCTTTAATATGTTTACTTACTTACTTACGCCTGTTACCCACGATAGAGCGTAGGTCGACGACCAGCATTTTCCAACACACTTTGTCCTGGGCCTTCCTTTCTAGTTCTATCCAATTTTTGTTCATTCTTCTCATGTCTGTCTCCATTTGTCGGAGTAATGTGTTCTTTGGTCTTCCTATCCTCCTTTGAACTTCAGGATTCTATGTGAGGGCTTGTCTTGTGACGCAATTGGATGTTTTCCTCAATGTGTGTCCTATCCACTTCCAGTGCTTCCTCCTGATTTCTTCCTTCGCTGGAATCTGGTTTGTTCTCTCCTACAGTAACTTGTTGCTGATAGTGTCTGGCCAACGGATCCGAAGTATCTTGCGTAGACAACTGTTGATAAACACCTGTATCTTCTGGATGATGGCCTTCGTAGTTCTCCACCTTTATTATGCAACAGTTATCGATTACATAAACGAGAAAAAAATCTCTGAAAATGTTGGGAATAATAATATTTATTGAATTCCCTTGATATTCTTTACTTGAATCTTCCCATTGATGTTTAAGACTGCAATTGATCAGTCTTTCTCTTATTGGCATACCAAGTGAATTTAAGCTTCACTCCGTTTCACAAGCAAGTGGCTATCAGGAATCAGTAGCTAGGTGGATAAAGCTATCGCGTTTGAAGCGGACAGTATTGGGTTCGAGTCCTAGAGTGAACATCAACTCTGGGATGAAGGTACACCCAGTTGACGAGTTTGAAATAGGACGAAACGTGTGTCCTAGATTCCACTGCTAGACACCAACCATCTTTGCTTATTTATTGAATGTTGAAAAAAAGGATAACTTCGATGGTTCTCATATTTTTACGAAGATATTCTGTAATTTTGTATCAATCAATAAACTGATTATCCCCACCTGAGTATTCGTTTACTGAAGTATCACTATTTTATTAGGATGATTGAGATTGTAAAATATGAGCTACTATTTATTGATTACTAGGTGGCTCAAGTTAGTCAGTATTAATCCATTGACTTAGTTTCCATGAAGTTTAATCCCACGAATTCAATTTTAACTAAAGACTAGAGATACATGATTCTAGTCACTTCTCTGTGATCCATCAGCTGTAAGTATCTGAGTGCTACAGAAGATCAGTCGTGAGTCACGTAGCTCAATGATGATTTATCACACAATGAAGTTGAATACCCTAGATTCAAGTCCTATAGGAAGTTACAATTCCTTCAAGATTTCAAACACAACATACTAACAATTACCGGCTATAATGAAACTTATGTTTATCAGACTTTCCTTCCTTCTAACTCTAACTAATTAGCATTTCAACATAGTGTACCCGATGTCAAATTACATTTCAACCTGAGTGACAGAATTTGAGTAGAATTAAAAAATAGACAAATATAACATTGTCCAACAATAATCATTCCCCCCAAGAACCATTCAATCTCTAGAAAAAACACTTATGTTTTAATTATTTTCTTTCATGTATTCATTAAAATTATCAATACTTTTTAATAATAGAGGGACTTTATGAATTATAATTATCATGAGGCTCACTATTGACTGGATTCCCTGGAGTTTTGTTGGGAAACCGTGACCAAAGGGGGTTCAACTATGTCTGGTATGAAACAGTTTGTTCATTGAAGACAATGGTAGATAGTAGTGCAGTATCGTGAATTGGTCGACGTTAGACAACGTTGAATGCGTACAGCTGAATAGTCCTATAGTAAGATGAAACAACCATTCAATTATGTCAACTTATTCAGTTAAAGTCAGTTATAGATTATAATCATCATGAGGCTCACTATTGACTGGCTTCAAGAGTTGTTTCCTGGAGTTCTAGTGAGAACCAGTGACCAGTGAAGTTTAACCAGGTTTGTTGTGAGATAGGAACTCACTGAAGACTATTGGTGAACGGTGGATTGGTTGAAGTTAGACATTAACACTGTTGGATGCCAGCTCAGTGTTCTATCGGTTAAATGCTCGCGTGCGAAACTGATAGGTCCTGAGTTTGAATCTCTCGAGTGCGGGATCGTGGATGAGCACTGCTGAGGAGTCTCAGAATAGGATGAAACGGCCGTCCAGTGCTTCCAGGTTCTCCATGGTGGTCTAGCTTCAATTAACTCATGATCTGAACTATATAAAATTACTAAAATCTCCACCAAACCCCCTTCTGATAATGATCATATGCTCACCAGTGACTGACTTCAAGAGGCATTTCCTAGAGTTCTAGTGAGAAGCAGTAACCAGTGGAGTTCAACCAGGTCTGTTGGGAGATATCAACTCACTGATGACATTGGTGGATGTGTAGCTCAATTTGGTGGATTGGTTGAAGTTAGACAGGAATACCATTGAATGCTCATAACTAAAGAGTCGCATAATAAAACGAAACAATCATTCAATGCTGCCAACTTTTCTGGTTATAATCTAACTTTAATTTATTCATTCACTCAACTATTAACTTTTTAGTAACTATTAACTTATTTTCATAGTTGAAATCATGAGTCAATTAAAGCTAGACCACAACGGAAAACCTGGAAACACTTGACGACCGTTTCGTCCTGTTGTGGAACTCCTCAGCAGTGAGCATCCACAACCTCACCCTGGTAGTCTAGCTTCAATTGACTCACGCTTTCAACTATGAAAATCTTAAATCTCCACAAAAACCCCTTTCGATAATTATCATATGCTCATCAGTGACTGACTTCAAGAGGCATTTCCTAGAGTTCTATTGAGATGCAGTAACCAGTGGAGTTCAAACCACGTGTGTTGTGAGATATCAACTCACTGAAGATATTGGTGGATGGATCGCTCAATTTGGTGGATTGGTTGAAGTTAGACATGAATACCATTGAATGCTCATAACTAAAGAGTCGCATAATAAAACGAAACAATCATTCAATGCTGCCAACTTTTCTAGTTATAATCTAACTTTAATTTATTCATTCATTCATTCAACTTATTATCTACTTAAATATGTCATTAGAAACTAAATCAAAAACTTTATTTTCAATCCGGAAAGAACAATTTTTAAAAAACGAACATTTTATAAAAAATTGAAACAAAAAAGACATCAAAGACTTAAATATCTACCTATCTACCCATCTATTCACCTATGTACGTATCTACCCATCTATCCACCTATCTACCCATCTATCTGTCTGTATAATAGTTTTAAACAAATATGTGAATATGTATATATGTTAACATTCAAATGTGAGTAGGCGCGCGCGCGCTTCTCTCTCCCTCCCTCTAACTTTTAAATAATCAATTTTGTTAGTTCAAACAAACAAAATAAATTTATGTTTTCTTTTTTTTGAAATTTTTAAACAAGCAACCAATTCGGTCATAGGAAATAGTCTTTTTTTGTTTTATTAATATATATGTTAGATAAATATGAACATATTGAACATTGAACATTGAATTAATAATGAAACATAATTGTTCAATTAAAAAAAATAGTTTAATTAAAGCTTTTAATGATAATAATTAATTGTGTTCAATTTGCTTGTTTCTTGTTTTTTTTTTTTGAAAATGGAATAGTTTGTTTGTTTATTTGTGTAGGTGTATGTGTGTGTGTGAGAGAGAGAGGGGGGGGAAACATAGAAACTTGTAGCATCAGTGGCCGAGTGGATAACGCGATGGCGTTTGAAGCGAGGGTACTGGGTTCGAGTCCCAGAGTGAATATCAACTCTGAGATGCAGGTACATCCAGCTGACGAGTCCCAAATAGGACGAAACGCGCGTCCTGGATTCCACTGCTAGCCACTATCCATCTCTGCTTACCATGCTTGTAGCATTATGTTTATAATTCATGTTATATAAATGTTGTATATATATATTGAATAATTGAAGAGATATTTGAGAAAAAAAAGAAAGAAAAAACAAAACAATTATTTATATTTTAGTAGTTAAGATCATGAATCAATGAAAGCGAGGCTACCATGAAAAACTTGGAAGTATTTGACGGTCAAACCGTCCTAGTGTGGGATTCCTCAGTAGTTTTGAATCCATGATCCTACCTGATGAGATTCCAACCCAAGACCTATCAGTCTTGTACATGAGCACTAAACCACTAGACCATGGAGCAAGCCGATATTCAACGATTTTAAGGCTCAACTTCAATCAATCCACGAAATTAAGCTACATATAAACCATTGTCTTCAGTGAGTTACTTTCTCACAACAGACCAGGTTGAAATCCACTAGTCATGAATTTTACGAGAACTCCAGGAAATACCCCATGGAGCCAACCACTAGTAAGCATATGTTGATTATTATCAGAAAGGGTTATTTTGTGGATATTATAGTAATTTTAATAGTTGAGATCATAATTCAATTGAAGCTAGACCAGCATGGAAAACCTTGAAGCACTGGACGACGAGATCGTGGATGTGCACTACTGAGGAGTCCCATAATAGGACGAAACGGCCGTCCAGTGCTTTCAGATTTTCAATGATGGTCTAGCTTCAATTGATTCATGATCTCAACTATTAAAATGACTAATATCCATAAAACCCCTTCTGATCATTATTTATAGGAATTAATGCATTTATATGATTATGTAATATAATTAGTTTACATATGTAGATAAATGAAATTATTAAGGTAAATATATAATCTTCACAATGTTATAGGATATGTCAAGTGATTTCATGGTGTTGTATTTGATTAACTTTGTTCAGGAAATGATTCTTTTGTTGCTGTTGTTGTTGGACTAATTAACTGAATGTCATTTTCTTCCGTTTACAACACTCTACATTAATACAGCTTCTCTACAATTCTACATGATAGATGATATATAATAGTCGTTAGGAAACTGTAGACCTAAGATTTGTTGTTATTGATACTCGTCATCAAGGTTTATCTGAACTATTACAGGAACTGATACTACCTGGTGGATTTGATCCAGGGTAACTCAGTTTCGCTCTACTTCTATGAATGACTGAATATAGATGATCACTTGAATTTATGATACACCGCGAGTATTATCTAATGTGTTATCAGTGAGTCATATATAAAACAATTATTCTCATTTGTGCAAATTCCAAAGTGTGGTGACATAATGTAGGTTATTTGAACAAGGCTGTGCAAACGTGAATGTATAATACACATTTCGAGTAACAATTTGATCATATGAGATAATGTTAAAAGGAAGGCTGAATGAAGCCATCGAAAAAAAGTCATGCTGCCAAACATTTATCATTAGGAACAATAACTCCATGATTCTACATAGGTCTCATTGTCTATTAAATAATCATATCATATTACGTCGCATTGACCTATTCATGTGTATAACCAGTCTTAATGGAATATGCGTCTAGATGCCTTTGAAATGAATTATTATTATTACTTAAACCATTTCGGATATGAGGTAGTTGCCCACTGAAGACAATGGAAGATCGTCACACAATGTCCTGGATTGATTGAAGTCAGATATCGACAGTGCGGTAGCCTAGAGGCTAAGCGTTCGCTCGTGAGATTGAAAATCCTGGGTTCAATTCCACTTGCGGGATCTTAGATACACACTGTTGAAAAGATTTAAACTAAGACGAAACGGAAGTTCAGTGCTTCTAGGTTTTTAATAGTGATCTAACACTGGTCGGTTCATGATTTGAATGTTATTGTTATTACCGGTCCCAAGCCCGTTTAAAGGAGGAGGGGTGAATATGGAGTTAGCGACCTCATCCCATAGAAAACCAACTTGTTAAAGACATGAAGTTTTGAGTCCTAATCGAATTGAATATATAAAAGTTAGTTGCTAACATCTCTTTAATATCAAAGTGAAAGATAAAAAGAAGACTTGAGAATAACAAATCAATAAGAGCTCAGCTTACTTTAGTTCAACGTCAACAATGAAGGTTGAGAATGTAATTGGTCAAATCCGAAAATAACAAAAAAATAGATTACTAACTTTGAACATATGACAAGGGGGTTTTGTGGAGATTTTTTGTAATTTTATAGATGAGATCATGAATCACTTGAAGTTAGACCACCATGGAAAACCTGGAAGCACTGGACGGCTGTTTCATCCTATTGTGGGACTCCTCAGCAGTGCGCATCCACGATCCATATGATATGATATTGATCAATGGTCTCAAGTTATGACATAATTTATATTATCATACATAACTATTTAACATTAAAAGGATATATATAATTAAAATTGGGATGCAAAACCCAACTCACACGTTCTCGTCATGCCTCCTGAATCATGACAACCATCCTATGTACTAACGTGAGCGGTAATGTGGGTGATGGAGTTCGACCTAATCAACCACTCTACCTATACCCACAAATGATTACAAATGTTACAAAGAGTTATTGCATAATTATTTAGGGTTCAAAAAAGATGGAAAAAATGAGTCTGCCCCCCCCCAAAAAAACCCCGAATGAGCGTAAGCAGTGCAAAAACAACTATCCCTCCCCGCTAGTTGTGCCATGTTTCGATATAGCACTCTTCTCCAGTAAAGCCTACTAATTTTCACCATGTTCCTATAATCAAAATGATTGTTTCTTTTTTTATTTCTAAAAAAACAAAATCGAAAAAGGAAAAAGAAAAAAATGATACCCCCCAAATCCAGTAAAAACAAACAAACAAACAACGACAACAACAACAAGCAACTCTTTAAATGACATAACTAAATGTCATTTGATTAGAACAGGATATTCTATTGACATGGAACACAATTATTTCCTATGTTACTAATAGTCTCTCTCTTTTCTATGTTTCCTCACAACCCTTTTTTCTTTTTTTTCTTTTTTCTCTTTTTTTTTGTATTTTTAAGGGTTCTATCCATGTATGTATGCATATATAGATATGTGTATACACAACTATACTCACAAAACCCATTACCATGTATTTACTAACGGAAGAACACATTCAATATTAAATAGATTCCGTTTAAAAACGATTAAAATTTGTCGTTGTGGTTATCGTTATGGTTGTTGTTGTTGTTTTGTGTACTATGACAATGACGGGAATGAAAAACCAAACAACCAACCAACTAAACAAACAAACAAACAGAAAAACATTTCTATCCCATTTTTTTTACGTAATTTTGAATTTCTGTTTTATTTAGATCCCTTTCCCCCCACCCACCCCCACCACCACCACCTTAAACACTAAAAAAGGTAACATTCAATCTTTAGGTTGAATCTTGTTAGTTGGTATCATGGTTGCTTAATTATGTTCTAATTTAAAGGATATAGTAAATATATATAGTCAAGATACTACTACTACTACTACTACTACTACTACTACTAATAATAATAATAATAATAATAATAATAATAATAATAGGAAACAGATATTCTAGCAGGCTTTTACAACTAATTTGACAAGGTACATGTTTAATAATGGTAGGATATCTTTGACTAGTAATGATTACTGATATAATAATTATGTTAATTCTAGTATTTAATAAGTAGTATATGTACATATATATTGACAGTTTACATATATTAAACATATATGAGCATGCATGTATCTGTGGGTAGTATCATGAGAGGGAGAGAAGGGGGTTGGAGACAGAAAGAGAGAGGAGTGGAGACAGAGAGAGAGAGAGAGGGAGAGTGGGTCGAAAATTTGAAATTTCCGGAATTTGTCATTTTTAAAAAATTTTTTTTTTGGGGGTTTTTTTGTCAAATAAAAGATGAAAACAAAGAGAAATCAATTAAATAAAAGAAAAATATAAATAAAAATATTTTAGATTGTCAATATTTTTTTTTGTATTTTTAAATCTTAAAAATTAAAAGATAAAATCATAGTGAGAAGCAGTAACCAGTGGGGTTCAACCAGGTCTGTTGTGAGATATCAACTCACTGAAGATATTGGTGAATGATTTGCTCAATTTCGTGGATTGGTTGAAGTTAGACATTAACACTGTTGAATGCCAACCGGCTCAGTGTTCTATAGGTTAAGTGCTCACGCGCGAAACTGATAGGTTCTGGGCTAGAATCTCGCGAGGTGGGATCGTGGATGCACACTGCCATTGAGGAGTCCCACAATAAGGCGGTTCGGCCGTCCAGTGCTTCCAGGTTTTCCATGCTAGTCTAGCTTCAATTGACTCATGATCTCAACTATTAAAATGACTATAATATTCACAAAACCCCCTTCTGATAATCACAAAAAATGTATCGACCTATCATAAAGACAACATTAAAAGACACTATACCATATACCAGTCAGGAAATGTTGACTGTTTAAAACAAAAATATACATTAGCAGAAATAACAAAATCTAGTGATTGACAATTTCCGTTCAAGTTTATCACCAAAAGGAAAAATAAACAAATCGATAAATATTTTTTTAAATTTTTTTTAGGTTATCATTGTCTATCATTGTCTAATGTTAATAATTTAATGATGAGTACCAATCCATGATATAGCACCACAATCCACCATTGTCTTCAGCGAAGTTTTCCATGATGGTCTAACTTTAATTAACTCATGAATTCAACTATTAAATGATGAAATCCTTATTTTGTGTTAGTCAGCCAGACAGTCAGCTACAACTTAGGACCAGGCATATATATATACAACGGTACAAGTAGCCATACCTCATTAGCACAACAAGATGAACACCGGATTCATAGAAGTAGTTAATTCAATTTTAGTAATATTTAAAAGAAAGATTGTACATAAGGATATAGTACAGGAAGAAAGACAGATATGAAGCAATTTTAATCTCAAGGTTTAAGGGATGACAAAGAGTGTATACACCTACGCCATTGTGATCGATTCTCAGCCATGTCACCTAGTCTCCAACCATTGGTTATGATAGTCACGCGGACCCCAACCAAGTAGTCTGCATCTACCAACATGGCTCAGAATAGAAGTTAGTGACTTCAAGGACTGATGCCACGTTTTGGTTTGGCTGCCCCTAGCTCTCTTCCTACCACCCCCTATACTAGTCAGCATTGTGCGTCACGGTAATCGATGTTCAGGCATAAGTAACATGTGGCCCAACCACCTCAGACGATGAAAATTCACAACGTCATCAACTGATTTACCATTATTCCCTAATACCCTGTGTCTAACCTCATTATCACTTACCCAGTGATCCCAGCAGATGCGAGCAATATTTCCAAGACATATCAGGTCAAGTACTAGTAACTTATGAGTATCTTCTACTCTTAATCCTCACGTATCTGTTTCTAAACTATAAAAATAAGTTCTATTTATCAGACTGAATTCCTACAGTGAACCCAGCTACTTAATGTTATTGAAAGAGAGATAAATTTGATCCAATCTACCGTTTTACCTAGTCCAAGTATTTAATGAAACGTCTTTCAGGAATATACTGTTGAAAAGAACGATCAATTGAATATACATACTGATTAGTATTTGTAAAATCCAGCTAACAATGAATTGAACACCTTAGAAATCTTCAGTAAAATGTTTTGATTACCTTTTCTCATTTACATTGATTCTGACACCAGACAATGGGTTTTAAGCGTTCTTTATGCCTTAACGCTTCAGGTTGAGCTATTTTACTTACTACCAAATATATGTTTTGTATGCAGTATAAGCTATAAGCTATATTGCCATGTAGAGCTGAAGGTTTTATGTGAGACTGGAGGTTTGTCAGTGATATTGTGGATGGTTTAGCATTACTTTGGCAAGTTTTGCTGACTGTTCATGTGCAAAATTGCTTTACTGGTTAACTGATTTCATTCATACTGATGGTTGCTTCTCAGTGTTCTCAAGGGCCATTGTCATCGGAACATTGCAAGGCATGTCCCCGTTGCTAACAGTAATGAGGTTGACTATCGTGTAAGCGGAATGGGTCAACTTCGGCCTGTTCATGCTGTACATAATTGATTTACGCGATCATTGATCGGGATAATTATACATGTGACGCGAGTATATTTATGAATCGTGCGAATGGTCTACTAGGGTGCTTGGTACTTGTGTGATTGCGCCACAGGTTTGAGCTGTACTATTCAGATTGTAGCGTTGAAGCTCATATAGTGTCTGGTTCTCCTGTGGGACGGGATTGACCTGTACTGTTTGGGTTATCACGTGAAAGTCTGAATGGTGTCTGCATGTAATTATTAATACGCTTTAAATTTGAAGGCTTTGACATTGACATCCTAATAGTTTACTAGTCACTAGAAGTTCTTTATTCTTGAACATTGAATATAAAACAAAATGAGAGTAATCAATGAGTTTTACATTGAAAGTTAGTTTGTACACACACACACACACAAAACAAGAGTATTTATTGGAACATATATAGATTTTAAATTTTAAAAGCCAATAGAAAACATACTAAATCAGGCGATTATATAATCACACGTCCTCGTCATGTCTCCTGGATCATAGGAATGTTTCCATAAACTAACGTGAACGGTAACCTGGGTGGTGGTTATCGGCCTAATCAACCACTCTACCTACACCCACAAATGATTACGAAGGCTTCAAAGAATCATTGTATGATTATTGTTGGTTCAACAAGAAAGAATAAACGAGTCTGCCCCCCCCCAAAAAAAATACCGAAAGAAAGATGTAATGATTCTGTGTAATCAATGCAAAGACAGCTATTGAGCCCCGGTAGTTGTGCCGTGCTTTGATGTAGCATTCTTCTCCAGAAAGGCCTACTAAGCTTCATCATGTTACTATGGCTGGAAGGGATAAGAAGATCTTAAGCAGTCATTTATCAGATTTCTTATGAAAGTTTCTAAAGAGAGTTGATCAATCAAATTATTCTCAATTGTTTCTTGCTTTCAGAAGACATTATCTAGTGAATCGCCCATACATCGTAGTTTGAGTCATTCCAGTACTTACTTACTTACGCCTGTTACTCCTCGTCGAGGAGCATGGGCCGACCACCAGCATTCTCAACCCAACTCTGTCCTGGGCAATCCTTTCCAGTTCTTTCCAGTTGCTATTCATCCTTTTCATATCTGCTTCTATTTCCTGGAGTAATGTGTTCTTTGGCCTTCCTCTTTTCTGCTTTCCTTCAGGACTCCAAGTTAGGGATTGCCTTGTAATGCACATTGGTGATTTCCTTAATGTATGTCCTATCCAACGTTTAATTCGACTCAACACGGGAAAACTCACTCGGTCCGGACTGACAGATTGATAGCTCTTTCTTGATTCGGTGGGTGGTGGTGCATGACCGTTCTTAGTTGGTGGGGCGATTTGTCTGGTTAATCCCGATAACAAACGAGACTTTAACCTGCTAAATAGTAGACTGGTCATCTGTGTTCGTTTAGAGCGCGGCTTCTATTGCTTCTTTATGGAGTAGTGTGGTCGTGATCCGGCGGGTGCGGTGCCAGTTTTTACTTCTTAGAGGGACAAGCGGCACACTTAAGTCGCACGAAATTGAGCAATAACAGGTCTGTGATGCCCTTAAATGTCCGGAGTCACACGTGCGCTACAATGACGGTGCCAGCGAGTCTGGAAACCTGACCCGAAAGGGTTGGGCAAACTGTTTCATCACCATCGAGACTGGGATCGGGGCTTGCAATTATTCCCCGTGAACAAGGAATTCCTGGTAAGTGCAAGTCATAAGCTTGTGCTGATTACGTCCCTGCCCTTTGTACACAGCGCCCGTCGCTACTACCGATTGAATGGTTTAGTGAGGTCGTTGGATTGGCGTCGTTGTAGTGGCTTTGCCGCTCGACTGATACTGAGATGACCTAATTTGAGGAAGTAAAAGTCGTAACAAGGTTTCCGTAGGTTCACCTACGGAAGGATCGTTAACATGACCCAAAAATATATAATGACGCATGCACCTGGCTTCGTGCTGGACTGCATGTACCCTGGCTTAGTGGTATTCACCCTAGGCTTCAGCGGTTATTTTCTTGACTGATTCAGATATAATTATCATAAATCTATTTTCAGTTTTTCAAAGTATACTACTTACACATTAGTAAGTAGTATAATGTTCCTCACAAAAAACGTAAGTTGCGATGCCAACCTCTACAGATACTATTGAATGAAAATACTTTTTTGTAAAACAAATCATCGTGCCTATTCTTTATTCAAACATATACGAACGATTTTTTTGTTTTCAGTTGTTCTAATGACAAAGAAGAAACGGGTGTCCATTGCACTTATTCAAACATATATTCATTTAAACGTAGTTATAGTAACATCAGTTGTATTATCGAGCCTATTTAGCAAGTTGAAAAGCATCTAAGCCACTGGTTAACATTTTCATGTCGTACTGATTAGTTGCGAACAGAACGAAACCTGTATCTATGGTTTTTTATTGACACTCTATAACCATACAAAATAAATATGCACTTTTGGGTCAAAACAAATGTCTATATTCATAGTCACATGAAAGTTAGCATCAATTTAAACAGACTTCCAAATAGAAACTAACTAGTCTCTGAAATCATCTGCAAATAAGATAGATTTATCTTGCCAAATTTCTTTTATGGGATCTTCCAATAGCCTAATTGTGTAATTCGGATTACTTCGTAGTTTTTGTAGTTAAGTTGATATTCCAAGTGGTCACCATCAGCTAACATTGTATCACTGCCCATCACCTATCATTCAACATTTAAGCAATTCAAAGGCGATTATATGTAATCGTAAATGTGCGCTGGCTTACAAAGTAGATCAAAATCAGCCAGTGATCTTGAGTGATGTTAGAGGTATAAGGGCAGTTGTCAATTCCCGGTTGCCCACACCGTGGAAGGGTTCTTCTAGAGGTACCTGAAAAGGAAATTCGGTTAGAAGTGGTCTTAATGACCTGAAAGCGTGACTGTAGTGCCCAAGGGACAACTGTTTGAGGTCGGTCACACACGACCTTTTTGTGGGTAATTTTTGTGTTAGCTCTGTTCTTCAAAGAACCTTACCGCCGGAGACGGATATCCATGGGATAAGGCGAGGTGTGCATTTTTAGGGTCGACCTTTTCTAACCCCACCCCTCCTTATGGAAAGGCAGCATCGCTGTTATGCTGGTTGTTTCAAGGAAACACTTACTGCCGTTACACCTCTGTACAGTCAGCAGTACGACTTCACTTTCGGACCTTAGGTTTGCTGCTTTTAGTCATACCGCACTGCAAGCGACCTGTCTGGCACGGTAGGACCTTGAGGAACGACTGTTCCATCCAGTATAGCTCGATTGTTTCATCGACCACCACGTCAAGGTAGCAACAACAGTCGGGTTAGATCAAAATATGAGGTTATAGAGTTGTTTAACTGATTCAAATCTATGAATACAACCAAAAATTCAAATCTAAAGTACAACAAACCTCGTATTATCCTAAACAGATTTGATATCCACGAGTGATCTTGAAATATACCAGTATAATATATAGAAAACTACTCACATGGTGGCCGTGTGTAATCGGCCATAAGCAACTACTTTTTGTGTTTTGAGGTCATAATTTCTTCCCTTTTTTGTACTCGAGTAAGATATTTTCAAAGTTGTTCAATATTATATCATTTTGCCTACACTTGTAACGGTACGATAAAAAATAACCTTTGATTGGTTGGATCAGAACTTTTAATTAGCTGATTACAGTTAGTTAGACGCTAACTAGGCGAAGAATGAATAAGCATCTCATTAAAGAATTGACTGTAAACGATAATCTCAGCTATCGGATTAAGTTGTATATTACGTAATAAACTCATATTGATAACAGCTTGAATAGCCTATTGGTTACATCAAATACTCGATATATTGACTAACCATTGCATGATGCACTTAACAACTCATCAAACTTTGACAGTCAACGTAATTAAGATGCAATCAAAATGTGTAGTTGATTTATTCATTAAGTACAAATTTGTGTACTTGACTTCAAAACATACTATTAAGGCAAGATGAATAAATAAGAAAATGACAAACTTTGGGATAAGTCTTCTAATTGAACGCTAGATTCAGATCCTAAGCTGTTCTAGTAACCCCCAGACTAAATCTACACAGCTACTTGAACACGAGAGGAAAAGCGCTTTACTCCAAGGTTTATTTTTGTACGGAAAATCTAGGATATTTATAGTATTTTAGATAGCCTTGGGGTTTCTGGAAAACTCTCGAATGCTATTAAACATAGTAGCACTATAAGTAATCAACCAATCAGAAACTCAAGATGTAACTTTTCACTTTTTGATATTTCTGGCAAAACTTCTAGTGTATACTGATTGAATAAGATGCTTCTCAGCGTTTTCAGAGCCTTCATTGGCTTTTTTCGAGGAGTTTTCTGGATCTCTCCAACATTTTAGAAGACTTTTGAAGCGCATTCACTTGTGGAATCCCTATATTTTTGTCAATAATGAGTTCACAGCATTTTTTAAATCATTATATTTGTAGATTTCTATTTAACCTATTATTATTATTTATACACATAAATATTGGTACAAGGAAGCACCAGATACATATGCGCCTCACAAATCAAATGAGATTTGTGTGAGGGCTGTGATACTTTCCAGATGCCCAAACTGAAGCAAGTGGTTTTCTTAGGGGGTCACACCACCAGCCTTTGACCTAAAGATCTGATCCCCTACGCAGTGGAGCATCGTGAGGAAATGCAGTCCCATGGTAGCCAGTGACCAACAATTGGTTCATACGCCATTTGTTCCTTCAGGATACTGGAGACCATGTGCACCATTGGTTTGCAATCAGGGTTTTCCAACTCCCCTAGGTGAACACGGAGAGTGTCCACCAACCTGGTTAAAGCGCCAGACATTTGCTTTTCGTCCTCTCAATTTCGTAAACAACACCCGTGTTGAGAGAAGGCAGTGAGTAGGACTTCCCTGATAGAGGCTATATTACGCATGACCATGTGAGAGTATTTCGAGAGGGAGAGCGGACTCTCCTCACTATCGGCCATACCAGGGCATTCGGGGGCATTTAACCTACTAACTACTGATATATTCCTTACTGTTTAAAAATTATAGTTAGTTAATAATGAACCCTTAGATTTAGTACAATTGATCTAATTATGCATAGATCAAGTGTATTTCTCTTCTTTTATAAGACTAAAATTCATACGTATAAACACTTTGTTTTGGTAGTATAATTACCATGTTTTGATTTGATAATTTCGAATAAATTGAGCATTGGGTAGATCCTAATGAATAGGAAAAATTAGATTTTCTGACGTTTCGTGACTTGGTGTAAGCCGCTTCTTCAAGGAGAATAAATAACCAAATTAACAATAATCCAAGTTTAAATAGTACAACGGAACAACATGAATATTGGGTGCGATCAATCAAAAAAACAGGTTTGAATAAATCAATGTTATGTCATTTCGGTCAAGGTGATACATAAGCGATATGTGTGCACTGTTAATGATGACTCGTGCCAAAGAACATATTAGGTACACAAAAAACCTAATAATCCTGTACAACTGGATAGACTTCAAATTAAATCGGCAATAGCAGTTCACACCATTTTCAACAATCATCAAATTGATTTCAGAAATATTAAAATACTACAAAAAGGCTTTTCCAGTTACAAAGAAAGAAGAGTAGCTGAAGCTTTCCATATAATACTTAATCATACTGCTCTCAATAGAAAGGAAGGCCTTACCATATACCCTACTAGAACAATCTATCCTAATCACCTAGTCTGATATTATTTACAATTTCACACTATTACATTACAAATTAAACTCTATCCTTTGTCATTATAAAGGTCACACATTTTTCATCATTAACAGTGTACACATACACACACACAAATTTACATACATGTTGCTTATATATCACCTTGACCGAAATGACATGACATTGATTTATTCAGACCTGTTTTTTTGATTGATCACACCTAATATTCGTGTGTTGTTCCGGTGTACAGTTTAAACTTGGATTATTGTTAATTTGGTTATTTATTCTTTGAAGAAGTAGCTTACACCAAGTCACGAAACGTTAGAAAATCTGATTTTTCTACTCATCGGGATATTACAAATATAGTTGAAATCATGGGTCAATTGAAGCTAGACCACCAAGGAAAACCTGGAAGCACTGGACAGCCGTTTCGCCCTATTATGGGACTCCTTAGCAGTGCACATTCACGATCCCGCACTCGCAAGATTCGAACACAGGACCTACCAGTCTCGAGCCGGAGCCCTTAACCGATAGACCACTGAGTCGGCATCCAGAGGTGTTAATGTCTAACTTCAACCAATCCACGATTTTGAACGACCGTTCACCAATTGTCTTCAGTGAGTTGATATCTCTACAACAGACTTGGTAGAACTCCACTGGCCACTGCTTCCCACTAGAACTCAAGGAAATATCTGTTGAAGTCAGTCACTAGTGAGCATATGATTATAGATCAGAGGGGGTTTCAACTATGAAAATACTAAATTCTCCACAACCCCCCCCCCCTCTGATCTATTACAAATATATTAATTTATTTACTTTGTTTTGGGTTGTTTGAGTCAGTTAAGTGTAAGCACATCAAGTCAGTAAATTGTGAGTCTTATCAATATTGATGATCTAAACAATGCAGAGCATGATTATATCAGTATTTTTTTTCTTGTTTTGAGGATCGTTCATAACACTTGCCATATATTCAATTATGTGATGGTGTATAATTGAAATTGGAGACTGGAATCATTTATCTATACACATACAACTATTAGACTCAATGATTAGTTTTTTTTTTAAAAGATCATTTTACAACATTATTATTACACAAAATGGTAAGTTATTCATCACAAAGTATAAACTTATTTGCCCCGAATTCGTACTATACTTATTTTGAATATATGTATATAAAGGTTATGAATATTACACAGCTACTATTTAGAGGCTGATCTACTCAACAACAACATACATATTTACTTAGTATTGTTTGTTTGGATTTTCCCATTGATGTTTTTTAGGACTGCAACTGGTCAGTCTCTAATTGGCATATGTGTTACTGTGCGTATTGCCTCGATATAGCCTACGCCTGTAGCTCTTCTAGAGTTACTGCCGGTCCCAAGCCTGGGTAAAGGAGGAGGGTTGGGCATGCGGTTAGCGACCCCATCCCGTAGAAAAGCTAACTCGCTAAAAAAACGCTAACCAGAAAAAATAATTCAAACCATTTAAACTCTGCCTTGGGAGTTGAAGGAATAATTATGACGTCTCATGATGAAAGCCGAAATTCTTCGGAAGTCACGAGACCGATGCACCTTCTAACAACCAGAGCAACACTCTTTATAGGTACATGGAACGTCCGGACAATGTGGGAGACAGGAAAGACCAGCCAAATAGCAATGGAAATGAGGAGATACAACTTGGCAGTACTCGGAATCAGCGAAACCCATTGGACACAATCTGGAAAACAAAGGCTAGGTACAGGAGAGATGCTGCTGTACTCCGGTCACGAAGGGGAAAATGCTCCACACGCTCAGGGAGTTGCTCTAATGCTGTCCAAAGAAGCACGAAATGCACTTGTGGGATGGGAATCTCATGGACCCAGGATAATCAAAGCATCATTCAGAACAAAGAAGCAAGGGATCACAATGAACGTTATCCAATGTTATGCACCCACCAATGATAGCAACGACGATGATAAAGATCAGTTCTATGAAAGGCTGCAATCAATTATAGAGAAGTGCTCACGAAAGGACCTCACCATCCTGATGGGAGATCTAAATGCTAAAGTTGGAGTGGACAACACAGGATATGAAGATGTAATTGGACGACATGGACTAGGAGAGAGAAATGAAAATGGGGAGAGACTTGCAAACCTATGTGCATTCAACAAATTGGTAATAGGCGGCACAATATTCCCACACAAGCGCATACACAAAACTACATGGATCTCACAGGACCAAATCACAGAGAACCAGATAGATCACATCATCGTAGAACAATCAGTTGAGTGGAACTCATCACTATACGTCAACTTCATTGACTATGAGAAGGCGTTTGACAGCATGGACAGGAGAACATTATGGAAACTTCTTCGACACCATAGAGTTCCTGAAAAGATTGTCAACATTATCCAAAACTCATACGATGGACTACAGTGCAAAGTCATGCATGGAGGACAGCTGACAGATGCATTTCCAGTAAGGACCGGAGTCAGATAAGGCTGTCTACTCTCCCCATTCCTCTTCCTTCTAGTGATTGACTGGATTATGAAGAATTCGACATCTGAAGGGAAATACGGAATACAATGGACTTCTCAGAATCAATTAGATGATTTGGACTTCGCAGATGACCTAGCCCTCCTCTCTCATACACACGAACAAATGCAGATGAAGACAGCAAATGTAGCAGCAGCCTCCGCATCGATAGGCCTCCACATTCACAAAGGAAAAAGCAAGATTCTCAAATACAACACGGAGAACACCAACCCAACCACATTTGATGGCGAAACTATGGAAGAGGTGGAAACATTCACATACCTGGGGAGCATCGTTGATAAACAAGGAGGATCGGATGCAGATGTAAAGGCGAGGATTGGCAAAGCAAGGGCAGCATTTCTACAATTGAAGAACATATGGAACTCAAAACAACTCTCAACTAACTTCAAAATGAGAATCTTCAATACGAACGTCAAGACAGTCTTACTGTATGGAGCTGAAACGTGGAGAACTACTACATCCATCGTCAAGAGGATGCAAGTATTTATAAACAGTTGTTTACGCAAAATACTCAACATTCACTGGCCGGATACTATCAGCAACAGCGTTTTATGGGAGAGGACAAACCAGCTTCCAGCGGAAGAGGAAATTAGGAAAAGACGTTGGAAGTAGATCGGATATACATTAAGGAAATCACAAATGTGCATCACGACTCAATCCCTAACTTGGAATCCGGAAGGGAAGCGGAAAAGAGGAAGGCCAAAGAACACACTACGCCGGTAAATAGAAGCAGATATGAAAAGGATGAATAGCAACTGGAAAGAACTGGAAAGGAAGGCTCAGGACAGAGTTGGATGGAGAATGCTGGTGAGCGGCCTATGCTCCTCGACGAGGGGTAACAGGCGTAAGTAAGTAATAGCCTAAATTCACAAGCATGGTAAGCAAAGATGGATAGTGGCTAGCAGTGGAATCCAGGACGCGCGTTTCGTTCTATTTGGGACTCGTCAACTGGATGTACCTGCATCTCAGAGTTGATGTTCACTCTGGAAATCGAACCCAGTAACTTTCGTTTCAAACGCCATCGCGTTATCCACTCAGCCACTGAGTCCTGATAGCCACTTCCAGGTATATCCAGCTGACGAGTCCGAAATAGGACGAAACGTGCGTCCTGGATTCCAATGCTAGCCACTATCCATCTTTGTTTAACAACATACATACTTTCTCATTCAGTCAATGAGCAATTAATCACTAAGAGAACTGGGAGAAAAAATAATTTTTTTCGACAGAAAAAAGAAACACAAAAATGAGAAGGGATGTATCTAAATCATTTTATTTTTTTGTTTTAAGAGTTTATTATTACTAATAATTATCCCAACTCAAATGCACAGACATAAACACAAGCACGCACGCACGTACACACACCCACACACGAACAAAATAAACAAATAAACAGAAAAATAAATAAATAAACAAACAAACGAATCAATTCACATTGATTAACATTTAAGAAAATAATCATAACCATTTAATTAATAAACTGAAGCAACAAAAAAATAGATTGGAGAAAAATTGGTGTTGGGGCTGGGGGGGGGGTGAACAAAGATAGAGAAAAGGATAATCATTGCAATATTCAATATAAATAAATAACATCAATTATATATATTGTTTACACACAAATGACTACTAAAGAAGTTGTTTGATTAGGGCATCAAATTTCATTTTTTTTATTTCTTCCTTTAATAGTAGTACTTAATGCATAGAAACAACAACAACACCAACATCATCATTACCAATGTTTTTATGTGCCATCAACAAATCGAATATCTTAATTACTCTCTAGTTGATCACACAAAAAACGGAGATATGAAGAATACAATTTAATGTAAGAAAAAATTTGTAAGCTGCTTGCACTATTAACGTACATTTATATATATAGGATTAACTAACCAATAAGAAACCAACAAAATGCAAAAAAACACAAACCATTTTTGACCTTGCGAAGGACATTGACGACAAATTAAAATAAACACATACACACGCAACCAATCAACCAATCAAAGGAGAGTATTCAAAATAAGCGGTCTTATCTACACGCATACACACACGCACTTAGATAACCAATTAGAAAATAGCGAATGGGATGTATTTATGTTGACCCTGAAATTGAATAATAAGATGCATATATATATATATATGTATGATGTAAATATCACAGTATAACATGGCGCTAGAAAATATGTAAGCTGATAGAATAAGCAAATAGTGATATTGCCATAAAGTTTTAACATTCATTCATAAATAAACATTGGAAAAGAAAAACAATCAACAAGACACTGAAGAGGAGATAAAGGGAGATCTACGAATCATCAGAAAAATATGTAAGAACAAGCGGTGATAAACATTGAAGAGGAAAAGAACGAAAGACTTAAACATATATCACACATATAGATGTAAACCATTAACAACGAAGGAGTATTTCTGAAATACAATATAGTTTCAAGAGTGAAAACAATATAGACCATTGAACATAACATAATCTCTTCCAGAAATATAAATAGTATCTTTCTAACTATGTTTACACATAAAACATTAAGAAAGAATAGACTTACAACATAAAGATAAACACTTAGAGATAAAAGGAAAGTAGGGGAGTAAAGCTAAGAAAATGATACGAATTACTTCATTTTTAGTTTGAAACTATTATTTGATTCAGAGAGAAGAGGGAGACAAAAAGCAACCCCAGCGGATATTGAATCTCACTAAAAAATCATAAATATTTGAACATGGTCAGCAGAATGATGACCAGTGACAAGTAAACTGTTGTTCTTAGAATGGATAATACAAGTTATAGGAGGTAATGTGATAAACTAATAAATATATAATCTGATATATAGATTTATAGATGAGAGAGAAAAAATAAAGACACATATCAACAAATAGAGAGAGAAAAAAATAGTTGAAAATCATATTCATATCATTTAATCAGCTTTTCTTACTTTTGAACGTTTCATGGTAGTTTTATTACCACCACCACTACTACTAGTAGTACTACAAGTTTTGCCGACATAATCATCAGTTGACTGTTCTTGTTGATTACTAATTTGATTATTATTATTATTACTGCTTAAGGCTGACTTTAATAATTTATTCGCTTGTGGATGTCTTCCACCTTCAAGAAGTTCTACTTCCATTGTTACAGCAATAGGATCACCATTATCTGTTTTAATTAATGGTGGAAAATGTGATAAGAGATCAGGTGGTGCCTGAGTTAATGATGACTTTTCAGCGGTAGTACTAGTAGTAGTAGTATTGATAGTTAATGATGATGTATGCATTTCCAACTCATCAGATTCAATAGCTGACGATGATGATGATGTATTTGGTAGTTCAATTAATTCAAAACCATTCTCATCATCTTCATGTTTTTTATGTAAATTTCGTTTCATTGATGAATTGATAGGAGTAGAAATATTTGTATTAGTAGTAGTAGTAGTAGTACTACTACTACTAGTAGTATTAGTAGTAGTAACTGTTGACATTGAATTATTATCATCATCCAATTGATTCTCATTACATAATATACTATAAGATTCTATGCTTTCATTATTATTAATAATAATTTCATCTGTAGATTTTTTATTTGGAATATTACGACGTTTACGTTTTGATGTAACAATAGAAGTAGAATGAAGAACAATAAGAGATGGATCATTATTACTATTACTACTACTACTAGTAGTAGTAGTAATAGTAGTAGTAATATTAGTAGTATTGCTAGGAACAGATGGATCCTTTAATGAATGTTCCGTGGAACTTTGTTTCTTCAATGAAGAATCAATATTTTCCTAAAATAAATTTACAAATATGAAAATATATCATTAATTTAAGAATAAATGTCTTACTTGAAGAAGAAAAAAAAGTGAATTAGTAACACTGAAAAACTACATATATATACATTTCGATGGAGTATGGTTCTCTGAGCTGGATGGTTTTGTCGTGGAACTTTCATTGTACTTTTGGACGACATCATCAACATAAACTTCGAGTAGAAGTGAAGTGTTTGAATTTCACAGCTTGTCTTGTACACTGACACTCAAGTCAATCAGCAATAAACAAGCACACTGAAATCAATCCACTTTATCAACCAATCAGGAAAATTATGCAGAAACATAGGAACAAAAATCAAACCAATGAAAAATACAACCAAAACAAAGAAATAAACAATGACAGATTTAAGGTCGACAAGAACTAATCAATATCGAGGTGTACGGGACAAGCTGTGAACTAGATGTGGAGAAATTTAAACGCTTCACTTCTACTCAAAGTTTGCTGATGATGTCGTTCGGAAGGATGATGAAAGCTCCACGATCAAACCATCCAGCTCAGAGAACAAAACTCCATCAAAATCATCCACCTGAGCTACAAATCTTCTCCACTATATATATATATATATGTATATATATATATATAATACTGTTTTATGTAAAAAATATAAAAAGATTTCGGTTATTTATTTACTCTGAAGAAGCGACTTACAATAAGTCACGAAACGTCAGAAAACATTTAGGTTCTTAAAGATTTATTTCAATAGCAAGGTATCAATGAAATGTTCAGAGGATTGATCTTATCTGTACAATTTGTACCTACGTCAACTAGTGCATCACAATTAACCGATTCACTGAGTACAAATTCATGTGATTGGTTTCGAATTTATACTCTAAGTATGATGATCAGTGATGATAACTTATTGTCTAAATTGAATTAGGTGGTGTCGGGTACGAAATTATGACATAATGGCTGAAAGTTGGACGTTCTTGTAGCAATTAGTATTGCTAAACGTCTATGAGATTTATCTTAATAACCATTCTGCAGTTTACATATATGACCTTGTACACGAATGACAGTATGTACGTGTCTATATACCTGCCTGCATCTTTCATGTTCACTGATATTGATTCACGTTTGAATTAAACTGAGTAGCCCTGTTTACCTTCTTCAATCCACATCTTTCATCGTTTGTTTGCATGAATGGATGCCTGAAATAAATGTAAACTAAGTATAATTCTTCGAATTTCGATATGTCACTGTTCTAAACGTGCCAAGTCGATAGAATAAATACGAAGTTAAGTAGGATGTAGTTTTTGTTAGCATCAATATCATTCGATCATAAGGAAGCCAAGAGATGGGTCCTAAAGTGGTAGACCAGACGTCTAAAGACACAAATTCATAAACTCCACCAACAAAGTTCGCAATGCCACAGTCACAGATAGTATTATCAGTATAGGATTTTGGAGATTGTTGAGTTTAGATTGATATCATGAATGGATCAATGTTAGAACGTCACTGAAAACCTGGAAGCATTGGACGGCCAAACCGTCCCAGTATGAGACTCCTCAGCAACGCTCATCCATTATCCCGCACACCAGACTCGAATCCAGGACCTACGGCTTCGCGCGTGAACGCTTAACCTCTAGACCACTGAGTCGGCATCCAACAGTGTTATTGTCTAACTTCAATAAACCCATGATATTGCGCAATCGTCCACCATTGTCTTCGGTAAGCAACTGCTTCGCAACAGACACCGTTGAACTCCACTGGTCACAGCTTCTCACTAGAACTCCAGGGAATCTATCTTGAAGCTAGTCACTACTGATCACATGATAATTATCATCATAGGGTCCTATGTTTGAGCCCCACTTGCGGGATCGTGGATGAGCACTGATGAGGAGTCCCGTACTGGCCGTCCAATGCTTACACGTTTCCAATGGTGGTCTAACATTGATCCATTCATAATATCAACCTAAACGGATAGTATTGTTGAAATATTTCAGCAATAGTAATTAGTTTCATATCATCCTTGACTTTGATTGGATTCTTATAAGTCTATTTGTAATGTGGTCACTAGTGTACAAGTGACTTGACATTATGTGCATGATTTAATGTTACTGTTAGTGTCAAACAGAAAACACAAAGTATTTATACAGTCTATAGTTATTTAGCATTATGAAGTTCCATACTTCATACATATTGTTGATTTCATTGCCTTATGTACGCAAAGAGATAGTGAAATGTAAAAAAGCCAATAAGCACTCATAGAGAAACCTACTACTATTTAATAACAAACTTATTGATATTTTTGGAAATCGAGAAACAAACAATGAACCGATCATCACTAGACTATGTCTTTCAACATGCCGAAGATGATCGCAGGCTACCATGATATAGTTAACTACTGCCTGCTTCGATGAGCGATATTTTCTGGTGTAGAAAGAAAGAAAGCTAGGGGAGACCAAACCAAGAAATATTGTTAGTCCATCAAGTCAATGACTGTTGGATTATGGTATGTTAATGGGTGTGACGACCCTTTGTATTCCATTCGATCATGAGTCCTAAAATTAGTTCATGTATTTTATTCCACAAATTCATTCTTTTCCTACAAACATTGATACTGATATTATTTATACTGTGCTGAGATTTGTCTTGATATGTACAAAGTTTTACTTTACGTATGACTGACTTTCACTTCGCTAGCACAGTATTAAATCGGAAGAAGAAGACTAGGAGTAACCAAACCAAGACATAGTGTTGGTTCATCACGTAATTAACTTTCTATCTGGACTGTGTTGATACATGTGTAGACTACCTAATCGAGCTCGGAGTAATGATCGTGATAAAAGGTTGGAGAGCTTATAGCTCAAAACCGGTCACAGTGGTGTAGATTCATCCACTCTTTGTCTACTTCTAGATTAAGAGTTTCATAATTAGTTTTATACTGTTTTCTTATCTTACAGATTAATCTTTTTGTTTTCAAACCCCACACTCTTCATGCTAAGTCTCCTCCACTGTCGACTTCATGGAACATAAACTTGAATCAATCGTCCCAGATTCTATATTAATAGTGATAATCAATTGGCTAACCGATAGCCAAATAGATTCGTATTTTGTCATAGTAATCGAATCTATATCGTACTGCGTTAAGTTTTAAAATCGAAAAAAATCACATAGAAATTAGTATATTAACTGACTAGTTACTAAGGAGAATGACAAATCTTCATAAACACAAACACATACAGAAGGCTGATAACCTTATCTAGATTATATCACATGGAAATAGTAAACCTTGTGCAGTATAGTAGTAAGGAGCACGTGTTTCACAAATAATGATGGTACATAATGGATCAATATATTACTAAATAGTACTATCAAGCAGATTAGTAGTATGAAGTTACCCAATTCAGTTTCTTTTACTATCGAAAGTATCATTAAAGTCAATCATGGGTAGGTAAGTTTAATTGTTAAACAAAACAAGACATCATGAATTCTCTGCAGTTTCACAGAAACTTCTCACTAACGAATGTCTATAAATTAAATAAGGTTTATGTTGTTAATTGACTACGAACACTATTGATTAGTATTCAAACACATAAAAGTGCACCTTAATACTGAAGTCACTTAGACAAAAGAGTTGTCATGTGAGAAACTAAATCGATAGAATTCTATCAATACGAAATAATATTCACACAACAAAGACATAACACATTGGTTACTACTTCCTAACACAGTTAATGACTTTGTGCATTGACATTTATTTATTTAAACACATGAACATTAGTACAAGGAGGCATTGAACATATACGCGCCACACAAATCATTCGATTTTTGCAAGGGCTGGAATACTGTCTGAACGCCCAAACCGAAATAGGTGATTTTCTTAGAGAGGCACTCCATGAGCATTTCACCTAGAGGTCTAATCCACAATGCAGTCGAGCAACCTTAGGAGATGCAGTCCCATGGAATTCGTTCACCAAAAACAGGTTCATATGACATTTGTTCTCTCAGAATCCTGGAGACCATGTACACCATTGGTTTGGAATCAGGGTTTTCCAACTCCCTTAGGTGGATCCTCTATATCCACCAACCCGGTCAAAGAGCCGGACATTCCTTTTTCGTCCTTTCAATTCCGTAAACAACACCCCCACTGCGAGGGGGCAGTGAGTAGGACTTTTATGACAGTGGCTATGTAGTGGACAAGAACACGAGTGGGGACAATCGAATGTATTTGAATACAAAATTACAGAACGTCTTAGTAAAATCTGAGAATCATACAGTAAATACTTAATTTGCAAAATGTCAATCGATTGTTTCAGACTTGATTGTTCCTTTTGCAAACATCAGTCGATCGTCTCAAATTTAATTATTCCTGCATTTTCACGCCAATTGCGTTCCGTTTCCGTTCTTTCCTTCTCGATCTTCTACTGAAATACATTCTATTCCCGACTATCGCTGTATACTACTTATGTGGATATAAGTAGCTCACACTACAGTTGTATACACGTGGCCATGTGAGGGCATTTAGAGAGAGAGAGCTGACTCTGATCCCCTTCGGCCGCTCCAGGGCATTTGGGGGTGATATTGAATGTAACAAATATAGAATTCGTTTCAAATTATATTTTAATATAAAAAACTTACTATAATGGAAGATGTTTTGTTGCAGCATTCCACTACACATTGATGACTAGAATCAGGTTCCAAATTTTCATTAGTTTTAGAATTAATAATATCTTGACCAGTCATTGAATACTGTTTATCATTGCTACTAATGTCATGTGTAGAGTTGGACTTATGTTGACTATTTTTTTCTGCTACCATTACAGATGATAACTCTATTGGTTGCGGTTGTAGAACGTGTCCTTCTAATTTGGTGTCATCAATATGAACATCATCATTATTATTATCTGTACTCATCAATTGTTTAATGTCTTTGTTATTATTATTGCGTCGACGACGTCTAACTGTTTTGATATTTGCACATAACCATTCACCATCATCATTCCCGGTAGTATCTAATGCTTGTGGCGTAACAGACGTACCAGGAACAGGAGTAGATATATATGAGTTATTCAATGATTCAGGAACAGTAGACGAAGATAACAATGATGATGGTGGTGACGATGACTCAACTACTGCTTTACACGATTCATGATGTGTAGGATTTGATTTCTTTGTCTTCAACGATTTAGCAGTGGTACTGCTACCTTTACTACTGGACGTCTTCGCTACTTCATGAATCGTAGAAGCGATACTGTCTGCATCTTTCGAAACAATGTTTTTATCCGTCATCGTCGTCATCATCTGTTCACTGGCAACTGGTTTTTGTTTAACCGAACATAAATTAGTATCTGAAAGAAATAAGATGACACAATATTTTCAAAACATATATATATATCCTAGAAAATTAAGCCACCAACGGTGTATGCTTCATGACTAGGAACATATAAGTCATTTCGAGGCCAATAGTGTGCACTCATCATATGGTTGATTTCTGATTAGTTCACTGTGTTAAAATCAACAATTATCTATGTATTATTTGTCTGTAGTATCCATGAATAATCCTAACAAAATAAATTATCAGTGTGGGGATTGTAGTATTTTAACAGTTGAACTCATGAGTCTATTTAAACTAAACTACCATTAAAAACCTGAAAGCATTAAACGGCTGTTTTGTCCTAGTATGGGACTCTTCAGCAGTGCGTGTTCATGAGCAAGACCGAAGGTCCTGGGTTCGAGTCCCACGTGCAGGATCGTGGATGAACACTGATTAGGAGTCCCGTACTAGGACAAAACGGATATCCAGTGCCTTCAGGTTTTCAATAGTGGTCTAGCTTAGATTGACTCATGAATTCAACTGTTAAAAAATGCATACTTTCATTGTAAACTCCCTTTCATGAAAAGCTAAACATTCTGTACGCATGATTGTATCATATATATAGGGGGGAATCGAGGAAAAAACACAATGTTAGGTAGTTGAAGATCATAAACAAGAATGTCCACTAGACCTACTCTACATGATAGTTAGTACTCATTAGCAAGGTGTACTAGTAATTCTCTAAAAGAACATTGGTCCCTTATCAATATTTAAACCTGTGTCATCGTATGAGACGTAACCAGTTAGTAATGATTAAGGTAACAGTTCACCTCTCATAGGAATTAGATATTCTTTTGGTATTCAATTGTATCAGAACTTGATACATTTAAACAAATGAACAAACTATATTAGTCAGAACTCATAAACTGGATAAAAGATATACAAAACTTAAATAAAAATTCAATTTCATAATTAGTTGAAGTTAGACATTAACACCGTTGAATGCCCTCCGGCTCAGTGGTTTATCGGTTAAGTGCTCTGGCGCGAGACTGGTAGGTCCTGGGTTCGAATCTCGTGGGGCGGGGTCGTGGATGCGCACTACTGAGGAGTTCCACAATAGGACGAAACGGCCGTCCAGTGCTTCCAGGTTTTCCATGGTGGTCTATCTTCAATTGACTCATGATTTCAACTATGAAAATTTCATAATTATCAATAGAATTTTGAAGTAAAAACAGAACTGAATAAAGAGTTTATATATACATTATAAACAATTCAAAATATTTACCGTAAACACATTCATTTTGTTCATTTTTTAAAATTCCATCTACTGTATGACAATCTTCAATGGAATTAAAGGAGTGTGAAGATGAAGAAAAGGATGAGGATTTGTCGGACAATTTTGTTGAAGATGATGAGGGTGATGATTTCGTAGTTGATGATAGTGTTGTTGTTGTCTTACGAATGGAACGTTTACGTAGAGTAGGATTTTTCTTCGACTGAATTAATTGAACTCCATTTGTTGATTGTGGAACAATATACACAGACTAATTTTTGAAAAAAGAAAGGGTTGAATTATTTATATAAACTAATACATTATATACATATATAGTTGAAATCATGAGTCAATTGAAGCTAGACCACCGTGGAAAACCTGGAAGCACTGGACGGTCGTTTCGTCCTATTGTGGGACTCATAAAGTGGGCCAATAGGATAAAGTGGGCCAATAGGAAATCGTCAAATGGTAAGTGCATGTAATTGGCTAAGAACTAACTTTGCTTTCCGAGGGATGAGACACAAACGACCTAAGGCCTAGTTTTCCTATATATATATATATATATATATATATATATATATATGACTAGAAATGCACTTGATTTAAGTCTGCCTTCAGCTCTTTCAGGGTTATAACGGTTCTAAGCCTAGATAAAAGAGGAACGTTATGAGACGGGATTAGCAAGCGCATCCCATAGAAAAGAACCTTGCTAGAAAAACGCTAACATAGACTCGATTTAGTCTACCCAAATAAACTTAGCTATTCGCCCTCCACCTTTTCTTTTGAGTAGCTAGGTACGTGTAGTAGAAATTGTGTGTCAGTATTAATTCTTAGACACTACGTCACAACATCAAAAGCATGCGATCGACTAAGACATGACCTTTTAAGGAAGAAATCATCTCAGCGGCGGTAAAATATGGCTTAAATTTCTAAGGGACAAATATATGCATGTACAATGTGCATTTTGAGACATTAAGCTATACATTGTCCGTTTCAGAAGAGTTTTGATTGTGAACAAGGTGATCTGGAATGGAGTTGTTTGTCGCCGTCTAGTTACTTACACTGTGGAGCGATACTCCTGGGTTAAAGGTGATCTCGACAGTGGAGACAAGGAGAAAGCTGAATAAAACCAGTCAGACAGCTGCTTGTCATTGGTTCTGTACTTTTCAGACCTCACTGTTGACAATAGAAATCTATGAGGCGAGGTGAGGTGCATTATTTTCAGGAACGACCTTTCATAATTCCCTTCTCCTGTTATGTGAAGACAACATTGTTGCAGATCCTGGTTGTTTGAGGTAAACACCTTACTGCCGTCACAACCCAACACAATCGGCAGTCTTGCAGCTCTCCAACTGACCTGCCTGGTGACACAGTGTAGTTTTCAGTAACGAGCAGATTATCATAGCAGGCAAGTTCAAAGCCAAATTAAAATGAATGACAAAATGGGTTCGAACCAATAGTAATACCAATAATGGTAGACAAGAGTAAACATTCCCAGTGGGGTAGTGGATGTACACTGCTATGAGTCCCATATTAGGATGAAAAACTTGTTTAATTATTCCTGGATTTCATTGGTTGTTTAACTAAGACCAATCCCTTATGCAAACTATGAAGAACACATTACTAAGAAAATGGATTAATTTACTCAATGAAAGTGCACAGTTACTTTAAAAATTCAAGATTAAGATTGATGAATGGGGCTGGTAGGTCCTGGGTTCGGATCTCGTGAGGCGGGATCGTGGATGCGCACTACTGAGGAGTTCCACAATAGGACGAGACAGCCGTCCAGTGCTTCCAGGTTTTCCATGGTGGTTTGGCTTCAATCGACTCATGATTTCAACTATATATATAAATTACTAAAAGTCTACACAAACAATTACATTATTTTAAAAATTAAATGGTGACGTTGTGAAAACACTGACAAAAAAACATAAACAAGAACATGGTACATTTAAAAGACTGAACGAATTCCAAATGATCAATATTTCAAGAGTATAAGTACACCATTTGTGTAGATTAGGATTGATTTTTAGATCGAATTACAAGTTCGATGTTGTGTGATTACGGCTGATCACATGGTGAGAAAAAAAAAGCAGGATATATTATTTCTGCACTGTGAATTATTTGACTTCAGTTCAAAATATTCTTTACAAGGGATTTATTTTATTTAAACACATATATATTGGTACAAAGGGGGCACCAGATACATATGCACTGCACAAATCTCATTTGATTTGTGTGAGGGGCTGTGATACTGCCTAGGTACCCAAACTGAAGCAACTGGTTTTCTTAGAGGGCTACACCACCAGCCTTTGACCTAAAGACCTGATCCACTACGCAGTGGAGCATCGTGAGGAGATGCAGTCCCATGGTAGCCGGTCACCAACGATTGATTCATACGCCATTAGTTTCCTCAGGATACTGGAGCCAGCCCATGTGCACCATTTGTTTGGAATGAGGGTTTTCTAACTCTCCTAGGTGAACTTTCCTTGTCCACCAACCTGGTTAAAGAGCCAGACATTCGCTTTTCGTCCTCTCAATTTCGTAAACAACACCCGTGGTGAGAGAAGGCAGTGAGTAGGACTTCCCTGGCAGATGCTGTATACGCGTGGCCGTGTGAGAGCATTTCGAGAGGGAGGGTAGCCCCTTCCTACTCTCGGCCATACCAGGGCATTTGGAGGGGGGGATAAGACAACTTAAAGTCTGATCTATGTGAACAGAAACAGTTAACTTTCACAATTATTTACCGCTCATTAAGATCCTCAGTTACATAAGTAATTTTGCTCTTAGAAATTCATTGGATCCTCTTGAACAACAAACAAATATATTTGGGGTGTGCTTCTCCACTTCCTAAACGAAGAATGTTGCTTCAAGACTGATCTACGTAGAAGCTTAAAATAATGGTAGGAAATAAAGTAAATGAGAGCGTTGATCACTATGCTTATTATAAAAGTCTTATCAAGCTCATGGTAAGTCTGTATCTGACGAGATCTAGACATGGATTTAAAAAACTTGGTTGGCTTTTACCAACTTACATTGCTTGTGACATAGGTGTTAGTTGTCCGTCTGTCAACCCAAGGATGAGTGTACTGTGAAGTAATACGCTCTGTATTACTCGATGAGTGTGAGACTTTAAAAATAAATATTTGTAAGTTACCAGTATTTGATCATAGATCTTTTGAAAGCATTGCTCGTATACACTAGAACCATTAAGTGAGCGATGTTGAAGTTAGAAACAAGGTACAAATGGGTTAATGAAGTAGCGAATCTTCTTCAAATGAGGTGGTTGAGACGTGCGTTACGTGCCCTAAACCGTTATTTACTTTGACGTGCAATGAAGATTGGAATAAAAGTAACTTCGAAGAAGAGTAACAACGATCAAAACAAAACAAAGAACCAGTCTACGTAGCCGTTGACTGTTGGTTTTAATCATTTTGACAAATGCAGACTATCCTGATTGATGTTCTCTTGATAATAACGATCAGCGATAGGAAAAGTTGAATGACATGGATCAAAATTAGCAGCAGTAGTGTGGATTCACTCATTCCTTATTTACTCCTTAGATCTTGGGCTTTGAAATCACTTTACACTTGTTATTCCATGAATTCATTATTTCTTTTCTAATCATATTACTTACTTACTTACGCCTGTTACTCCTAATGGAGCATGGGCCACCAACCAGCATTCTCCAACCCACTTTGTCCTGGGCCTTCCTTTATAACTGTATCCAACTTTTGTTCATTCTTCTTCATGTCTGTCTTCATTCCTCGGCGTAATGCGTTCTTTGGTCTTCCTCTTCTCTTTTGGCCTTGAGGATTCCATGTGAGGGTTTGTCTTGTGACGCAGTTTGGTGATTTCCTCAATGTATGTCCTATCCACTTCCATTCTAATCATATTGTTCATACTTAATGTTTTCTACGAATCCTACGACACTACCATTTGTCTTAACAATTTCATCTTGCTTCAATGATTTGGCATAGAATTGATGTAAGTATATATAAGGTTCTACATGTTGCTTATGACTAACTGAATTCAAACAAGTTAAACCAATCTATTCACCATTTCCATGCATTCCTATTATTATCATTATTATGCATCACCCTTAATCAAATCACATTCTTATTTGTAATAACTTCCATTGATCTAATAAAATAATCACATCATTAATTATGCACAATGACATGGTATCCTTGACCTTTATGTGTCTCGCATAATCTTCGTTTTGATGATTTATAGAAAAAAATTTACTTCCATTTTGATTCATTAAGCATAGATGAATCTTTCTTCTCAACAATGTTAATCATTATAGTTGTACACAATCATATATGTTGAGATAAGATGGAGGTTGGAGGTGGTCAACAGGAAAACCCTGGACCCGGGTTTCGTGCTACTTGGCACTCATCAGCAAGGTGTACCTGTAATCTTGAGGTAACTGGTACTCCCTGACTTGATCGATAGTATTCGATCAGCACTAAGAAGGACTTGATACGCATGACATTGATTACCACCCAGTGATCAATCAGTTGTGACAATCATATATGTATATATGCATAGTTAAGAAGTATACATAGGTCTAAAGTGAGATACTACTTACAAATTGGTTTAAAAAATGTACCAAAGAGAAGTTAAAGTTTTGAACCGATTCTAATTATCAGTTTACTTGCTGTTATGTTTGTTACACACAACATACACTCTTCAAACACATTGCAAGTATTATACTCAGAATGGTTATCTAAAGGTGAATGTAGTTTTTTTTATTTATTTAAACACATATATATTGGTACAAAGGGGGCACCAGATACATATGCACTGCACAAATCTCATTTGATTTGTGTGAGGGGCTGTGATACTGCCTAGGTACCCAAACTGAAGCAACTGGTTTTCTTAGAGGGCTACACCACCAGCCTTTGACCTAAAGACCTGATCCACTACGCAGTGGAGCATCGTGAGGAGATGCAGTCCCATGGTAGCCGGTCACCAACGATTGATTCATACGCCATTAGTTTCCTCAGGATACTGGAGCCAGCCCATGTGCACCATTTGTTTGGAATGAGGGTTTTCTAACTCTCCTAGGTGAACTTTCCTTGTCCACCAACCTGGTTAAAGAGCCAGACATTCGCTTTTCGTCCTCTCAATTTCGTAAACAACACCCGTGGTGAGAGAAGGCAGTGAGTAGGACTTCCTTATCAGTGGCTGTATACGCGTGGCCATGTGAGGGCATTTGGAGAAGGAAAGAGGACTCTCCCCACTCTCAACCGTACCAGGGCATTCGGGGGCAAAGGTGAATGTAGAATGATTAGTAACCCTATTTTCAAATAATCTGACTTAAAAAGGGATATAATTTAAAAAATTTTTGTTCAATGGAAGTGTTGGTAATTCATCATTTCAAACCTAATTTTTGAGCTCTAAAATAGCATGATCTAAGCTCTCATTTTGTATCGGTTTTAGAAATTTGTGATAATAATGGATCGGCTGTAATTTGAAGAGTTATTACCTTCTATTCACAATTTTTATGGTTTAAAACACGAACTGATCTTAGCTAAATTTTCATTGAGCACTGGACAGCTGTTTCGTCCTAATATCGTCATTTGACGATATACTCCCATCACACTCCTACCACAAGCATGTTTAATGTTAACCCTTGCATACTGTTTATGGCACAGTTTATAGTCATACGCTGACCCACTCCTATCAGACTTAATGGGGCTTCCCGGTGAGACACCGAAAGACTCCTTCTCCAGTTCTGCCTTTCACGTGTATCCATACAATACGCTTCATTCTATTAATCAGGTTTTAAAATGGATTGGATGATTAGTCTGATCTCAACTTAGCTGCCCACGTTAGCTTATGAAGAGAGTTCACTAATTTCAGGGCACCACAAAGAGGTGTAATTCAGTCATTCATCACAAATCTTGAAATTTTTAAGCCATAAAAGTAGTAAATAAGCCCACTTGTTTACCACACATTATTAATGAGTCCATGTAAAACACATGATTGTGAAACAATTCTTTCCTGAAAGAAGGACTTATGAATATAATCGAAATAAAATATATGCCAGTCATCTCTGGTCGAATATTTAAACAACGGAACTACGTCGTATATATACATATATATATAAGAATCAATGAACAAATATGTGATTGAGTAGGAAATACTACCATTACAAAAAAATGGGTTCAAAATCATATGACTTTCAAGGTATCATATGAGTGAAATATTTTTTTGTTCGATTTCAGATATTATATACTCTCCGAATATTTATAGAATAATCTTATCCAGTTGTAAACGAGTGAATTCCAGTTCAGAATAGTGCATCATTACAGAATGTTCAAGAAAAAAATCCTGCACATAGTTAATATTTGTCGAAAATAAGCAAACATTTGAGTGTAGACGTCAAGGGTTAACTTTATTTAGACGACAATTTAAAACCTAAAGGTACTGAATAGGTGTGTCGCTACTATATAGGACTCCTCTAAAGTGCGCACACACTACTCTATCACGGATCGAACCTAGGATTTTCAGGCCTTGTATCGATCGCTTAACCACCAGACCACTGAATTGTCATCCAATTGTTTACATTTTTAACATCAGCCAATTGACAATAACGTGCGACCATAAACATTGTCCTTAATGACATTCATCTCATCAACAAGCTACTGTTGGAGAGAACAAGCCAGATTCCAGCGGAGGAAGAAGCGCTGGAAGTGGATAGGACACACATTGAGCAAATCACCAAACTGCGTCACAAGACAAACCCTCACATGGAATCTTCAATGCCAAAGGAGAAGAGGAAGACCAAAGAACACATTACACCGAGAAATGGAGGCAGACATGAGAAGAATGAACAAAAATTGGATACAGTTATAAAGGAAGGCCCAGGACAAAGTGGGTTGGAGAATGCTGGTCGGCAGCCTATGCTCCATTGGGAGTAACAGATGTAAGTAAGTAAGTAATGACATTCATCTCACCCTCAATATAGTTGAAATGCACTAGTCACGGATTTTCATTATAATAGGATTTGAAAATGCAAACTATTGTATACTAACTCAGTAGTCTGAGTTTTAAGCGCTAATCGAGAGACTTGAAGTGTCCGTATCTAATCTCTAGCGATGCCGAAGATGTGCGCTACTGACAATCCCATAACTAGGACGAAACTTTCCCGATCCTTCCTCATTTTCAATGAATATCTAGGAGATATCAATTCGTGATTTTAAGCTTCCTATTCAACAACATTCACAATATTCCATTAGATTAAAGCATAGAGACTATTGAATAAAGTTACTAATAGATAGTTACGCTCATGGTGTCATTACTTCTGAAATCGATCGTAACAATACTTACAAAAAAAAGCAATACACACATACACACATCAAACATGAAGTAATACTCGTGACTAGTAATTCATACAATCAGAATTAGTTTCATTCTATTACTACACCTTCAACATTTGCCTATTTTTCTAGCCCTACAGTGAAGTTATGTAATCATATAAAAAGTATTATTATTATTATTATTATTTAAAGCCAATTTAAAAGAAAACACACACCATTCTCTTTAACCCATTGATTTCAAAAATAGACAAGGAAGCTTTTGTTATATAACATTAGCCTGAAAATAGAAAAAATCCGGAAAAAAAAAGGTCACATACATAGATTTGGATTAAGAAAAAGTTTTATACATAAAACAGTAGTGTAAATGAATATGTAGGCTTAGTGAGAGAAAGAGTGAGAGTGAGAGGAAGAGGGAAAGAGAGAGAGAACAACAACGAAAGCATGTGATATACAAGCTTAGTTTTATGAATATAAAGTAAATAAATAGGAATAAGGAAATAAAAGTACAGTATATACAACAAAAAACGAATTAAATTTCACGAGGCACTTTTAAGAAACAAAAAAATAATAATAAGTGAAAAATCAATATGTAAATGTGTTTATGATTGTGTGTGTGTGTATGTGTACAAGAAAAATTGACACATACATTCATAAGGAAACAATCAAAATATATTATAAAAGTAGTAAATAATGCCAGTTTATGATAATAATACTAATAATAATGACGGAACATTTAAACGTCTGTCCCTAGTTAGCCTGAAGCCCCCAAATGCCCTGGTACGGACGCGAGTGGGGAGAGTACGCTCTCTCTCGAAATTCTCTTACATGGCCACGCGTATAAAGCCTCTGTCAGGGAAGTCCTACTCACTGTATTCTCGTGGCGGAGGTGTTATTTACGAAATTGAGAGGACGAAAAGCAAATGACCGGCGCTTTAATCGGGTTGGTGGACAAGGCGAGTCCACCTAGGGGAGTTGGAAAACCCTCATTCCAAACAAATGGTGCACATGGGCTGGCTCCAGTATCCTGAGGGAACAAATGGTGTATGAAACAATCGTTGGTCACCGGCTACCATGGGAGTGCATCTCCTTACGATGCTCCACTACTTTGTGGATTAGAGCTTTAGGTCAAAGGCTGGTGGTGTAGCCCCCTAAGAAAACCACTTACTTCAGTTTGGGTACCTAGGCAGTATCACAGCCCCTCACACAAATCAAATGAGATTTGTGCGGCGCATATGTATCTGGTGCCCCCTTTGTACCAATATTTATGTGTTTAATTAAATTAAATGTTAACCTGAAAAGTATAGAAAGTGTATGTGTGGCGGGGAAGATTCAAGAAAAAATAGAGAACAAATATAACAGAACATTGCAGAATATTGGATTAATTTCTAAAAGCCTAATAGGTTCTAAGTTTAAACCATTTCACCGACTACAAATTGGTTAATCTGGTAAGCAGTATTATGAAGTGGGCGAGGTCGCACTAATTACTGTACTGAGGTGTGACGGTAGTAAGTTGTTTCTTTCGGGCAACCAAGACCTACACCAATGATACCTTACCATAACGGAAGAGGCTAAAAAAGGTCCAACATAAAAATGTCACACCTTACCTTACCCTGCAGATTTACATTTCTGGGTCGCTGTGACAACTACTAATCAAGTTTCCTTCCCAGACCTCTCAAGAAGAAATATCGTTGCAGTGTGGGTAACCGGGCAGTGACAACCGTCCTCATACCTTCAGCGGAAAGACATTCTCTTGAATGACTGACATTATTAATGTATGGCTTAAAACCGTCACCATGCGATGGATCCACCAACCTGAATTAAAAGGGTTTTCAGGAACAGAAAATCAATTAGATGTAACACAAACAAGAATATTGAGCGTCCATACCTCGGATTATCAGTGACTCATTGCTACTGGACCAGAAAACTTCTATTCTGTCCACGACTACATGGACACTTCAAAGACTACACTACTTAGCCTAAACAACCCATATATCACAAGTTCGAACATCGTTTTACCTAACTGACCCTTCGCAGAATATATATATATAATGGCTCAAAGCTAAATACAGAAATCCATGATAGGAGAAAATAAACTACAATGAGTGAACGGATTTGCACCCGTGAAACCGAGTCGAATTAAACTCAACCTAAATTGTTTTACGCAATGCTATAGTTTATTTCATGCCTTAGAATAATAGTCAGAATGTTGGAATATTGATGTGTTGATTTCTTCATTAATCATAACATAGTATCCAATTTTCTTCAACCTAGCAACAAAACTATTCACTTTGAGTATATTTGAACTGTGGCTACTAGTGGCACCCAGAACACACGTTTCATTTCAACTGGGACTTGTCATCAAGATGTTCAAATATTGTAGTGCTGACGTTCACACTAGGACTCGAACCTAGCATCTTTTGTTTTAAGCTTCAATAGGATATTCACTAAGCTACTAAGTTCATAGTAGCCACATACTTGTTCAATAGATATGAAAGCATGAATAGAAATTGATGATTTTCAGATGTTGAAATTCAAGAATGCAACTGATCAGTCACTGTGGTCACTGATAGCCATAATACAAACATACTATACATTTTAAGAAGGTTCACATGAGGGCAATCTGTTTGGGATACACATATGGTAATAAAGATTGATTCGTTGGAGTGCCGAATCTCAATAATTAGAGATTACGAACAATGATTACCATCATCATATAAAAACTTTAGTCTAAATTAGAGCGAAGTTTCACAGTATTTGGGCGCCGAGTTGATGTAGGACATTAAATAGGAAGAATATATTTGTAAAATCTCAGCGAATGAATTGAAGTAAATTTAACGTATCGCTTGGACCAGATTGCCCAGCTTAACGTTGGATTTACTTCAAATTCATTCGCTGAGATTCTACAAATATATTCTTTCTATTTAATGATTACCACTATTCACTCCTTTTACCGAATTCGAGAAAAAACTCAACATAAAAACAGGTAATGACCAAATATACCAGTTAGTCATAAATAATACGGAACTCGAAAAGTACATGCATTCTTTCAAGTTACCACACTATGTCAGCACAGTGAAACGTAATTATCAAGACGAATTTCAGAGTAGTATAAGAAAAGATCAGGCATCAAAAATATGATAGGAGAATACTGAATGAATATACGAAATAAAGGGTACAAACTGAATTTGAAACTCAGAATCCATTTGAATACAAAGAGTAAGTGAATTTCATCTATTGTACTCGATTGCAAACTATATCACCTAACGTTCCCAACCACTGATAAAATAATTAAACTCACATTTGTTGTTGATAGCTTCAATTTTTAGCAGCAACAATTAAACTAAAAAACTGTCCAGTTGTTTAATTTTTCCACCCTTACTATACAACTACAAATAGGGTAATAAATTTTACTGCAGACAGAGGTTTATGATACCTAAAATCTCATTCGAAAAATTCTCTTGTATCGTAACATGTTTCTAGATTCTACCTTCCCGTCATTAGAACACTATTGGTCAAGTCAGTGGTTATGGGAAACTGTCACTATGACAGGAAATATCCAATGGTTTACTTTTTACTTTTTTATCAAGCTTAGTCACAGACATTCTGTTGGGAGAACGCCTTTTCTATTGGACTTTCTATCAGTAGATTCACTTATCATAGTTATATTTAGTGGAGACGCTTACAATGCTTAATCCTCTGAATGTTTAGAGTGACAATACAAGCATGTTTGGGATGCGTTTTGTCCTGCATAAATGAAACATATCACTTTAAGACTGGTGTTAATCAATGCCCAATTTGCGTTAACCGTCATTCATAAACTTCCAATCTAACATTGTATTTGTTCCTTTAGAATACGCACTTATGTTCAACTTTCCATTTTCATTTCAGCTTACTACTTTGAAGTGAGGTTTAACAACTTGGTGATGATTACCTGACTGAGATTCCATTAAATGTTAGTTATTGCCTTTAAATGACTAGTATGTTTCTAACAAAATGGATAATCAGAAATTGGGAATCCGATTCCGGTAGACTGGAGGATTAGTCTATGAGTCGAAAAACATTAAAAAAACAATTACTGGACACCTGCCCCAACGTATATAAGGGACAAATTACATCAGATCTCCCTTGATCAAATTTTAGGAAGTAGATTCCTACTCTGATATATATTGCAGGGAGCTGACTCGTGAGACATCAACAGTACTTTATTTGTACTGTACCTCTACTGATAATCCTTTAAGATCCTCCTCTTAAGATATAGTCAGATGTGGAGTAGGACAGAAAGTTGCTGTAATTCTTAATGGCAGGAACGTGTTATGAGACTGTCTATGACAGATGATTTTCTGAGAAGTACACCAATATCTTTAGAGCTCTGTAAAAATGTGCCATACTAAAAACTAACGGTGAAGTCAGGCAAAGTTATTTGATCGCACCGTTTCTATTTGCTAATTCATTCAGTCCTTTTGCGTAGTATGAGCCCTTATTTAATCAATGGTCTCATTTTGAAATAATGGGTTGGAAGATTTATGCACGTTTTGTGCCTAATATCTCAAGGGTTTCTGTACTAAGTACCACATTCAGACGTCTGAACTGCATGAAACAAGTGAAAATAATATATCTCCATAGTGTTACACTGTTACAACTTAATAGACTTCTATTTACTAAGACATCCGAGTCCTAAAGATATAACTAATTGAATCGACAACGTCAGTGAACAGAATCTAAAACCAAAGTCAGCTGAAGTTCTACGGAGCATTTAGTTGGTTCTCTATTTTAAAATTGAATAATAAGGACAATTAAAACTTCTCGAATGGATCTAACTGTAGTTTTGTTCTCCCATTCTCTCTGGCAAGTCAGACCTTACCTCCCTTACTTTATATATGCTACCCACCTTTTGAGTTAGATTTTTTTCGTGCCTATGTTGTACCGGGTTCGTGTTTAAATAAGAAAACACCACGCCTAACAAACTTTAAATTTTAAGTTTCGATAATTTTACTAACGTTAATTATCTGTAGCATTTACGAGGCTGAATCTGTCATGATTCATACAGCGACATGCACCACATGGTATTATATGTACAGTGTCATTACTGTTAGAACATGTTAGACGTGCCAGTCAGTCAGCTACAACGTAGGACCAGGCACATATATGCGTCTGTCCAAGTTCCCATACTTGGACGTGCAGAACTGTTTGTTTATACACTATGCATTCATCGAAACAACTTATTTTACTCCTCCTCTAACACGGATCAACAAACCGAAAATATTGAACTACAAAGGTTCTGCTATGATTAGTAATTGGCTATTTTGCAAAAGACCGAGTATTGACAGTGTGCTCTTGTTGAAGCGGTGGCTTAACGGCTAAAATGCCCAACTCTGTTGCTAAGCTTTGTGTGCAAACCCCTCCCTACTAATTTTGGTTTGACCAACAGAATAACATCACTAACCCTTAGACTGAGAATGTGGCTCGAAGCCAAGCAAATGAATCTATATCAGAATGAGTTTCGGTTGTGATGTTACAATCTTAAAGCTAACTTTAGATGAGTGACTTAGCTAAACACGTAACAATGCGAATGAAAGTGGGGTCACATAAAATAATGTTTATTTGTTTTGGTAATAAAATAAAAAAGACCCTGAAGCAAGGAAATCCAGAAGTTATTTATTTGTCACAGCAGAACGATCTATCGAGCACATGTAAAAATGAATGCCGGTTGACTCATCACCTGACTATAATTGGGTGTATTATTCGCCTAAGGAAGTGATTCCTAACTTTCAACTAAATGAATTGTAGGGGTTGATAAAATATTTGGGCATAACTTGTTAAACGGGCATGACATTATTGTTTGTAAGGGTTCGTATTTTCTAAGCGCTGATATGAAGGAATTGATTAAAAAAATTACTAAGACGAAAAGTGAAAAAAAATGATTGAATAGCAACTGATCTAAACTAATCTTCAGTACTGACAAAACGAGACGATAAAAACCCCAACTCGTATTAAACATAGATGGGCATGCAAATATATATATATATATATATGAATTACTCAAAATACTGAGTACAACGACTGAGTTCTTGCACTGAAACTATTAAAATAGCAGAGAAATAGAACGGATGCGTTAAGATGGAATCTGAATTATCTTACAAACGAAGGTGGGTAAACAAACGGTCGAGAGTAAGGAGAGTCCACTCTCCCTCTCCAAATGCTCTCATACACAGCCTCTGGCAGGCAAGTACAATTCACTGCCTTCTCACACCACGGGTGTTGTTTACGAAATTGAGAGGACGAAAAGCAAATGTCCGGCGCTTTAACCAGGTTGGTGGACAAGGAAAGTCCACCTAGGAGAGTTAGAAAACCCTCATTCCAAACAAATGGTGCACATGGGCTGGCTCCAGTATCCTGAGGGAACAAATGGCGTATGAATCAATCGTTGGTGACCGGCTACCATGGGACTACATCTCCTCACGATGCTCCACTGCGTAGTGGATCAGATCTTTAGGTCAAAGGCTGGTGGTGTGGCCCCCTAAGAAAACTACCTGCTTCGGTTTGGGTACCTGAGCAGTATCACAGCCCTCACACAAATCAAACGAGATTTGTGTAGCGCATATGAACCTGGTGCCTCCTTCTACTAATATTTATGTGTTTAAATAGGTATGAAATAAATATAACGACCAGATTATCTTTCGAACGTTACATAAAACTGACCTAAGCTTTCCACACTTCCAAAGAGCGTAAGAATCAGATAAACTGAAAATGTGTCGATTGGCAGCGATACGTATAATGTCATACATATCACACGAAGTTTAACTAAAAACAAGAGTCAACCATTCATTTTAACATATATGTTGGAGCGAATAATTTATTTAGATTATAGGCAACTCGTGTTAACACTCTAAAGGCTGGTGACTTGTTATTTTACAAGTGATTTAGATCAATTGTGACGAGTTACATCTTAGTATAGGAAAAAATGGAAATGGAACTTACTGTATTAGACTTAGAGATATCAGCATTTGTATCTCTGATTGCTTCAATGAAGTTATGCCAAGGCAGACGTGCCCTTGTGTCTGGAGACAGGAACAAGAGTATGCATATTAAGGCAAGGAAGATGGTCAAGACTAGATATCCATATAAACCGAAAAGCTGTCCTTCATCTGACGGTAGCATCCCCTTGACCTTGAAAGACAATGTTTGATCTTACCGCTATTCCGTTAGTAGAGAAACAAACTTCGAAGTGTAAATATTTAGAGTGAATTAGTTTCGGAACTTTGACATCTTAGTACTTCAGTATAAACTGAAAATAGTATTTTTTCATGCTATTTTTCAAAATGTGCTGTGCTTTAGGTTTCGTACGCACTGTATACAATTTATATCTGCTCCACCTCGTTACAATATCCGTCGAGCTAATATTTTTGCAATCGGAGACTGTGTTATCTCTACAGACTGGTCGGTCAATGCGAATGGATCGATGAAAGACTAATTGGAAAGTTTAAGGCTATATTCGAGTCTTTCACATCAACGTTTATCCGATGGCCAACGCGTAAGTTATCATAATGTCTTCTATGGATTAAAAAGGAAACCTGAAAGATATTAAAACACAGGAAACACTCCTGGGACTCACCCTTGCCAACGGCACACGAATTATTTGAGGGTGAATACTGAAAAATCCGAAACGTATGCAAAAAGACCATAGCTAGATGCCGTATTATTTACGAAAGACAGATGGCATATGATAGCCGTACTTGGCCGAAACGATTGTTTTGGTACGTTAAACGGAGAACTCAACATAGTCATGATATCCCCTCATAACTGTTACACGAAAATTCAGATTTACCAGCTGAATCAGACCTGGCAAAACTTGAGACCCTATCAGACTATTTCAGCGAAGTGTACTCCATGTTTTTTGTCAAAAAGAATTGTCCTAATCACAACACTGAGATGCCAGCCATTGGACCTGTACATGTGACTAAGGAAACTGTTCTTCCATTGATAACTAACCCCAAACCTTGTATGATATCGGGACCTGATGGGTTACACCCACGCCTGCGTCATCTCTTTCGGACATTATTTTAAGACCGTTAGCGGCGCCCTTCAACATGTCCCTTTCCCACACTCACCTCACTATAAATTGGAGGAGTGGTGTAATCAGTACTTTACTTAAAACGGTCAGAGACAGACCGTATCTAATTACGGACCTGTCAGTCTAACCAGCATAGTCGTTACGTTACTTTGAAAGATAATACGGGTTAATTTACTAAGTCATACAGAACCGCACAATCTGTTAATTTCCGAGCAACACGGGTTTATTAACAATCATTCATGCTCGACCAACTTACTTGCTGCGAGATAGGATTGGACAACAACCCTAGATGACGTTCTCTCTGTCGATGTGGTATTCATCGACTTTAACAAAGCGTTCGACAAGGTTCCACACTTGGGGCTCATGTAGCTCTCAAGCTTCGGAATAACAGGTGCTGTACAGAAATGAATAGGAGACTTCTCATGTGGACTCAGACAGAGAGTGAGGGTTAATGGGGCGCTATCTGAATAGAAGCCGGTCAGAAAAGATGAGCCTCGAGGCACCATCTTAGGTCCCTTATTTTTGCTTCTTCACGTCGATGAATTACTGCTATTGCTCGAGTCGTCGACATTATAGTTTGTGGATGATGTCAAAGTCTGGAGATCAATAGGAAGTGAGGCCGATCCCTTTGATCCTCAAACTGACCAATACAAATTGGTTATTTAACCCGATGTTAGGGCTTATAAATTTATTCTAGGAAGAGTGTGTTCATGCATATCGGACACGGTAACAGTTACCACTATACTAACGACAGTATATCTCTTCCATGTGTGAAGGAACATAAACACTTAGATGTTATAATACGTCACGACTTGAAAACAACCACTCATTGCGAAGCAGAAGCTGCCAAAGGGTTTCGTACGGTATGGTCACTTCGGCGAGCATTCAAATGCTTAGACGAGATAATTTGAATTTTAAGCGACACCTACGTAAGACCATTCTGAGTGTACTGTGTCCAAGCAACTAGCCCATGTTTGATTGAGGATACTAATGTGTGTGAGCGAAATTGACGAAAAGTCTTTCCAAACTCTCTTATGACGAGCGCCCTAAAACCCCTAAAGCTTTTCCCCTTGTCGTATCGTAGGACTCGGGGTGAACTTACACTGTTATTTTGTATCTTTAACTGCGATTCAGGTGTTAGTATGTCCAATCTCTTTGCTACTCCTAGCACTAATAATCTCCAAAGTCATAGAAAGAAGGTTCAAAACCGCGATCCAATAAACTTAAAATTGGGTTCCACAGTTAATAGACCAGAAATTCTTTCTGCCAAGTTAAATATCACAGTATTTCAGACTTCGAAACAGAAGTTTTCCGCCTGAAATGCATATTTCAAATACTAGTTAATGTTGAGAGGCAATATTCTGAACTAAACCTCATCCAGATTCTGGTTTGCACTCCGATGTTTCTGTTTAGACTAAATTGCACAGAGTCTACTCCTGAACTCTAGTACTAGAGACAGAAGTTATACAGATCCAGCCATTCTCTAGCAAAGGTTGACCTGATACTTCGTTGTACTTCTCTCAACATGATTCACCGCATACCTATTGTACTCTAAGATTGGTTTTCGCCCAATAACTGTTTATACCGTAATAGAAATGGGATATAACTAAAGATTACGAAAAGTCGGTGAGCTACTATATGATTATTATCCAAGAATAATCGGGTCATTTGAAACTTGGCTCGATAATGACCGATATAGAGCTTTGCGTTGCTGACTTGCAACTGTTTCTTATTGGTAGATTTGGTGCTTCAGGTGATGAAGTTGTGTTTTGTATACCTTACCAACTCAGGTGGAAATTCTTCTCATAGGAGAGATAACTTTGTCCTCATATAGTTCATTGGGAAGATTACTCTGAAATTGGGGTTATGACAGCTGTTAATAAACTTATATAATACTTTATTAATAGTCTTAATCTTAATCTAGTATAGCTGGTCGGGTATGTAACCGCCTAACCTATGTGATCTTAAACCGAAGTCACTTCAATGTTTATTTCTGAATTGAACTGTTAATATGCTACAACCTCCATAAATCCTCATACACATACAGATTTAATTGTTGGAACCATCGGACTTAAAGTCTTACGCTAACTGTGATAGAATGCCTTCCGAGAAGAACCTCACATCGGTAAAGTTAGAGCGCAGCTTTGATAAGTCCGATGACAAAATATTTCCGCACAACCTTCGAAAGTTCTATTCAACGTCAGAGCATGAAAGTATTGCTTTCCTCCCTCACTCTAAAAGGATAAAAAGACACTGAAACGTACCCAATGGCGAGTCATGAAATCAATTCAGTGGTTCGGATTTAAACCTAACGAAGAGCTCCTCAAACAAAAGACACTGTAGGATCATCTACGTTGATGTTCTATGTCGAAATGATTGGGGGCCTACTAGAGTTAGACGAGAATGGTGACGAACCAACTAACGCTGAAGTCACAACTCGCGACCGGCCCTTACGTGGATTGAACCATCGACGCATGAAAGAATCATGGACGCTATGGAGACTGTACAACACAAAAGACGTTATTACAAGAATATATTAGTTAAGGTACAACCACGAAATTACAGAAGTGAAAGAACAACCACTGCCGCGTGGGCCAGTCCATGGCATATCATTGATTGATGCGCGTTGACTATTCTTGACTTTGACAGGGATCAATGATCTGTTCGATATTCAGTGACCCTACAATACTCCCCCACCAGATTCAACGGCCGTTTGAATCGATACCAAACATGTTGGGAGTAGTCGCGCGCCGGAGGTTGCCAGACGATTAATATGAAACCTCCGGGTATTGCCGAGCTGTAAGAGAAATGGAAAGGAGGCTGCAGAAACTGATTGGGAAACAACGAGTAATAACACGTAACAAGGACGTTGGTTGAATGTTAAGCGATCAACCATAGAAATAATAGAAAAAGAAGCACTTTGGAGTTTTATCAAGTAGCGTTGAAAAATATAGCTATGACAAGTGGTTGAGTTCCTCAGATGAGAAACGTTAAGTTTGCCGCCAGAGTAGTGATGTCACAGTGATAGTACGATAAGTGTATTATCAATCGATGCCAATGCTTGTACTGCTATCGGTTCAGAGTAGAAAGTCAGTAAGTGTCGTTGAAAAACTGTTCGTAAGCGTCGATTTCTAGTTATATCTATATTTAACAGACTAATTGTAAGTGCAAAAGTATAACCGTGAAGATAAATCGTGGTTTCCTTGTGCGAAGCTTCTGATCAACTTGCAGTCAGTTTGGAAAAACTGATAACTGCTGTGAAAATCAATAAGGGTCGAAGAATACAGAGCGAGAGCGAAGGTGGCACGATGAAGTCTCTAAAAGATGATAAACGGTGGGTGCTGCACATGTGTTTGATGAGTGAACCGAAAAATGTCGAAAAGAACATAAGAAACCAAGAGTGTCACTCTGGACTCATGTCAATGATATCGGTGAAAAATGCTGTCAGTGTTGGGGTCGAGACGACAATATCGTTGTCAGTTTGCGGGAGATGCGCTCGACTGCGTAAACCGACGATTCGCGTGAATGAGTGTCGTCAAACCACCAATTGAACTGGACAGGCTTTAGATCGTCGAGTAGTTGAACAGCCGATTGATGTACCGAAACATCTATTAGGTAACAGCCACGCGGAAACAATACTTCATAAGATGAAAAAAAATACGACGTCGAATTTGAAATAACTACAATAGTTCGGATGTGTTGTAATGTCACATCGAAGTAACATCCCTTCGTATACTGACATTTGTACTGAACGTTCGTTTGGGCATCGTTAATATAGCAATTGGATGTGTAATAGCAAACATGTACGAAGACTATCGTGGGGTTCGTGGAGAATTTCAGAGGTCGTTTAGATATTTTCCAAACCCGTATTGCGTGTGAATGAGCTGAAGACAGAATTAAAGTGACTTTCGTGCAATAAGAAAATCGAGCCATGATTTACCGTGTGAGATAACAGCAAATACAAAGCGCATAGTAAACATTAATTTAAATGGTAACCACCAATGTAACTAAAGTTTAGGTTTAGATAACGTGATCGTTTCGTAAAATGGCTTATTATCTAGCGTTAAGTGACATATTAAATACGATGAATTGTCTAGTAAGGACATGGACTAAGATTGCTCGTGTACACGTAATACGTTTTTCTACAGCACGTTGACTTACGAGTCATAAATGTACATAGTTTCGACTAAAACGTGACGGCAGTGACAGAATATATGACTACTCGAAGTGAAAGTAGCCTCGAAATGTTATTAAACATCATCAATATTATACGAAATTAACTAACGCAATTATGAAACTAGCCTGGGTTACTCTTGCTCCAAAGTAATTGAAATATGTTGATTAAATTCGTAGATTAACGAAGCGTTGTAGACTGAATTGGTATACGTCCAAATTTAATTTGAGCCAAACACGTAGCATTACCTGGCGAAACAGTCTAAACAAGATCTAACATCGCAGGAAATTTTTGGTTCAAACTCACTGTAAATCTCTAGCATTTGTATCCTCTGATTCGCCATGGAACTCAGCAATTGGAAATTAGGCAGGCAGTGGTCAAAAAGTAAAATATTCTAGTAGATAATTTCTGATAGAAGTTAGTTGATAGTGATTAAGAAGAAAGATGAATTTATAATCGACAGTTAATCCTGTATTGGTTGTACAAGTGGATAAGTTGCAAACAGATATGCGTTCGTGTTGCCTTGAGACTACACTTACGAAAGGTTGATATTTTAACAGACATATTACACAGGAGCATTTACATGCTCTAATGCTTGTTAAAGAACCATGATAGTCGATTATAGTCGTAGTTGATTGGCTAGTTCTATCGATTGAACTAATTATTTCAGTTGAAATACTAATCAACAATGATATGAAGCAACGAATGTTCACAGAAACTGATAAAGATAGCCGAAGTTAAAGATGAAAACAAAAAGTATAGAATGCAATAGAAAAAAGATCATAATGATAGGTTGCGTTATTCGAAGTCTTGCTCACCAGTGTAGGATCATCTACGTTGATGTTCTATGTCGAAATGATTGGGGGCCTACTAGAGTTAGACGAGAATGGTGACGAACCAACTAACGCTGAAGTCACAACTCGCGACCGGCCCTTACGTGGATTGAACCATCGACGCATGAAAGAATCATGGACGCTATGGAGACTGTACAACACAAAAGACGTTATTACAAGAATATATTAGTTAAGGTACAACCACGAAATTACAGAAGTGAAAGAACAACCACTGCCGCGTGGGCCAGTCCATGGCATATCATTGATTGATGCGCGTTGACTATTCTTGACTTTGACAGGGATCAATGATCTGTTCGATATTCAGTGACCCTACAATACTCCCCCACCAGATTCAACGGCCGTTTGAATCGATACCAAACATGTTGGGAGTAGTCGCGCGCCGGAGGTTGCCAGACGATTAATATGAAACCTCCGGGTATTGCCGAGCTGTAAGAGAAATGGAAAGGAGGCTGCAGAAACTGATCGGGAAACAACGAGTAATAACACGTAACAAGGACGTTGGTTGAATGTTAAGCGATCAACCATAGAAATAATAGAAAAAGAAGCACTTTGGAGTTTTATCAAGTAGCGTTGAAAAATATAGCTATGACAAGTGGTTGAGTTCCTCAGATGAGAAACGTTAAGTTTGCCGCCAGAGTAGTGATGTCACAGTGATAGTACGATAAGTGTATTATCAATCGATGCCAATGCTTGTACTGCTATCGGTTCAGAGTAGAAAGTCAGTAAGTGTCGTTGAAAAACTGTTCGTAAGCGTCGATTTCTAGTTATATCTATATTTAACAGACTAATTGTAAGTGCAAAAGTATAACCGTGAAGATAAATCGTGGTTTCCTTGTGCGAAGCTTCTGATCAACTTGCAGTCAGTTTGGAAAAACTGATAACTGCTGTGAAAATCAATAAGGGTCGAAGAATACAGAGCGAGAGCGAAGGTGGCACGATGAAGTCTCTAAAAGATGATAAACGGTGGGTGCTGCACATGTGTTTGATGAGTGAACCGAAAAATGTCGAAAAGAACATAAGAAACCAAGAGTGTCACTCTGGACTCATGTCAATGATATCGGTGAAAAATGCTGTCAGTGTTGGGGTCGAGACGACAATATCGTTGTCAGTTTGCGGGAGATGCGCTCGACTGCGTAAACCGACGATTCGCGTGAATGAGTGTCGTCAAACCACCAATTGAACTGGACAGGCTTTAGATCGTCGAGTAGTTGAACAGCCGATTGATGTACCGAAACATCTATTAGGTAACAGCCACGCGGAAACAATACTTCATAAGATGAAAAAAAATACGACGTCGAATTTGAAATAACTACAATAGTTCGGATGTGTTGTAATGTCACATCGAAGTAACATCCCTTCGTATACTGACATTTGTACTGAACGTTCGTTTGGGCATCGTTAATATAGCAATTGGATGTGTAATAGCAAACATGTACGAAGACTATCGTGGGGTTCGTGGAGAATTTCAGAGGTCGTTTAGATATTTTCCAAACCCGTATTGCGTGTGAATGAGCTGAAGACAGAATTAAAGTGACTTTCGTGCAATAAGAAAATCGAGCCATGATTTACCGTGTGAGATAACAGCAAATACAAAGCGCATAGTAAACATTAATTTAAATGGTAACCACCAATGTAACTAAAGTTTAGGTTTAGATAACGTGATCGTTTCGTAAAATGGCTTATTATCTAGCGTTAAGTGACATATTAAATACGATGAATTGTCTAGTAAGGACATGGACTAAGATTGCTCGTGTACACGTAATACGTTTTTCTACAGCACGTTGACTTACGAGTCATAAATGTACATAGTTTTGACTAAAACGTGACGGCAGTGACAGAATATATGACTACTCGAAGTGAAAGTAGCCTCGAAATGTTATTAAACATCATCAATATTATACGAAATTAACTAACGCAATTATGAAACTAGCCTGGGTTACTCTTGCTCCAAAGTAATTGAAATATGTTGATTAAATTCGTAGATTAACGAAGCGTTGTAGACTGAATTGGTATACGTCCAAATTTAATTTGAGCCAAACACGTAGCATTACCTGGCGAAACAGTCTAAACAAGATCTAACATCGCAGGAAATTTTTGGTTCAAACTCACTGTAAATCTCTAGCATTTGTATCCTCTGATTCGCCATGGAACTCAGCAATTGGAAATTAGGCAGGCAGTGGTCAAAAAGTAAAATATTCTAGTAGATAATTTCTGATAGAAGTTAGTTGATAGTGATTAAGAAGAAAGATGAATTTATAATCGACAGTTAATCCTGTATTGGTTGTACAAGTGGATAAGTTGCAAACAGATATGCGTTCGTGTTGCCTTGAGACTATACTTACGAAAGGTTGATATTTTAACAGACATATTACACAGGAGCATTTACATGCTGCTAATGCTTGTTAAAGAACCATGATAGTCGATTATAGTCGTAGTTGATTGGCTAGTTCTATCGATTGAACTAATTATTTCAGTTGAAATACTAATCAACAATGATATGAAGCAACGAATGTTCACAGAAACTGATAAAGATAGCCGAAGTTAAAGATGAAAACAAAAAGTATAGAATGCAATAGAAAAAAGATCATAATGATAGGTTGCGTTATTCGAAGTCTTGCTCACCAGTGTAGGATCATCTACGTTGATGTTCTATGTCGAAATGATTGGGGGCCTACTAGAGTTAGACGAGAATGGTGACGAACCAACTAACGCTGAAGTCACAACTCGCGACCGGCCCTTACGTGGATTGAACCATCGACGCATGAAAGAATCATGGACGCTATGGAGACTGTACAACACAAAAGACGTTATTACAAGAATATATTAGTTAAGGTACAACCACGAAATTACAGAAGTGAAAGAACAACCACTGCCGCGTGGGCCAGTCCATGGCATATCATTGATTGATGCGCGTTGACTATTCTTGACTTTGACAGGGATCAATGATCTGTTCGATATTCAGTGACCCTACAATACTCCCCCACCAGATTCAACGGCCGTTTGAATCGATACCAAACATGTTGGGAGTAGTCGCGCGCCGGAGGTTGCCAGACGATTAATATGAAACCTCCGGGTATTGCCGAGCTGTAAGAGAAATGGAAAGGAGGCTGCAGAAACTGATCGGGAAACAACGAGTAATAACACGTAACAAGGACGTTGGTTGAATGTTAAGCGATCAACCATAGAAATAATAGAAAAAGAAACACTTTGGAGTTTTATCAAGTAGCGTTGAAAAATATAGCTATGACAAGTGGTTGAGTTCCTCAGATGAGAAACGTTAAGTTTGCCGCCAGAGTAGTGATGTCACAGTGATAGTACGATAAGTGTATTATCAATCGATGCCAATGCTTGTACTGCTATCGGTTCAGAGTAGAAAGTCAGTAAGTGTCGTTGAAAAACTGTTCGTAAGCGTCGATTTCTAGTTATATCTATATTTAACAGACTAATTGTAAGTACAAAAGTATAACCGTGAAGATAAATCGTGGTTTCCTTGTGCGAAGCTTCTGATCAACTGCTGTGAAAATCAATAAGGGTCGAAGAATACAGAGCGAGAGCGAAGGTGGCACGATGAAGTCTCTAAAAGATGATAAACGGTGGGTGCTGCACATGTGTTTGATGAGTGAACCGAAAAATGTCGAAAAGAACATAAGAAACCAAGAGTGTCACTCTGGACTCATGTCAATGATATCGGTGAAAAATGCTGTCAGTGTTGGGGTCGAGACGACAATATCGTTGTCAGTTTGTGGGAGATGCGCTCGACTGCGTAAACCGACGATTCGCGTGAATGAGTGTCGTCAAACCACCAATTGAACTGGACAGGCTTTAGATCGTCGAGTAGTTGAACAGCCGATTGATGTACCGAAACATCTATTAGGTAACAGCCACGCGGAAACAATACTTCATAAGATGAAAAAAATACGACGTCGAATTTGAAATAACTACAATAGTTCGGATGTGTTGTAATGTCACATCGAAGTAACATCCTTTCGTATACTGACATTTGTACTGAACGTTCGTTTGGGCATCGTTAATATAGCAATTGGATGTGTAATAGCAAACATGTACGAAGACTATCGTGGGGTTCGTGGAGAATTTCAGAGGTCGTTTAGATATTTTCCAAACCCGTATTGCGTGTGAATGAGCTGAAGACAGAATTAAAGTGACTTTCGTGCAATAAGAAAATCGAGCCATGATTTACCGTGTGAGATAACAGCAAATACAAAGCGCATAGTAAACATTAATTTAAATGGTAAACACCAATGTAACTAAAGTTTAGGTTTAGATAACGTGATCGTTTCGTAAAATGGCTTATTATCTAGCGTTAAGTGACATATTAAATACGATGAATTGTCTAGTAAGGACATGGACTAAGATTGCTCGTGTACACGTAATACGTTTTTCTACAGCATGTTGACTTACGAGTCATAAATGTACATAGTTTCGACTAAAACGTGACGGCAGTGACAGAATATATGACTACTCGAAGTGAAAGTAGCCTCGAAATATTATTAAACATCATCAATATTATACGAAATTAACTAACGCAATTATGAAACTAGCCTGGGTTACTCTTGCTCCAAAGTAATTGAAATATGTTGATTAAATTCGTAGATTAACGAAGCGTTGTAGACTGAATTGGTATACGTCCAAATTTAATTTGAGCCAAACACGTAGCATTACCTGGCGAAACAGTCTAAACAAGATCTAACATCGCAGGAAATTTTTGGTTCAAACTCACTGTAAATCTCTAGCATTTGTATCCTCTGATTCGCCATGGAACTCAGCAATTGGAAATTAGGCAGGCAGTGGTCAAAAAGTAAAATATTCTAGTAGATAATTTCTGATAGAAGTTAGTTGATAGTGATTAAGAAGAAAGATGAATTTATAATCGACAGTTAATCCTGTATTGGTTGTACAAGTGGATAAGTTGCAAACAGATATGCGTTCGTGTTGCCTTGAGACTACACTTACGAAAGGTTGATATTTTAACAGACATATTACACAGGAGCATTTACATGCTGCTAATGCTTGTTAAAGAACCATGATAGTCGATTATAGTCGTAGTTGATTGGCTAGTTCTATCGATTGAACTAATTATTTCAGTTGAAATACTAATCAACAATGATATGAAGCAACGAATGTTCACAGAAACTGATAAAGATAGCCGAAGTTAAAGATGAAAACAAAAAGTATAGAATGCAATAGAAAAAAGATCATAATGATAGGTTGCGTTATTCGAAGTCTTGCTCACCAGTGTAGGATCATCTACGTTGATGTTCTATGTCGAAATGATTGGGGGCCTACTAGAGTTAGACGAGAATGGTGACGAACCAACTAACGCTGAAGTCACAACTCGCGACCGGCCCTTACGTGGATTGAACCATCGACGCATGAAAGAATCATGGACGCTATGGAGACTGTACAACACAAAAGACGTTATTACAAGAATATATTAGTTAAGGTACAACCACGAAATTACAGAAGTGAAAGAACAACCACTGCCGCGTGGGCCAGTCCATGGAATATCATTGATTGATGCGCGTTGACTATTCTTGACTTTGACAGGGATCAATGATCTGTTCGATATTCAGTGACCCTACAATACTCCCCCACCAGATTCAACGGCCGTTTGAATCGATACCAAACATGTTGGGAGTAGTCGCGCGCCGGAGGTTGCCAGACGATTAATATGAAACCTCCGGGTATTGCCGAGCTGTAAGAGAAATGGAAAGGAGGCTGCAGAAACTGATCGGGAAACAACGAGTAATAACACGTAACAAGGACGTTGGTTGAATGTTAAGCGATCAACCATAGAAATAATAGAAAAAGAAGCACTTTGGAGTTTTATCAAGTAGCGTTGAAAAATATAGCTATGACAAGTGGTTGAGTTCCTCAGATGAGAATCGTTAAGTTTGCCGCCAGAGTAGTGATGTCACAGTGATAGTACGATAAGTGTATTATCAATCGATGCCAATGCTTGTACTGCTATCGGTTCAGAGTAGAAAGTCAGTAAGTGTCGTTGAAAAACTGTTCGTAAGCGTCGATTTCTAGTTATATCTATATTTAACAGACTAATTGTAAGTGCAAAAGTATAACCGTGAAGATAAATCGTGGTTTCCTTGTGCGAAGCTTCTGATCAACTTGCAGTCAGTTTGGAAAAACTGATAACTGCTGTGAAAATCAATAAGGGTCGAAGAATACAGAGCGAGAGCGAAGGTGGCACGATGAAGTCTCTAAAAGATGATAAACGGTGGGTGCTGCACATGTGTTTGATGAGTGAACCGAAAAATGTCGAAAAGAACACAAGAAACCAAGAGTGTCACTCTGGACTCATGTCAATGATATCGGTGAAAAATGCTGTCAGTGTTGGGGTCGAGACGACAATATCGTTGTCAGTTTGCGGGAGATGCGCTCGACTGCGTAAACCGACGATTCGCGTGAATGAGTGTCGTCAAACCACCAATTGAACTGGACAGGCTTTAGATCGTCGAGTAGTTGAACAGCCGATTGATGTACCGAAACATCTATTAGGTAACAGCCACGCGGAAACAATACTTCATAAGATGAAAAAAAATACGACGTCGAATTTGAAATAACTACAATAGTTCGGATGTGTTGTAATGTCACATCGAAGTAACATCCCTTCGTATACTGACATTTGTACTGAACGTTCGTTTGGGCATCGTTAATATAGCAATTGGATGTGTAATAGCAAACATGTACGAAGACTATCGTGGGGTTCGTGGAGAATTTCAGAGGTCGTTTAGATATTTTCCAAACCCGTATTGCGTGTGAATGAGCTGAAGACAGAATTAAAGTGACTTTCGTGCAATAAGAAAATCGAGCCATGATTTACCGTGTGAGATAACAGCAAATACAAAGCGCATAGTAAACATTAATTTAAATGGTAACCACCAATGTAACTAAAGTTTAGGTTTAGATAACGTGATCGTTTCGTAAAATGGCTTATTATCTAGCGTTAAGTGACATATTAAATACGATGAATTGTCTAGTAAGGACATGGACTAAGATTGCTCGTGTACACGTAATACGTTTTTCTACAGCACGTTGACTTACGAGTCATAAATGTACATAGTTTCGACTAAAACGTGACGGCAGTGACAGAATATATGACTACTCGAAGTGAAAGTAGCCTCGAAATGTTATTAAACATCATCAATATTATACGAAATTAACTAACGCAATTATGAAACTAGCCTGGGTTACTCTTGCTCCAAAGTAATTGAAATATGTTGATTAAATTCGTAGATTAACGAAGCGTTGTAGACTGAATTGGTATACGTCCAAATTTAATTTGAGCCAAACATGTAGCATTACCTGGCGAAACAGTCTAAACAAGATCTAACATCGCAGGAAATTTTTGGTTCAAACTCACTGTAAATCTCTAGCATTTGTATCCTCTGATTCGCCATGGAACTCAGCAATTGGAAATTAGGCAGGCAGTGGTCAAAAAGTAAAATATTCTAGTAGATAATTTCTGATAGAAGTTAGTTGATAGTGATTAAGAAGAAAGATGAATTTATAATCGACAGTTAATCCTGTATTGGTTGTACAAGTGGATAAGTTGCAAACAGATATGCGTTCGTGTTGCCTTGAGACTATACTTTCGAAAGGTTGATATTTTAACAGACATATTACACAGGAGCATTTACATGCTGCTAATGCTTGTTAAAGAACCATGATAGTCGATTATAGTCGTAGTTGATTGGCTAGTTCTATCGATTGAACTAATTATTTCAGTTGAAATACTAATCAACAATGATATGAAGCAACGAATGTTCACAGAAACTGATAAAGATAGCCGAAGTTAAAGATGAAAACAAAAAGTATAGAATGCAATAGAAAAAAGATCATAATGATAGGTTGCGTTATTCGAAGTCTTGCTCACCAGTGTAGGATCATCTACGTTGATGTTCTATGTCGAAATGATTGGGGGCCTACTAGAGTTAGACGAGAATGGTGACGAACCAACTAACGCTGAAGTCACAACTCGCGACCGGCCCTTACGTGGATTGAACCATCGACGCATGAAAGAATCATGGACGCTATGGAGACTGTACAACACAAAAGACGTTATTACAAGAATATATTAGTTAAGGTACAACCACGAAATTACAGAAGTGAAAGAACAACCACTGCCGCGTGGGCCAGTCCATGGAATATCATTGATTGATGCGCGTTGACTATTCTTGACTTTGACAGGGATCAATGATCTGTTCGATATTCAGTGACCCTACAACGCTTTACCCATTAGAGTATAGGCGTCTCAGAGGTAACCTTATAACGACCTAAAGCGTCTTAAACACTCTAGGGCATCCCACCTTATGCCTACTTAAGCTGAATTCCAACACCAACCTTAGGATGAAAACCGAGAAATCAGAGACGTTACACGACAGAAGGGACTGTAGGCCCAACGTTTACTCTTTACGAGTAGTCAAATTTTGGAATTCGCTGCCAGCTAAGGTAATTCGAGAGAATTTTTAGGAGTTCTTTAGGGGAAAACTTGCTATTTTCTTAAAGACTCAAGACATTACCTCAATATAATCTATTAATATTTCCCTTTTTATCACTAAAATACCTAGGTTCCTACTTGGAGGCATCAACGATCATCTGCTACTAGATACGAAAGACCATTAAGCATATTTTTTTCTTTTCCATCCAGAACCATTTAAGGTGACTTGAATATCCCGGTAAACGTCTGGAGGACAGCTACCCATGCAGTTCCAAAACTCTAGGGTTTACCAGACAAAGAGCGGCTTGAAAAGCTAGACCTCTTTATTCTGTCCTACCAAATATTTGGAGGTGATCAGATTTTCATGTATAGAATACTAAGACATGATATTGAACCTAATATACCCTCCATCCTTTCCCACTGGATCAAGACATCTCAGAGGACAAAGAAATAGAGTAGAAAAGTGAAGAACGAACAAAATACCCGTGGCATACAAGTTTTCACACCGAATCATCAATTCTTGGAACCTGTCACCCGAAGCAGTGGTGTCTGCACCTTAAATTGACTCATTCAAGGGGAGACTGAACCCTCATAGAAGTATGCTAAAAAAGTAATAACATACGGCATCAGCCTTCTGTCCTTACTACACAAATCTGAACTTTCAAACATTTGAAATTGTCTAGCAGAACAGGTAATATCAACACCTTCTGTTGATTTATTCGAAGCGAGATCGGGCCGCCATAATTCTATTAATCACTAGGATTAGACTTATTCTTACTGCTGAAGACTTGATTGTATATTATTTGATGTTTATGCTGGCACGTTTTTGAGTGTGACGTTACTTAGTTGCACATGCCAAAAAATGCCAGAAAACGACGCAGTGAGACTATACATTTTGCTTGACCAGGCCTCACTAGAGTCAGTGAAGGCGTCTAGTGGAAAAGAGTTTCAACTGCTTAATCCTGACAGACATAAAGATCGGATTTTAAAGGCCGGTGTTGATGTAGCCACAGTTCGTCCAGATATTACTCATCAATGTCTACTTATGCTACTTGATAGCCCACTAAACCGAGTTGGTAAACTACAGGTTGGTTTAGCCTATTAAATGTGATGGTGTTTTTTTTATCTCAGACTATATTATAAGATCCTATCTTTTGCTGATTTCAATATAATTGCTTTACCAAAGACTAACTGGCACTTTTAAACTGTTCCCTTCACTGAACCTTCTGTTTAGATGATCACCCTCAAAATATCCTTTACTTAACACCCTACTGATTTATCTGTCTCGCTAAAATGAAAAGCGACATCACCTCTCCAAGAGTAATGTACAGCATATCATTCAAGTGATATAATTGTCTTACAGAACATAGAATTTAGGTTAAACAAACAATAATTATCCTTGTGGGGCAAGTCCATCACTTTGTTATTTCCGTTCCTTTGTTAAATATTAATCTCACAACTTGGAATATAATTTGCATATCTGTCGTGTGCAAGCATTTTCGGTGTTTATTTATTCATTTATTTAAACACATAAATATTGGTACAAGGAAGCACCAGATACATATGCGCCATACAAATCTCATTCGATTTGTATGAGAGCTGTGATACTGTTCAGGTGCCCAAACCGAAGCAGGTGGTTTTCTTAGGCTGACACACCTAAAGCCTTTGACCTAAAGACCTGATCCACTACGCAGTGGAGCATCGTGAGGAGATGCAGTCCCATGGTAGCCGGTGACCAACGATTGATTCATAGGACATTTGTTCCCTCAGGATACGGTAGCCCATATGCACCATTGGTTTGGAATGAGGGTTTTCCAACTCCCCTAGGTGGACTCGCCTTGTCCATCAACCCGGTTAAATCGCCGGACATTCGCTTTTCATCCTCTCAATTTCGTAAACAACACCTGTGGTGTGAGAAGGCAGTGAGTAGGACTTCCCTGGTAGAGGCTATATATTCGCTGGCCATGTGAGAGCATTTGGAGAGGGAGAGCGGACTCTCCCCACTCTCGACCGTACCAGGGCATTTGGGGGCAACACTATACGTATTAGATCCTGTGATGTAAAATAAAGCTCTATAAGGGCGTCTTTAACCATTTAAACAACTAACAACACAAATTCATATACTAATTTCTATCTGATTAGCAATAGCGTCCATTTGAAGAAACAAGTAGACTACCGGATAATTAACTCATACCGAGCAGGCCGCAGTTCAAATTTGACGAGTCATTTGCACACAATACAACTCCGCGTAGAAAGTCAAGTAGAAAACTTCCTGGTGACTACTACCCTCAAGTAAAAATGCAGTTATAACTTTTCTAGAATAGATTTTTGGGGGATATTTAATACTGAGTGTTTCTCTTAGTATTGATTGTAGTTTTAAACTGCAGGATGTTGATTATCCTAGCTGAAGATGGTCCATTTTAATTATGCTGATACGTTTCGATTTTTTCAAAGGTTTTTATTCGAACAAGAAAAAATGTGATAATTGAAGTGAACCCTAAAACAAGGATACCACGTACGTTTGATCGATTTTGTGGACTTATGGTACAACTTTTACACAAACTCTCAATACATGCTGAAGGTGGCAACCGTGAAAAACTATTAAAGGTATGTATACCATTCTTGTTAACTTTATTTAGTTTTATTATAGGTCGTCAAAAACCCTGTAACACGACACTTTCCAATTGGTGCTCCAGTAATTACAATGTCGTTTTCATCAAAGGAACAAATTAAACCACTTCAACTAGCTGAAGAGACACAGAAGCCTAATCCTCAATCAGTTGTCATTGTTATTGGTGCATTAGCTCATGGTTCAGTTGTCGATACTTGTAAAGAGTTTATACAACGTACAGTCAGTATTAGCAACTTCCCTTTATCGGCCGCCCAGACATGCGCTCGAATATGTACTGCATTTGAAGAAGTATGGTGTGTTGAAGATATTTTAAATGGAGAAAAAACGCAAGTAGAAACCTGATACGTTAACATAACAGTGATATGTATGATATTTATTTGTAAATAAAAGACTTGCACTTGTTATTGTATTGCAAAAGTGAAGTGCATTTAATTAATTGGAAGATTTAACTGTTTGTTATCATTTCCAATAGTCACCAGAAACACTCCCAAATATAAAAAAAGCAATGACAAAAGAATAATATAAGCCAAACACACCGTACACAAGTTAATAATAAATAGCTTCATCACAAAGAAAAGGTCATGTAAATTCTGATCAAATAATTAAATGACTGAAAGTCAACAAAATAGTTATTATTAGATGTACTTCATTTATTCATTGGCAGGCATGTAACCAAAATTAAATAATGCCAGTACTTGAATTTGTTTGATTTCATCAGCTGGAGGTAAAACACGTTGTTCTAATGTTGTAGAGGCAGTGGTAGTTGTTGCTGACAATATTGAAGTTTCAGCGGTGACAGTTGTTTCTGGGATCTTTTCTTGTATCTTGGTAGGGTCAGTTGCCGCTGTCTTATTACTCGCTGCACTTAACAGAGTAGTTGGTGTGTTTTTGTAGTCGAAATTCATGTAAATTGCAGCTTGTAAAGGGATCAGTTGTTCAGATTTGTGAAATTGATCAATTATTTGATCTTCGCTAACTGGAACTAAACTTGAACTTTGTAGTGTCAGTAACTTGTTGGTTTTTGGTATTAAAGTAACATTAATACCTAGTTTGTTACCACGACGGAAGGCCACTATCCTAAACAGGAATTAACAAAAGAAGAGGAAACAAAAGTTATTGAGCTTACAGGGGTATTAAATTCACGGTGAGGTTTTAGTAACGCAAGGAGGTTATATACTTCGATTGTTCGACCGCAGTTTGATGTTAATTATCGAAAGTTCCACTATTGTTGTAGGATTATCTGCAATAGCTTAAATGTTTCGAAAGGGGGGACTGCCATTTCTAGTGGCTTAGTCACTTAACAATTTTTTGAAATGATACGAATACAGAAAGTTCGGTTGACCTTTGCCAATGTGAGTCACTTGTAGCGTATGCAAGGTATTCGTTTGCCAAGCGAAGGACGAGTTTACTGTACAACAGTTCTCTCCGTTCTCCTTGATGGGTGTGAAACGTGGCTGATAGATATGCAAACTATGTGTATAGGGTCCATGTACGATCACACAATGCGTGATATAACCCAGAATCGGTTACAATGATACAGACAGATTCACTCTTTATCTTTTCGTAGCATCTGAGTTCCAGTGATTCTTTTCCTGTGCTGGTGTTGTAGTATAGGTATTTGAGGCGATGTACATTTTTTTCGGATTCTACGTTAATTACAACTAGGTAGTACAAAATAACTGTATTTTGTTACAGAATTACATTGATCATGGTAAGATTGATGATACCCTCTGTCTTTTTCATTGTGCAGATAAGAAATGTGAAAATCTAGACTGATATACGCTCATATTAGATCTGAAGTCTTCTATCGCTTGCAATTATGAGATAGTCAATGGTACACTTACAATTACAAAAAGTCATGAGCTAATTGAAACGACTGTTACGTTAGAATTGAAATGATACAGTTGATGGTCTTAACTACTGCATATATGTGAGTATACGTCAGTTTAATAGAAATCAAATGATCTTTTACGCATAATGTATCATAAAATCTATTTAATATCAAAATAATTATGTCACGTGGTTGGGTGAAGTTGGTAGGAAACTCTGCTTGGTCTAGTTTTTGTGCTAGTTGCTACCCGTCACTGATGCTCCCTGTAGGATTTGAACTAGTGTCACTCGACTACTTTCAACTATTTAAATATGATCCATACAACTGGATAAAAATAATATTGGTCACTACTCGAATTTTTACAATGGGGATCTTTAATACACTACTCATGCATCAATTCACATGGGATGGTTAGTATAATCTCATCAATAGTCCAACAGTATTATCTTTAACTTACTTAGGATCATCTTTGTAATCGCCAGAACTCTGACCTGGAGTTACATCACAATCCATAATATCATTACGAGGTGCAAGTTTCAACTCTTCAGTTGGCAAAATGAGCTGGTCAATAACAAAAGAATGAGGAAAAGTAACTATTCAATAAAACTGTGCCTTTTTCACAACAAATGATTAATATTGGGAACGCTTCAAATCACCCTAAAATCTAATCACGTGTTATTCTATTTGTATTTTTATTTCTATAAAACTAGTTCTTGTTTTCGTTTCTCCGTCAAGGCTCCCCTCTCCTATCCTATGTTGGCTCGTCTCTATTTTAATAACCTTATTATCCACCATACATTTAAGAAGAATGTAACTACGTTGATACATTAAAGCTTATTGCTTAAAGAATTCTACTTTGACCACCTAATGAAATAATGATTTAACTGGGACTAGGAAGAAGAAAAGCGGAGTGCAGTATCTTTTGTCTAATCGAATAGAAACTAAGGATTACTTAATGTACAAACATTTTGTATCAATTTTATAAAAATGTCAGCCGGACGGCATAGTGATTAATGCTGAAGGACAATCAGTTATAATCAACATAGAGCGTAGTACGAATGGGAGTTAGCCTAAGTTGCCGTCAGACAGTGGCACGACGACAGTAGGTTTCTCTATTAAGGTGGTGGTCGGGCTTGCATAAAGTGATGATCTAATCAAACTATATTGGTTGTAACATTCACTCCCTTACGTTCTGCCATCCTTGATAGACCAATACAACTATAAGCAGCAAACCCTCATTTTAACGGAAAAATCCTACAGCCAACTATATTGGAGCGTACAGGTAGGCAATTAAATGTTGCTTTTGCATTCAGCATTGCTGCTTCTTACAATGGAAGATGGGTTAGAAAATACCAATCCTAAGAAGTATCAAATATCAATTTGTTCCACAGATTCCTAATGATGGTGGTAAATTCTAAAAAGTACACAGCCAACGACAAATCAAGAAATACTCACCCAAAAGTTGTGTGTGATTAACTTCAGACAGTTATCCCTTGATCTCTGCAGTCAACCTGTCAGGTTATCAATTTTACCTCTAATCCATTTTCATTTTATAGTTCCCTCAAGCAGAATTATCTTTGCATAATGTAGGAAATTGACAAGTGATAACCACCCCCAAATGACTAATAGTACTCAATATGAACAATATGAACAAATATCTAAATCTCGGCAGTGAATTATTTTGGTATAATATAAAGTATTGAATAGCGACAAATATACAGGATAAGTTATATACACAAATAGATGTCATACGATAACTTACATTTACAGTCGAAAAACATGTTAATTGACCATCGTCAGACAATGATGATGCTGTGTCACTGCTGATAGCATTAGAATCCTTTTTTGATTCATTGGCATTATTGATAGATTGAATTTCGACTGTAGATGAAGATGAATTCAGTTTATACTTATTGTTGTTAATTAAATGTCCAAGATGTTCTATTTCTTCTTGTAAAGTTAACTGACGTAATGAAAAAATTGTAATCCGATGCATTGGATTACTTATGGTTAAAATTATGTTCATTTTCTGAGAAAGAATAAAACGAAAATGTATTGATAATAATAATACCAGGTTCCAAAGATGGTTTAGTGATAATATAATATAAGTGAAAAAGATTGGGCGTCTCGTCATGACGATTTGTGCACTATCGTGTAACAAGCCGAATATATATTCACAGACTTTCATTTTATGTAAAACGCATTAGTTGAGAGTACTGACATTTTCGTGTGAACTGTAGTGGCTGGTAGTATATCAAGCTCACATAAGCTATTATAACTTCTGGATAGACCAATTTGTTCATTCTTCTCAAGCCACAAGGGGGAGGGAGAGTCCACTCTCCCTCTCCAAATGCTCTCACATGGCTACGCGTATATAGCCTCTACCAGGAAAGTCCTACTCACTACCTTCTCGCACCACAGGTGTTGTTTACGAAATTGAGAGGATGAAAAGCGAATGTCCGGCGATTTAACCGGGTTGATGGACAAGGCGAGTCCACCTAGGGGAGTTGGAAAACCCTCATTCCAAACCAATGGTGCACATGGGCTACCGTATCCTGATGGAACAAATGTCGTATGAATCAATCATTGGTCACCGGCTACCATGGGACTGCATCTCCTCACGATGCTCCACTGCGTAGTGGATCAGGTCTTTAGGTCAAAGGCTCTAAGTGTGTCCGCCTAAGAAAACCACCTGCTTCGGTTTGGGCACCTGGACAGTATCACGGCTCCCATACAAATCAAATGAGATTTGTGTGGCCTACATATATCTGTTGCCTTGTACCAATATTTATGCGTTTAAATAAATAAAACATTTTGATCTTATCAGTTATTCGCTTATTAAACCTGACTGTTTTTATATGATCGTATATGTGCTAATTGCTTACCCCATTTATTACATCTGGAATTTATTTCTGTCTGAATATAAATATCGAGTCACGCTTGATTAATTCGAGTTGACTCACACGTTTTCTCCGATCTGCTTCGCTTCCCATTTCGTTTCTCTGATTGTCTGTTTGGATTAACGAGTGTATGAAATATACGTATCGAAATTCATTCTCGTGTTTGGCTTGTTTTATTCCATTAATCTCTAACACGAATTAAGTTTATAATTATACATTAGGGTATTTTGGATGTATATTACGATAACAATCACTTGTGCGATCTAACTGGGGTCAGATATAGGGCCAGCAAAGAACCATATGGAGTGGTATCATGTAGACACATTCAATTGAAGAGCCATAAATGAGATCAAACAGGTGTATCGGATTTCACTCCTAGATACTACTGAAAACTACACTAAAACTTGCAACTTTAAACAACATATCAAGGTTTTTGTTCAGGAAGCCCAAATATCAACAAAGACTGATCATAACTTAGTTCGTGAATACTGACTAATAACCTCATCTCAAAATTAATAAGATTATCCTGGAAGAGGCTATAAACACATGGCAGTAAGAGAGGATTTTACAAGAGAGAACTATCCCCACCGTTGTCTGTATAGAAGAGTTTTGGATGACTATATAACACTACGGTAACAAGCAGATGTGATCACCTACACCGATATTCTTCAAAGCAACCATGAAATACTTATATTACTGTTATAATGCGATGAATATTGGAAAAGTTGGAACATTCAGAGCTATTTCTTCGAGTTGTTATTCCCTAATTATTGTTAATTAATTATACACTATTTGATTAGCTACACTGTTACTTATAACTTGATTGTGTTTAAAGTATGGATTCCTTATTTGATGTAATGTAGTCAAGCATTCCTAGTATATTAGTGTATACGTTTTGAGTGATGATTGAACTGCGTACAATAAAGAACTAACGTGCTTCCTATCTAGGTCTTCTGATTGAACACGATCAATAAGCGTTAAGGTCTTGACTGTTGTTCAGTGGTTGGTGTGTTGATTAATACTTAGATCACCAATATTGATGGCAATATAGATGAACTAATCGATAATCAGAATCTTGATTGGTAGGTGACTTTAGCACATGATATCAACTAACATCTCAAGTCATAACAATTACAAGCACTTACTTGACCAAGTGTAGCATTAGAATGTATAACGGGTTCATATTTCATAGAAAATAATGTCGATGAAGTACGACGTTCCAATGTTGAATTAGTTTTATCCATAGTTTGTTTTAAATCAAATGTTGATCCTTTAATAATTGTTGATGGTGGAATAATAAATCGTAATTCTGGAACATGATATAATGCATTTAAATTAATTCGAAATTTAATAGAACTTGGACTGAAATCTGCTTTGCATAGATTATGTTCACAGACCCGACAACGCATTGATCGTTTAACAACTAAACTTTTTGGTCGTGGTTCTAAATTTGATGTATATCTTGGTTGAATTTGAGGAGCTAAATGACGTTGATGAATATTTGTAACTTGAGATTTAAAAAAAAAGTGTGATAAAAATTGTAGATTGATTTTAAATCAATTTTTAGAAATAGTCAAAACAGAATACGCCAGGTTCTATGTTGCTTATAACTGACTCCCAAGAATCAATCGAGTTCTGGTTACTTTTTACTTATGTACATCTGTTTAAGTTGCTATGTTATATCACCAGTGATATGGAATTATTAAGAAAAATACTAAATTAGTGGAAGTAGTAATGGTGTAGTGAACAGAACACTGGTTGGGGACAATCGAATGTATTTAAGCAAAGATTACAGACTATCTCAATAAATTCTGATTACCAAACAATGAACAGTCAATTTGCAAATTAACAACCAATTGTTTCAATCTTCACTGTTTCTTCTCTTATTCCATTGCTCATGCATTTTCCAGACGTTTGCGTTTCATTTCAGTTCTTTCCTCATCGGTCTTCTGCCAAAATACATTCTATGTCTGACCCACACCATATACTACTTATATGGATATAAGTAGACCACACCACACTCGTCCCCCCTTTAAAGCATTCGTACATGCGGTGGTTCTGCTATGAATGCAAAAGAATGGATTCATGGAAATAAGAAGTATAAGACAGTTTCAAAACGCAGGATCTAGGAGCAAATGAAGAATGAATCCAAATAAAAAATTGTGACCGGTTCTGAGCCAATCCACTCGAGCTCTTTAACCATTGTTTACGACAATTGCATATACCTTATCCAAGTAATCTACACCTATGTACATGATAGTTTAGTCCTATCTACTTAATGGAAATATTCTAGAATGTAGCGTAACTACGGATTTATATACTGATTAATTGAGCCATATTTTGCAAAGGTCAATCATACTCTGTCTAGCTATGATCAAACTGAAGTTCAGAGAACCAAGGACTATGTGAATTTAATCACCGTTTTTTATGGAAATAAGATGGAGGGGAAAGATGATTATGAATTAAACAACTGTCCAACCGTGTTGTAAAACCAATCATAATCAACGTAGAAACTGGCACAAATGTATGTTACCCAAAGTTGCGTTATCACATCACATCAGCACAAAATAGATAACAAACAAGTGAAAACAATAAACACCAAGAATATAATCAGAGATGTATGGTGACTAGTAAAGGAATCTAGGGTGCGCGTTTCGTGCTGCTCGGGACTCATCAGCTGGATGCACCCGCATCTCAGGTTTGATATTCAACTCCGGGACTCGAACTCCCATTGCAGCTCTAAACGTCAATAGGAAGGTTCAAAAGACCAATACAAGGTGAATTAAGAATATGGTTATAAAAATGGGAATCAAAATGTAGGTATTATAGAATAATGGAACTAAACATCTGGGTAGAGATAAAGTGTCAACCTATCTACCTCGCTGTGACCTAACATCCTAAACCTATGATCGCAGTTACCACCCGAACGACTCCAATCTGGTAGTCTGCACCTTTATCAAGCAGTCAATAACTTCATGAAATGATGCAAGATTTTGGTTTAGCCACTTATTGTAGTATCGGTTGTTATGTTAAGCCCATATACTTTATTCTAGTTGCTGGCCAAGCCAATTCGCCTGTCATGAGTCATATTTTGATCTTGTTAATCATTTGCTTATTAACCTTGGCTATACTTTTATATGAGCGTATGTGTGTACACTTCGTATCTTATTCATCATATGTCTGTCACTCATTTTTGCCTGACTATAAATGTTGACTAACGCTTGCTTAAATCGAGTTGGCTTCACAGCCAATCTCCAATACGCATTGTTTTCGCTTCGCTCTCGAGTTGGCTTCCCAGCCATCTCCAATACGCATCATCTTTCGCCTCGCTTTCTCGCTTGCCGCTCACTCGCTCGTTCATATTCGCTCAGGTGTTGTTAGCTAACTTTCGAACCTGAGTTATTCGACAATAAACTGTAGTTGCTGCTATCCTTTGTCTTCTGATTTTACGCGCCGTTAAGATTAGAATTATATCGGTTATCGAAACGAACGATTAACGAATCGCGGCACTACATTATAACTTCCTTCTCCTACACTAGGTAAGGTATTATCATTATTACTATTATTATTAGTGACTTTATTCCCAAATGACCTGGTACGGCCGAGAGTGAGGAGAGTCCGCTCTCCCTCTCCAAATGCTCTCACATCGCCACGCCTATATAACCTCTGCCAGGGAAGTCCTACTCACTGCCTTCTCGCACCACGGGAGTTGTTTACGAAATTGAGAGGACGAAAAGTGAATGTCCCATGCTTTAACCAGGTTGGTGGACGCTGCGAGTCCACCTAGGGGAGTTGGAAAACTCTGATTCCAAACTAATTGTGCACATGGGCTACAGTATCCTGAAGGAACAAATGGCGTATGAACCAATTATTGGTCACCAGCTACCATGAGACTGCATCTCCTCACGATGCTCCACTGCCTTGTGGATCAGACCTTTAGGTCAAAGGCTCCGGATGTGGTCCCCTTAGGAAACCACCTGCTTCAGTTTGGGCACCTGGGCAGTATCATAGCCCTCACACAACTAAATGAAACGACAATTTTTTGTGTAGCACATACATATCTGGTGCTACTTTGTACCAATATTTATGTGTTCAAATAAATAAATAGGTAATATGCAAGAATTGACAAATTGTAAGAGTGAATGGAGAGTAATCCCAAAAGCATTCAACCTCTTTATGTAGTGAGTCAAACATTAAACTTTTTTCGAATGAATGATATTCATAATTCAAGAATAATTGACAATGAACAAAATTATATGTACTGACTAAATTATAGTGATATTTTTATTTATTTATTTAAACACATAAATATTGGTACAAGGAAGCACCAGATACATATGCGCCATACAAATCTCATTCGATTTGCTTGAGGGCTGTGATACTGCCCAGGTGCCCAAACCGAAGCAGGTGGTTTTCTTAGAGGCCCACACCCGGAGCCTTTGACCGAAAGATCTGATCCACAAAGCAGTGGAGCATCGTGAGGAGATGCAGTCTCATGGTAGCCGGTCACCAACGATTGATTCATACGACATTTGTTCCTTCAGGATACGGTAGCCCATGTGCACCATTGGTTTGTAATCAGGGTTTTCCAACTCCCCTAGGTGGACTCGCCTTGTCCATCAACCCGGTTAAAGCGCCGGACATTCGCTTTTCGTCCTCTCAATTTCGTAAACAACTCCCGTGGTGCGAGAAGGCAGTGAGTAGGACTTCCCTGGCAGAGGTTATATAGGCGTGGCGATGTGAGAGCATTTGGAGAGGGAGAGCGGACTCTCCTCACTCTCGGCCGTACCAGGGCATTTGGGGGCTGCGCATCCACGAACCCGCTCTCGCGAGATTCGAACCCAGGACCTACCAGTCTCGAGCCGAAGCCCTTAACCGATAGACCACTGAGGAGAGGAAACACATACTGAAGGTGTTGAGTGTATAAGAGGGAAAGAATTATAAACGATGTACGAAACTCATAAGTCTTGCTAATTGAACGCTACCCTCGGTTCCTAAGCTGTCCTCGTAACCACCAAGCTAAAACTATACAGCAACCTAAACATGAGAGAAAAGGCGCAAGATTTGCGAGAAGCACTTTACCCCAAAGGTTCATTCACGTACAGAAAATATAGTTTTTATAGTATTTTAGAAGACCTTGGGTTTTCCCGAAAATTACGGAATGCTACTAAACATAGTAGCAGTCTAATAATCAACCAGTCAGAAACTCCACATGTGACTTTTCATTTTCGTGATGTTTCTGGCAAAACTTCTACTGAACGCTGATTGGTTAAAATGCTTCTTAGTATTTTCTGAACCTTTCTTGTCTTTTGCGAGTTTTCTGGATCACCCCAACAGAAACATATTTTTAATACTTACAACAAACAATGTAAGAATGGATTAGTGACCAAACAATATTTAGTATGCAGATGGTAATGAAATCGAAACCCTTGAAAAAATGACTTAATTTAAAAATTATTAATCAGATACATGTATCCTAGTGTTCATTTTCTCAATGATTAAAAAAGTTAGTATCTATTTATTTAAATGATGGAATGTTATCAATTAACCTACTGAATCCGGATGGCCCCATACAACTAATACTTTTCTCAGTATGGGGACTTGTGGAAATTGTGCATTTACAGTTGAATTCATGAATCGACCAATATTAGACCACCGTTAAAAACCTAAAGGCACTGGACTGTCGTTTCGTCCTAGTACGGGACTCCTCAGTAGTGTGGATCCACGATTTCACACAAAGGACTCGAACCCAGAACATTCAGTCTCACGCCCAAACGCCCAACCTGGAGACCACTGAGCCGGCATCCAACCGTATTAATGTCTAACTTTAATCGATACATGATCTTACGCAATCATTAGATCGACTTGTGAATTTAACTGTGAAGATACTACAATCTCAATATTGATAATGTTATGCCCCGATAAGGATAATGAATGGTAATTTTGGTTTCTATTTATGAACCAATACTATGCATACATTTTTTATCGTGTAATTGCGAAATACCTAAGCTATTCATATTCGTGTCCCTCTTATTATAAGCCTTATTTTGACCTATAGACTATTATTATACGATTTACCATTCTTGAGTTATCCCTAGTCTATTAATTACTGCCTCCCATATTCACAGCCACATTTAACTGAATCTTGTACAAATTTTGTTTCCTATTTTATGGTACGATATGGTCTGTCTGGTTGGTATATAAACTCAGTGTGTTTGAAATACAATGATTCATACATCAGAGGCTTTTCTGGACTTAACTGCCTGGGCCAGGCAGAAGCAAAACCGATACGAACTCTGGACTGCTCGTGCGGTTTTCGTGTGTCACTGTTCTAATCGATAATTCGCTGCTCTCTGACTGGCAGTCTTATCACATTCATATGTTAACAAGGCGTCTACTCGGCCACAAGTTATAACAGATAATACTCATGTACTCATTAAAGAATAGCTTTAAGATGGATTTCCTGGAGTTCCAGTGAAAAATCATGACCACTGGAGTCCAATCCGTGTCAGGTGTGAGACAGTTATCCACCCCAGACAATGGATAAAGGGGCGCGCAATATCATGGATCGATTGAAGTTAGACATTAATACCATTGGTTGACGGCTCAATACTCTACAGACTGAGCATTCGCGCGTAAGACCGAAGGTTCTGGGTACGAGTCCTTTGTGTGGGATCTAGGACGCACATTACTGAGGAGTCCCATACTAGGACGAAACGGCAGTCCAGTGCTTCCAGGTTTTTAGTGGTGGTCTAACTTAAATTGAATCGTGAATTCAACTGTGATATTTTTCCCATTGGTGTTATTTAGGAATGAATTTTCAACAGTTTCTTCAAGTATAGACTCTATGAAGAAATTCATCGGTATTACTCGAGAATCCAACTGAGTCTCGAGTAGGACGAAATACACACATGCTAGATTTCATCATTATTCGTTATTCAAAGTATAATGAACTTGAGTAAATCACTCAGACTATAATCAAGGTATCTGTCTATCCAAAAGGTGACTGAATTACTTACAGAGACAGAGATTCTATTCGGTTTTGAAATATTAATAGTCAAAACACTGAAGTTTACCACCTTCAACAAAGCAGTAACACACTTACTTTTATCAATGTTAATTGGTTGATTGATGTATTCATCAACGTTGAATGGTGGGATTTCAGAAGATGCTTCAGCAGCGGGAATAGTCACCTTTTTACTAGGAGTAGTTTCTCGACTATTATTATAAACACAATGGAAAAATTGGATTTTAACAAATCATCTTTAACAGTATTGTTTTAATCCATAACAAATAGAAAAATGTATACATTAGTACTTTCAACTCATTTATCAGGTGTACAGATTTGTATACTTGGCTTTGAGCTATACTCTGTGTGAGGGCAGGTGATAGTACTTAACCGGTTACTAAAACCGTAGTAGGTGGAGTGCGGATTTCGAACCAGAGACTTAACAACAGAAAGCCGAATACCTTTAACCACTGAGCTATACCTCTTCATAGTTTTACAATTATAAATATACTCTGCAAAAGAGTTAATTTTACGGAGCATTTTTCATGAGAACTAGATCTCGTTCAGATTCATATATATATATATATATATATATATATATATATATATATATATATATATATATATATACCAAATAACTGAGCTTTTTGTCGAACTTAAAATCAGAAGAAGACTAAATACTCACAGACACTGGATCAAATAATACTCCTAGTCTCTAAATCACGAACTGACCGCCATTGAGAACTGTGAATAGGACAGCTGTTTAGATCTAGCATGGGACTCCACGACCTCGCCATGGAGGTTCTATAATCAATGCAATAACCTATGCTGACAGTAATTATTTGCTCACCAGTAACTAGCTTCAGGATCCAAATCCTGAAGTTCTAGTGAGAAGCCGTGACTAATGGAGTTCAATCTTGTAGGCTAAGAGGCAGTTACCTATTGAAGACTATGGAACATAGTTGCACAATATCGCCAATCGGTTAAGGCTAAACATATACACCACTGGATTCCTGTTAAACATTCGTGCGCGAGATCAAAGGTCCTAGGATTGATTCTCTAAGGTGGGTCATGGATATGTACTACTAATAAGTTCTACAATAAGATAAAATATCTGTTTAATACTGTCCGGTATTCATTGATGGTCTAGTCTGAGATCAGGTCGTGATTTAAAAACTATAAAAATCCTATAATCTCCACAAAATTCTTTACTGATAAATGGCATTACCAAAAAAACCAACTTACTTGGGTGTTGTCCAGGAAGATGAACAATAGCGTCTCAAGCGTGGATTTAAAACAGGATAACGTTCCTACAAAAATATATAGATTATCTTGTGATTTAAATACACGTAGTAAGGAAACAGGAAAGTTTGGTCCCATGTATGTAGCCAGATGCAAAATATCTAACTAACGATTAGGTCATTCCCAATAAATTTGTATTTTGTATATATTCATCACTTTCTGATTAAATCTCGGTATGGACTCGAAAAATTTGGTTGGCTTGTGTTACTTGTAGCGCAAAATAAATGTTTATTTGGAAACTAAGGGGGGGTATATTATCTGGAAGTTCACTCTGAGTCACTCCTTAGTTGTTAAACTTGACTTTTAAAGGTAGAGGACAGTCGTTTCTTAATAGTCTTTCATAACAGGTGTCTACGAAACACTGTCCGCCCATGACGGGACTACCGAGTGAGCAACGATGAGGTTAGAAGCAGAGTACTAAATAAGCTTTAGAAATCGGTTGATGAAGCAATGAATCTTCATCGAATGAGGTGATTGGGTCATATGTCATGATATATCCTTAACGACTATCTACCTCGACGTGCAATTTTGGCTGGAGTATAAGAAAGTTGAATGGAAACTGGAGGTGATCAAACGAAGTAGCATTACCTCATGAAGTAATTAACTGTCGGTCTGAGTTATGTTGGTAGCCATAGACTATCTGATTAGGGTCTACATAATATCTATAATTAGCGGTTGACGGTGATAAGTCACAGTGCCACAGATGCATTCACTCTTTATCTTCCTATAGAGCTTAAGATTTAACACTCCTTAATTTATTTATTTTCATTCCATTTTCTTGAACCATTTGTTATTATTATTATTATTTAAACAGATAAATACTGGTACAAGGAGGCATCAAATACATATGCACCGCACTTTATCACCCGGTTTGTGTGAGGGTCGGAGTACTGCCCGAACGCCCAAACCGAAATAGGTGGTTTTCTAAGAGGGGCACCTCCCTGAGCACTTCATCTGAGGGTCTAATCCACAATGCAGTCAAGCAACCTTAGGAGATTCAGTCCTATGGAAGGCGGTCACCAAAAATAGATTCATACGCTTTCAGTTCTCTTAGGATCCTGGAGGCTATGTGCACCATTGGTTTGGAATCAGGGTATTCCAACTCCTCTAGATGGATCCTGCATATCCGCCAACACGGTTAAAGCGCCAGACATTCGCTACTTGTCCTCTTAATTCCGTAAATAACACCCCCACTGTGAGAAGGCAGTGAGTAGGACTTCCCTCACAGTGGCTATATACGCGTGGCCATGTGAGCGAATTTTGAGAGGGAGGGTGGACCCTCCTCACCCTCGGTCGTACCAGAGCATTTAGGGGCCATGTTCGCAATGTTTAATTCATCTCATTATTATTATCACTACATTATTTCGATTCCTTTGTTTTTCATCCTGTTAATTTCATTTAGTAGTTTTGATGTAGTATGACAACTCGGGCTAACGTAAACTTGTGCTAGGCTATACCTTGATTAAGACTGATTGATCCGCCTGCCTTAAGCTGTGTATAATTTATGTGAAAGCTTTTTGGTTGTTTACAGAGAACTACAGTGAATCTTCACTCTGTGACAAGCTTAAACGAAACTTCAGAAACATACTAGCTTTTACGGACTAGATTATTATGCCTTGTTATCGAAGATCTATTAAGTCGCAGAGCTACTTTAAGATGAGCGTCACAGTCGTACCCCGAATAACTTCCAATCTAGTTTTCTTATATCTACCACGACAGATGCTCCCATCTTTATATGTGGGCAAATTAGACTTATTCTTAATTTCACTGCCAAAATATATACATGAGTGCTGTTCCATAAGCATTATTTCATTAGTGTGCGAAGAAGATAACTGTCAAATGATCCTAACAGTTAATAAGGTTTATATGTTTTCAGGTTTTATTATCATGAAGAAAAAATCCATTTTCTACATATCGCCTGAATTTATGACTTTGGAGCAATCAAAGGATGTCGACTTGGTTCAGTACTCATCATCATACGCAACGTAGAACGTAGTCCTTTACCTTACTTACTTACGCCTGTTACTCCTGATAAAGCATAGACCACCGACCAGCATTCTCCAACCTACTCTGTCCTGGGCCTTCCTTTTAGTTGTTAGAAGGGGCATCGGCATCGTGACTTCCAAAGGATCTCGGCTTTCATCATGAGGCGTCATAATTCTTCCTTCAACTCCCAGGGCAGAGTTTAAATGGTTTGAATAAATTTTTCTAGTTAGTGTTTTTTAGCGAGTTAGTTTTCTGTGGGATGGGGTCGCTAACCCCATGCCCAACCCTCCCCCTTTATTCGGGCTTGGGACTGGCAGTAGCCTCCGGAGGGCCTACAGGCGGAGTTTAGAACGTAGTCAGTATGATTAAAAAGCAGGCATAATATTGCAGAACAGGAATGACTGAATGATGTGAACAGAAGTTCAAAGAATAGTATATGACTAAACAAATTCAAAACCTTGAGAAATTGTTTACGAATACTGATGAGTTAAAAAACGATCAATCATTTTGACTGAACTAAATTCTCACTATCAAGTAGGTTACCAACAAACAACGTTGAAAGTTTAGGTGATATGAAGATGACATCAGTCATGAACTGTTATTATTTGCGGTACCACTGATAACTAAGGGGCACTGGGCATCTAAAACACCTCTAAGATACGAACCAAGGACCTTTAGTTCTCACGAGGAAAAAGTTAGCTTAAAACCCACTCAGTTAGAATCTAATGGTTCATTCTTCCAAATTCAATCATTTTGTACTGTAGAGCCACGACCATCCAATGTAACTGGGAATGAGTCTCACTAGCTCCCGACATGACTCAAATATACAGGTTAAATTTCCCACTAGGACTTTGGAAAATTATCTTGAAGGAAGTCATAATGTGTGCAATAAAGCTATGTAACAGACTGAATGGTGTACGATGAAAAATCATGGCGAACACTTTATTCAATTCAATTTGATAATCACTGTCAAACAACTGATTGTTGCAATAGTGTTTTAGCTACGAACGCAATTAATTTTTATAACACAAACATAATTTATTGTATGACCTCCGCATTGAATTAAACAGAAGCTATAACTCTACATTGTAAAAGGACATTTCCCATTCACAGAATACATTATCTGTTCGATAAGTATGGGGAACTAAAACTCAGGAAGTATTCCCAAGAAATCCATGTAATACTGAGCGTTATTTGCAAATAACAAAGAACTCCTATCAGGTTCATCGAGAGTTTAAGTGAGAGCTGTACTAACTACAGTGATGATGACAGGACAGGACGACCATAAGCTTACTATACGAAAATAAGTTATCGAACGTGTATAGTCTCTTGCGATACTCGATTAGTGATTCTCTGTTCGGATTATGTTTAATGAACTGAATCGAAAGAAAATCGACCGTGTACAGAATTCTTAGGGACATTGAAATGTTAAACGATGAAATAGCTAAGAAAAAACCCTAATTTCTGAAAACTTCTGGAGATGTTTAGGACAATGGCAACGAAGATATGATAAGTATCTTGCCACAAATGAGAAAGTACTTTGAGGGGTGGGATTACGAATGATTTACAATAAATTTTGTAAGAATAAACCCAGTTTTGATAAACGTAGCTCGTATATTTATTGAACAGACTATGGAATTATGCTGTTTCATCTTCTAAATCCAACAACAATCAGGAAATTATATGACAAGATAATAACTGACTACTTACCGCCCGATCGTAGCTGCTACTTTGAAGTGGTGATCGACAGAGCTATATTGGCTGTAACACATATTCCCTTAGGTCCTACTATCTCAAATAGGTCGGTTGGAGAACGGTAAGATTAAAGAAAGCAACTTAAGGTCCGACAGCGAAGTCATACTGCTAAGTGTAGAGGAGTGTGACAGAAGTAAGGTGTTTACTTCGGACAACCAGCATCTGCAGAGATATTGTCTTCTCACAAAGAAAGGGATTAGAAAAGGTCGACTCTGAAAATTTCATGTCTCCCTTTACCTCACGGATTTCCGTCTCCGGCGGTAAGGTCTTTTGAAATGAAGAGCTTACAACATTAAAAACTCCCCGAAAAAAGGCTGTGTACGACCTGCCCGAAGCATATTTCTCTTGAGATGTGGTCACCCTCCCGAGTCTCTAAGATTACTACTAACTCAGCTCTCTTTTCAGATCCCTCAAGGAGATATATCTTTTCATGATGTGAGCAACCGGGAGGTGACAACTACCCTTACCTCAGACCTCTATCAGAACTAGAGACCACCTTGTGGTGACTGACTGACTTACCATTAAAATCATATAATTTCGTTTACGTGCAAATTTATTCCATTCTTGATCTTCTTTCTCTTGTACTGCTAAATGGTGATAATTATCGATTAGTTCCGAGATCTACAAAAGAGAAAAATGAAGTAAAGCATCTAAAATAATTTGAAAGGGAAAAGAATGTCCACATATACAAAAGTTATAAACAAATATTTCAATAAGTTGGTTACCTATTCTATACATATAAATACAGTTGTACATCACAACACAGTGGATAAGACAGATGTTACATAACATGCTCAACAATAGATAACCTACTCCAATATCAGTTAGTCAATCATAATCGATATCAGTCAGTCATAAGCAACATAGAATGTGGCATATATGTGTATCTATTCAAGTTGTCACACTATATCAGCATATTGAAATGAAATCACCAATATAGAACAGTAGTAGTATGAATATCAGTTATAGTAGAAGACATTAGACGCAGAGAATATGAATCAGAGTGAATACATCTGTGTCAATACAATCGAATCTGAGCTATATCACCCAATGTTTTTAAACATAGTTCAAAACAATTGCAAGGAGTCCAATCAAGTAATCTGTACACAACAACACGGCTCATTTCAACAGTTAATGAATTCATGAACTGTTGTTACATTCTGATCAGGGTCATCTATAAATTTCTTCCAACTTACGCGTACACCAACAAATATCGACCATATAGATAGCCGATAGTTGAGCATATGCAACACATGTCCCAGGCAATATATCGATCCAGACTATCGTATTTTATATCAACACAGTGATAAAAGAAACATAACACGATATTAAGAAAAAGGAGAGGAAATAATTACCAAATACAGTGAAAATCTAGGCATGGGAAGTATAGTTCAAAAGAAACAAATGAGATCGAAAAATGAGAAAAACTAAGAGCAAAAATTAACTTCAGATCTATAGAAAGACAGACAATGAAAGTAATGGTATCGTTAAAATCAACTTCATAAGATGCCCTTTAAAGCGAGCCCCAGTCAAAGAGCCTTCATTTGCCGAATTCCAGGACCAGTTAGGCACTTCATGGATTGATGTTATATTTTAACCTCCAGGATCACCTCGACAAGCAATTAACACCAACATGGAAAGTTGAGAAAAGGATTAAAGAGTACGGATTAAGACTATCAAACCAATGACCGATGATTTAAGGCATTTTGTTAGAAACAGACTATGCACACATACGACTAACAAGATAGTCGGCATCAGTGATTGGATACCATCACCTTATGTCACATGACACAGAACTGTTCATTGATTTAGATAAATTCACTATTTACAATCTTTTCAATCTTAATTTCCAGTCTATTTTCCATACATTTTTCTTAATCTTTAAATTTTCATTACTATCATTGATATTAATTAACATTCTCGTTCATCTGTCATTCGTAACTTTATTTTAAGCAGAGATAAATGATAGACAGCGGTATAATCCAGGATGCGCGTTTTGCCCTGTTTTGGACTCGTCAACTGGATGTACCTGCATCCCAGAGTTGATGTTCCTTTCCGGACTCAAACCGAGAACCGTTTGCTTCAAACGCTATCCTCATAGGATGAACATTTACCAAAAGAGATGGATCAATTGCAGTACTGAACATCAGTGAGAAGATCCAAACAACCAATACTTATGAATTCATATTGTTAATTTCATCTCATCAGGTTGATATGGATATGATAAATTGACCTGATGATAATGTACATCTGTGCCACGATGTAAATTGATCACAGCTAAGATATTAAATGCATACAAACTATAACTACCCCCCATTATTGTCACCTTACTAAGTGAATATATTATTCAATTATTGTGAACCTTAGAAACTTGAAAAGGAAATCTATATCATTCAATCAATTTTCAAGGTTCTTGAATAATCACATTTATTTTAAGGAATACACAAGTATAAACATGTAGGTTATTGATTTCCTACACTAATGAAAACAGTGAACAATGAAATAGAACCAAGCATAAAAAATATTAGTGAGATATGAAGAGAGAATTAAGTAGATTAAACTTGAACTATGCCTAGCATTGAGATCCATGATCCACGTTTCGTCTCACTTGGGACACATCAGTTGAATATGCTTGCATTTCAGTATTGATATTTACAAATCAAGATACTCGAACTCAGAACCTTTTGATTCCAACATCAATGGGTTATCTATCAAGCTATTAAGTTTAAACAGCCACTTACTTGTTCAACATGTGTAGGACGTAAAGTGTATCCTGAGCTGCGTCGTTATCTATTATCCAATTTGTACTCAAATTAAGTTATCATGGAAACCCACTCAACGTGCTTATGTACCAATAGAGACTAACAAAGTGCAGTCAATAACGAGAAAAATCAAATCGTCACATAATGATAAATTAAGATAAGTTAGTGGTTATCTAGACTCAGTAACTTTGTGGATAATTTGTTGATATTCCAACTGATTTTCACTATGTGAAAAACAACAAAATTGGAACGTAAGTACACTGGCTAGTGAATCCCATATAAGACGAAACATGTGTTCTGGATTTCACTGTTGAACATAATCCAAATTTATCAATTAAAAACAACCATCACTGCAACGTTATATCAGAGCATGAGTTATGTCGAATGGATGAATTTTGAAGTGACAATACTCAAAGAAATATTTAAATAGATATATTAGTCAGTTTTATGATCAACCTAGAGCATTGGACGAATTTTCAGGTTAACCCAAACTGCTATTATCAAATTAACACGATGAGATTAAATCTAGAAAAAACGAATGGTAAGCAAGTCGAAATGACTGTAGTACCAGTGACAGTAAGAAGGATCAAGCTTTGAAAATATAGTTCAAGAAAATTGAATGAAATCAGGATCTACAAGGAGACAAGTAGTGAATGCATCTGTGACACTGTGATCCGACGTCTTTAATTAATTATTGCAGTTATTACATGGGTCACGATCAGTTACTCGATATCCATCAACATGACTTAGATCAACAGTCAACGATTTCATGTAATGATCCCATGTCTTGGTTTGTTCTTCACAAGTTTTTGTTCAATTCACCTATACACCAACCAATATTGCACATCGAATTGTAGTCAGTGGTTAGAAAATATACAACCTCATCGCCAAAGAATCAATTTTATTTATTTATTTATACACATAAATATTGGTGCAAACATGTACCAGATAAATATGCGCCTCACAAATCTCATTCGATTTGCGTGAGGGCTGTGATGCTGACCAGGTGCCCAGACTGAAGCAGATGGTTTTATTAGGGGACCACACCCAGAGCCTTTAACCTAAAGGTCTGATCCACAAAGCAGTGGAGCATCGTGAGGAGATGCAGTCCCATGGTAGCCGGTCACCAACGATTGATTCATACGCCATTCGTTCCTTCAGGATACTGGAGACCATGTGCACCATTGGTTTGGAATCAGGGTTTTCCAACTCCCCTAGGTGGACTCGCCTTGTCCACCAACCCGGTTAAAGCGCCGGACATTCACTTTTCGTCCTCTCAATTTCGTAAACAATACCCCCGCCACGAGAAGGCAGTGAGTAGGACTTCCCTGTCAGAGGCTATATGTTCGCGTGGCCATATGAGAGCATTTGGAGAGAGAGAGCGGACTCTCCCCACTCTCGGCCGTACCAGGGCATTTGGGGGCCAAAATCTACTTTTCTTAAGTCACTCAATCAGGGATAATTGACGTAGGATTTAGCAAAGACATACGACAGTCCATGTTTTAAGAGTAGTTGGAATCATATTAGTGTAAATAATTGTAAAGTAAAAACTGATCATACAGGTATATGAATCGAAAAGAAGGAATTTGTTGAATAAAATAAATATGAAATAATATTGGAACGTTCAAGAATCTAAATAGGGAAGATAAAATCGAAAACAAAGGGTCAACACCTCTTTATAGGGAAGAAACGTTGAGTTTTAACCATTTAGTTACTTCATACTTAATCAATGAATCACCAATTCAAATCCCGATAGTGTGTTATCATTTAATAAGACAACTGACAAGTTAAATGGTCTCGTGAACTATACACAAAGTATTATACCATAGGCTACTAATGGAAGACAGTAGATATGTTGAATAGATTATGAATCTTCATTAAGTGATGTGTTTAGGGGATGTGTTACGTACGCTAAACATCCATATCCAATGATGGTTGCGATAGGGGTACGTTAAAAGAATCATAGAGGTGGCCAATTCATTTATGCCATCAGTTCACGAAACCATTGTCTGTTGTTGTGAGCCCAGTTGATCGGGATAGAATATTTGGTTAGAATCCGCCTGATAACCACAATCAGTGATATTTAGTGAAATAGCTCAGAATTAGTCAGAGTGGTGCAGATCCATCCGCTCGTTAATCCAGACAGACAATCGGAGAAACGAAATGGGGAAGCGAAGTGGATTGGAGAAGGCGTGTGAGTCAACTCGAATTAATCAAGCGTGACTCGATATTTATATTTGGACAGAAATAAATTCCAGATGTAACAAATGGGGTAAGCAATTAACTCATAAACGATCATATAAAAACAGTCAGGTTTAATAAGCGAATGACTGACAAAATCAAAATGTGGCTTGAGAAGAATGAACAAATTGGTCTATCCAGAAGTTAGAATAGCTTATGCAAACTTGATATACTACCGGCCATTACACTATCACTAGTATTTCTAAGTCCTTTTTATTCATTTTGATAATTTCATTTGTCTGTGCTGAAATGATGAGTCACCTTAGATTGATACGCACATGTGTCAGACTCTACCCTGATTAGGACTGATGAATTGTATTCGGTTGTCATGAAGTGGTGGCCTAATGTTTTAAAGCATTCATATCTTTCAAACAATAGATCATTGGTTTATACTTGACTTCATCTAACATTGTCTGGAAAAATGGATGGTATTTAGGTCGAGTAAGAGATCCTCCCAACTATCTACAATCATCTAACATGGTAGGATATCGTCCTCCGCTTCACTGTTATGTGGTAAAGGGAGGATGGGATTGGGGACAGTTGATGGTTGATTCCTTATGAACCCATAAGTCACCTCTGAATAAAATTTAGTATTTTGTTGAAGTCTTCAATCTAAACGTTTTTATTAACAAATTGTGATTCAATGTTCTAAAACTCTATTATTACATGATAAACAGTTACGCCGATTGAAGTAAAACAAGAACTTTTTAATAAGAAGAATAAACAATTCTGATAAGTCATAAGTGTTTCTCTAACCATTTCAAATATAATCTTCTGTCAGATGTAGTTACAGACAGGCAATAACAGTTGATATATAGTATAATTTCGACAAATTCTGGAAGTATGACAGTCAGTCAATCACAACGTAGAACTTCGTAAGTACGTACATCAGTTCGAGTTGCCATACCACATCAGCACGGAGATGCAGTTGTCGATTCAAATCCCATAGTGGTAGAAGTAGTAAGAGTATAAGCAATAATCCGAAAGATTAGGGTTTCAAGATGTTATTCAAGGAGTATGATCCAGTGAAATAAATTCGGAAAAAAAAGAAAGGGACATGAAGAATTCAGAAGATTAGAATTTGGGAGAACACAAAGAGCAGATGCACCTTCTCCATTGCAAACGATTTTGAGCCATGTCATTCAAGGTCTCTAACCATCGGTTGTTATCTTCTCGCGGATCCCAACCAGGTAGTCTACACCTACCAACATGGCTCAGTCCACTTGTCAGTGACTTCATCGATTTGTGCCACGTTTTGGTTTGACCACCCCTAGCTTTCTTCCAACCTACTCCTACACCATAAAACATCGCACGTCGGTGGTTGGACATACGTAACACATATCCCAGACATCTCAACTGATGAAGTTTCACTACTTCACCAATCGATTTGCCATCCTTACCTAGTACCCGTTTCCTAACAACTGCATTACTTACTCGGTGGTCCCAGCACATACGAACAATGCTTCGAAGACACCTATGATCGAATACTAGTAGCCTACGAATATCCTCTACTCTTACCGGCCATGTTTCATAGCCATAAATTAACAACCACAAAACCTTAACGCTTATTTCATTCTCGAGCTTCTCTTAACCTAGTCGCTAAACAGAAGACAAAAACAGAAAATAGATCAGTTACCCTTTATACTTAATTAAATTGTGGCTCAAAACTCATGTAATAATATGCTTGAATTTTCTGACCACATAGCAACACAGTTACAAAATCACAATGTGTACATAATCCAGCGGTAAGTGACACAAGACCAGAGTAATATGGAAATAGTTAATTAACGGTAAGTATGGGATAATGAGACATATAACAATGATTTATGGACGAAATGAAAGCTTAGTAGTAGGAGAATCTATAAACAGAACAGTCTAAGCGTTTTCTAACTAAACAATAAAAATACAAACAATGATCCTTTGTATGATAGTTTCTAAGGTCATGCCTCCGCACTACTGGCTCCATTATGCTAAATTCAATGCAACAGTCAAAAATTAATCCGAAATAACACACATATAACAGCAATACAATATATAATTTAGCACAAACCCTTTTGAAATGTGGACTTATTTTCTCTTGCCAACCTCCAGCAGCTTGTTGTTGATCTGGTATGCCACTATCTCGTGTAATCCATCGGCAAAACCCACATGCTAGAAAATATGCTTTTTGTGCTGTTGTCCGACCTGGTTCATCGGGCTTTGCATGTACAACAGCAGTTGCTCGTGTAGACAGTGTATGACCACAACTTGGACAATCGAAACAATTACCACAACGATGTTTACGCATCTTAGCCTCAGCGCTTGCCATATTTTCAAGACAATTAGGACAATAATAGGAATCCACCTGATCATATAAATGAATGAACGATTTGGTGATATGCATAACAGGAAAGACACAATTCATAATTTACATAATAGACTGACCATAGCTAGATAATGGAGTTCGACCATATCAGAATGTGAGAAATTTACTCCACCAATGGTATTGGGAGATGATTGAACACTACTGTGAATCGACTGAAGTTAGAAATATAAAAGAATGGAATCCAACTTAGTGGTCTGAAGGTTGAGCGCTCGTCAAAAGATTTGAAAGTTTTGGCTTCAGTTGTTGGGAGGATTGTGAACGCTCACTCCTATGGATTTCCACACTAGGAAAAAACAGCTGTTAAGTGGTTCCTAGTTTTCAGTAGTTGTCTAGATAAGGTTAGTCTGCGATGTAAACTATAAAATACACCAATCTCCACAAACCTCATGTAGTAAAAACACTTCTTAGTACATAGCTACCACTTTGTTGGTTTGACGCGAAAATAGCTCAGTGGTTACGTCTCTGAGTGTATTAACTTTGGATGTGAGAATTAGAACACCAGGGGAAGCAATTATTCACTAAAGAGCTCATATGCGGTGGAGTTGTGGTTTAACGGGTAAACTTAACTCTCAACTAATATGTGGTTGGTTCAAAATTCACTCTACCTACTTCATGTTTGGAAACTAGTTAGTATGACTAGCACTCATACAAAGTAGTATGAATTACAGCTAGATGCGTAAAATACGTACTTATTATATAGGTTGCACTATCGCTTAATATTAATCGTACTATCAGCTCTTCAAGATACTGGAGTGATGAAACATAAAGTTGACAGCTATTCTTTACCTGTTGTAGAGGAGAAAATACAGCGGGAAGGAATAGGAAATAACGAAACAATACTGTTCAACACTGAAAAACATGCAAGGGCCAGAATGAAAAATCCCTCTAATCACCAATAGTTTGCTAGAAAAATTAATATGCTTAATATTAAAGCTATCCACAGTTTTCTATGGTGACAAGATGTATTTTTTAACACTGGCTATTAAAACTATTAGTTTACCCATTTAAAGCCACTGAGAGCTGAAATATGGTCATAAGTTGTGGTGTTAAGTCTTTGAATTTGCTCTAAAACTACTCTAGACTATAAGGCACTATCGATTATTGGTTTTTCGGTAATGGGGACTACCCTGTGTATTCCTTTTAACTGCTGTTGGTATTTGAAAGCTGTATTCGTCACAAATTGGACTCAGATGGAGTATCATTGAAAGTCAAGGAACGTCTCATAGCTGTTTTGCCCTGTTATGGGACTACTTAGTAGTGAACACCTATAACCTCACTGGAGATCGAACTCAGAACCTTCAGGTCTCGTGGCGAACTCTCGACCATTAGAACCACTGGGTCACCATCTGATAATACACTGTGATATAGCGTGACAATCTTTCAATTCCATTGGTGACAATTGTGACTAATAAAACCCTGAAATTGAACCAATTTTCATAGAACCACATAAAATGTATTATTGGTATTATTATTAAACTAATGGCTCTCTGTTGGTGAAAAGTGTAAATTTGGTCAAACTCACTAGTATCCCAGAATCTAATTTGCGACAACACAACTGTAGTAAATTTTATTTGTAGTTAACTTGGTACACACATCGTAAAAAAACGGTACAAAATATATAAAAACTAATATGAACAGTCAAATAAGAAATTCACCTCATGTGAAACACAATTAGGGCATCGAAGACATAAACAGTGACGGCAAAAATACAGTGTACACAACGGATTTGTTTGTTTGCAGGAACACAATAAAGTGCATTTGTCTAACTCCAAGTAGGTCGCCATTTTGCTCAAATGAAAATACGTGTTAACGTTTATAACAAGTTAAAAAAATAAGCTCGAGCAGTAAGGATGCTGTTTCGAAAAAAAAACAATAAGATATTTGATTTATTGAGAATGGTATATATGATTGTAATCACGTAAAATACTGTAATACTTGTTAACTATGGGACAGGCAGACATTAATATAGAGCCTGGGCCAGATATGTATTACCACATTGCCATACCCGATCAGCATAAAAAGAGGAAAACGACAAAAGAAATCGAGACAATGTATTACTAATGATAAAAAGACAAACCACACAATAAGAATATGATTTGAAGACAGATTCGAAAGGGACACTAAAATCCATGAATGAGAGTAATATGAGGAGTGAGCATATCAGGATCCTTGTCAACGCTCCAGAGGCATATCATTCATAATCTCTAACTACTGATTGTGGTTATCTTACAGACCACAAACACATAGTCTGCACCTGCCGATAGATACATACATCCCAAATGTTTATGACTTCATGGACTGATCTCATTTCCTGGTTTGGCCACTATCAGCTTTCTTTTAATGAACTCCTGCTTTGGCAAACATCACGCTTTGAGGTAGGCGGTTTTGAGGCATAGGTAATACACGATGAAAAATCACTATTTTATCAAACAATTTTGCATCTTTATCTAGTGCCATGCATCTAGCCTCAATATGGCCTACATGATAATCCCAACACATGTGGGAAATGCTTTGAAGGCACCTATGACAGAAAATGGTGGTTTAGGAATATCACTCACTCTTAATAGACATGTTTTTCACCTACAAGTCTAAGCATCACGTTATTTATTTGTAAGTAGGTCGGGATGCTTATTTACGAGCTCTTCTTAACCCTATCTGAGACCTACGAGGAAATTAGCTTAAAAAATCAAGGCATTTTTTTCTCCTTCGGTTAGAAAAAGAAAATTCACCTTTAGGAGAACTAGTCTTGCCAAAATACAGAGACAAAATGACATGCATGTCTGGAACATAGAGCTTTGGCTTAGGTGCAAAAGGAAGAAAATAACCCTAGCTTATCCTTAATAAGATTATTTATCTAACAATCAGATGTACTTCAGCTCCCGATGACCTTGGGACATCAAAACACCCTCGGCGTACTACAAACAACTAACAATAAAAAGAGCAGATTGAAAATGTACTGTAGTTTCTATTTGGTGGTTTGCTGATGTTGCATATACAGTGACATCGAAATTCGACGACACCTATGGGAAGAAATAGTAATTGATTTGCTTTCTGGATACTTTGTTTGATTTGTAGGAGTGGGGTCATCGTTTTATGGATATTTAACTCTTCTTCTAAAACTTTTATGATTTGAAAGGATGAAGATATCACCTAGTAATAGGACTGCTCCACATATAACACATGATAATCAGAGGGGTCACTCGTAGACTTCCAACCAGTTGAGCCAACTTATGTACCTCAATATTAGTAAGAAAGAATTGAAAGATAAGTTCAAGATTATTTAATTCTCTAATTTGGGTACTTATAGGACTTCTTATATCCTCCTTATAAAAAGTGACTAAATTCTATGCCTGTCCATCTAGGGCAGGATAACTTCATTTGCTCTCTGGCATGTTGGAAGTAGCATGTTGTACAACAGTAATGATTATTACTTGTATTTTCGGGTGAATCTTAGCAGGAATACATTGTTAATCCAACGAATCTGGGGCATATAATTTGGTTTATCTAATTCCCAGCACATTTTTTTATATCTGTTTTCATACTATATGCAAATCCATGAGATACTCTCTGTTTACAAATAAGTTTCTATTCGAGGTAAAGATGTCGCATGTATTCGGAGTTTGGCAACGCTTTTACCAGTAACACCTTTATAGTCGAAGTATGTCAACCCAGTCAACTCAAAAGTGAAGGAGTTCGAAGATATATTCGGAAGGCTATTGGTATGTCGAGGAACGTTTGGTATAAGCTGGCTAAAAGTTGAAGGGGATTCATGGCATGGCATACCCATTCATGATCTAGTGCGGCGCCTTCAGCTAGGGGAGTATATTAAAACTAATGTGGTCAGCATCAAGCGTTGAAGACTAGCAGAGCCATTTATTCTGGGGATTTATTTACCGCTACAGAGGTAACTCTAAACTGTTAGACAGTATCAGTTTTCGGTTAAGATCTTGCTAGTGCATTTATCATGTTTCATTTAATGACAAAGTTAGGTGAGAATGGAATTCAAGAAACTAAGTACAGTAATTTCTCTGGGAGAGAAAGATTCAGCTGTGATTAAGAAAAACAGACACTAGATTGGAGTAACCTTAAATCGCCGTCTGTTTGGGTGAAGCCTTATTTTAAATGAAATGATGCCAAACTAAAGTACACTTAATACGGTGAATTTTCTTTAGTACTACCTCAATCACTTGCGAAGAAAGTTGGTGACTTCATTTTTCGTACTTTCATGTTTCAAGAACAGAAAACTTTTCGAAGGAAAACAATGAGTTGTTTGTTTTTGTCAAATAGTTCAAAGGTCAAAATACCCTTATAAAATGGAACCTTCAGTGACAGGTTACTTCACCAATTCTAAACCAACCCCTAAGTGCTGGTTGGCAGCAAGGTAATTGCTGACGTAGTCCATACGAAAGGATTGACATTAGTTCTCTCATGTTACTTCCAGTACAGTTTAAAGGCAATTAGCTCTTATGTCTTCTTAACTGTAAATAGGTTAAATGACATGCATCTTCTCACAAGTTCAAGTTGTGAGCGCTAAAACTTTCAGAGAAACAGTTAACAAAATGCAACATAGCCATGATCGGAACTGATTACTGCATTATTAGGGTTAACCAAATACGAGAATAGGATTCCTTTAGGTTTTCAGGAAAGCAGAGTTGGACCTTGAAATACTAGGATTTCTTGAAAGAGGTGTCAAACTGTAATTGACCTTATAAAGTTCCGTCGGAGTCCGTGGGATAGACTAAGCTACACAATGGGCAAAAAAGCGCAAGAAATGTTGCTTAATTTAGTGTCAGTGGTGAAAGGTTTCTTGGAAATAGCATTATAAAGCGAACACGTGACTCAATGACAGTGGTATAAAGTATCTGATATCGTAAAGGGTCCGACATGTAGCACTGGATGAGTAAAACACCCATGCAGCATTACATAGGTAGCACGAACAATGAACTCTGAAACAGCGGCAACATCGCAAAATCAGAGAAAAAATGGATAGTGATCTGGACACGGCACTCACAATGGTTCACTAGTGATAGATTATAATCGATTATCTTTCGTTATTTAGACATCTAGCGTGATGAATTTTCATCCGTTACCCAATTTTTAAGCCCTTGCTGTAATGTTGTTGATTAAATGACTTGTTCTGAGTCTCTTACTATTGTCTACAAATCATTGGAAACATACTCATGTGTTTGCCTGTTTTATTTGTCAATACGATGGTGTATTTTTTTCAAACCGGAATCCATTGTGGATGTTAGTTATGTCCATAACCAACCAATCAAATCGTTGCTTAAGCTCGCACCACGTGAATATGGTCTGATGTGTCTGCAAACTACACCTGTTGCATGTGACCCACCAGTTGAAATACATTACCATCCTGTTATATTAATGTGACTCAAACTTTATTCATTTCGATAAGACACGAAATACTGGTCGGTATATTTTGCGTTTCACTTAATGACTGTAATCCTTTAATCATTGTACTAATCTAATTGTTTTTATGTTTAGAAACAGATAAAGATTAAAGCGAAGTTGTCCTTTTTCTGACTATAGCTTTCACATGGACTCTGGGATCGCCAGTATCGCGTTTACAGTTTTAGTAGTATATCTGTAGGAGAAACTAAATCCTACTATGAATCTTCAGTCTACTAAGGCTAGAAAAAATGGCGTGATTGCTTAACATGCAATCTTATATCGAGGTTGCGTCGCACGATAATTATGTTGCTTAATATACTATGACTTGATGGCGAAGCTATTTCGCTTCCATGGCACGATTTGGAATTAAATCAAAGCTTATCAGATTTTTATCATATAATAGGCAAAAAGTGTGTACATATGACAGCGTAGACTGGTTCGTGTAGCCGACTCTATAGAACTGTAGGATTGCTATAGGAATTTATACAGTAATCCCTTCACATAGACTCTTTTATGACCTATTCTTTTTGATCCCTTCAACTACAAATTTAGTTGAGTTTACAAATTTAGTTGAGATGTAGTTTATTTTTATTGTAATCAACGATTCTCACGGATTTTCACTAAATTTCTGTTCTTTTCATTAACTACATATACATTGTTCACTTCATGATTGGTTATGGGGGCTACCATGCTGATCTATCCCTCTTTTTGGTTGTGTTTCCTGAACTGGCATGGAATTGTGCACTTTTTTGACTAACTGAAGCACTTTTATATAACTGTAAACACACAGCGCTAAAAAAGCAAACGTTATTTTTGGAACACTTTGTACGTGATCCTGCAGCGTTGTGGTCTATTCCGGTACCGGTAGATTTATCTTTGCTACCATAATGATAGACCTAAACTTAAAACTGTAGATATGTCGTGAAGTGACCAACTAATCTATAAGATCCTACGTGGAAGTCACATACTAGTCAACGATGACTTCTACTTGGCAATCAGCAATATGACGTTTAACACGTCTGAAGATAGAATAATATATTTAGTGTGAGCAAAGACAAGTTATGAGAAATGACCACGTCTGTGAAACTGATCTACGCCATCAGACTGAATAGAATATTCCGGCATTCACAATCGTTGGCCTTCTCTTCGTGTTAATTGTTGAATATATTTATTTTCCCAGTTATCTCATGTTTAGCTTTAAGGATTGTGTGGTTGGGACCAATACCACTATAAGTGTTATATTCAATACAAAAAAAACAATAGGTTGTGTAGAGTGACCACACTTGCATGGCCAAGCCCTGCCATGATGAACAATTGTTCCTGCGTTCATCAGTATTGACCTCCTTAAAGTGTTCTACATCGGGTGTAAATCTTCTCAGTAATTATACGCTCAGCTTTAAAAGCCCTGTAGTTAAGATCCAATATTTTTACAATCTATCCAAAAAGGACAGATTAGAATTCCTGTATTGACAGGGTCAATAATTTCTTGAACTTGTTAATTCTCTTGTATCCCTTATCAATTTTTTTCTACCCAATGTACTTTGTATTTGATTACTGATTGAACAGTTATTGGTTGACTAACTGTGTGGTAACATTTATCTAAGTGACAATATACATTTAAATTTGAAATGATACACAGAACCGTTCTTTACGCAGGCACTTTATTCCTCATTTCTTCTGGACAATAGAAAGCGTGCCTAAAACTCGAAAGATTTCTTTATTCCAAACTGCTTTACTCTCAAAGCTAAACGACCCACCTTAGTTATCCATGACCTTGACGACGTTTGAGAGATAGTTCAACATCTAATGAGAGGTTCCTTAACGTGGAAACGCTTTTGACTGGTGTACGATTTGAATGGGAAACAATTTTATTTCGCTAAAATTAAACAAGTTCACTACTGGTTAGAAATTTCCTCCAGGGATGAAAAGTAAAAGATTAAATCAAGTTCACAAAACTTCACGATTAGTATCAATGAAAAGTCTTGAAGAACACATATTTAACCTTTTTTAAAATACCAAGAGCTGTAGGAAAATGGAAAATGATCCAATTGTCAGTAGAACTTTATGAATTTTACTTGTGTATTGTTTGAACATCCATCATGTTTTGCTCTTCGTTCATTTTAGCCTCTAGAGGAACATCGCATAATCGTCCTTTCAATAGGTAAAATTCAAACTACGGCTATAATCACAAAGATTAGGAGTGTAATTTATACAAAAGTACCTAAGTGAGCGGTATCACCGGACTATATACCTGAAAGTGTCGTTCAGTAAGATGTACACAATCGAATCAAAATTAAACCGAGTAGATAATTGATAAGGAATACGAAATTATTACGAATGATTCCTGAATGGCAAAGGATGTGAATCTACAGAAGGCAATCAGAAAATTAGTTCGCTCAAACACAGATGGTAAATTAGAAGCACTATCACTGTAGAGCCAAACTATGAAGCATCAAGCAATAAAACCAGATGCTTGCCAAAAACAGATGTTCAGTGTGATTAAGGAATCGTGGCTTATCGTGGATCTAACTACCAGGCATGAAGGGAAAACATAAGCCTGAAAAATCAATACGGGTCAGTGAAACAAATTCGACACAGTCCTGTAAAACCACATAAATGCAGTAAAAAATTAAGAGAACTGAAATCGCAAAAACGGATTAATATTGGTTTCATCTCGAGCTAAGAATAAGCGAAATACGGAAATGAAGGTACGTAGAGCAACAGCTTGCGTTCAAAAGTAAAACAGGATGTTATTGCAGTGCAAGATGGATATATGAGGAAAGTTCCAAGAACAATTTGCTATGTTTGAAGTGATTACGAGTTCACCTAGTCTGCGAAAGGAACAAGGACTTGTGACCAAAGACCAACAAGCTATCTATTCTGATGCCTCTCAGCCCCGCTAACTAGAGAGATAAGTGGAAGTCCGAATGGGGAATAAATACATTCAACAAGCAGTCAGAAGCACAAGCGATCCAACAGAAACAAACTAAACGTATATGTACAACATAAAACTATCCTTGGGAAGCGTTACAAAATAACATAATAAAAGAGACAAAGGACCAATAGCGTTTAAGATTTTCCCAAGTGTGAAATACGACATGAAGGTGAAAAGAGCGCTTTTGGCACGAAAACAAAAAAGTTAAAAATTCCGAAGTAAAATTACAAAAATAAAGTATTTACCAAGTGAGTTCTGGGGATCTAACACCCTTAACATAACTAGATATGCGAAACCATGAAAAGTTGATCACAGGGCATATTAAGATCTTTCTGCTTATAAGCATGTGCATATGTCAAAGTTTCCCCATATGAAAAAGCCCAATGTGTAGTGCTTTTCCTCACCTCCCCGCATTCATGCAAATCATATCAATTCTTTGGCTTATTCTAAGTTATCAGCAAAATTTCGTCTGATAGTCCTAACCTTCATCAAGTCTTCGATATTATTTGACTTTCAGTGACCGTATTCTTTTTTATTTAACGTTTTATTGTGATGTTTACCGTGCTAGATAACCGTGTCCTTGACTTTCGCCTTTCGATTGATTGACTTTACATATCTTAAATGATTATTGTTATTAAAAAGAAATAAATAATGTTACTCAAACCGTTCTATATAATCTTCTGCCAGCTTTGCCTGGTTACTCTTAAAATCGATTGATTCGGTCTGTCTATTGGATGAAATATAACGTTTAAGGTTTGGCAGAAACGCCTCGTTCTCTTTGATAGATAAATAATGCCATGTTTCTGGATGACTTTTATGGTTTGACAGTAACAAATTTTAAAATACAAAAACGTTCTCCGTTTGGCATAACACCTATACTCAACGAATATTTAATTATGTCGAATCAGGTTGCATATCTGAAGCACAAAAACTATGCAGATATCAGCATATATCTGTAATATAGCCGGGCTCATCTTATCGTAAAAATCCCAGTGAATCGGCTTACTTAGTGACTGGCTAGAATAATCAGAATGTCATCAGAATAATAACAAGTGCTATTAAGAAGAGCCTAGAGAAGTGCACAGCAAGGTCAAACTTATATGGATTAGTACATGGCGTGCATCTGAATAATCTGCGCAAGTCATTTCCAACCTTGAAGATATTTAGTGAAACGTTGAACATTCAGCTTGGTGAGTGATTGTCAAGGGTTTAGCGATATTCTGCCGGCAGCATATATGTCCAAAACATGCCTGGATTTTAGTACTTATGTCTGTCACAATGTTTTCTGACACTGTGTCTCCTCATAACACAGCGTATTTCTACCAACAAGAGCATATGCAAAGCATGTCGCACCATGGAACTGATTACTATTACAAGATTGACAAAACACCCTGTTAAAGTCAATATGAAGTTCTTACATATCTCGCCTAACCGAAAGAATGAGTCGGTTGGGTATCAACCGAAAAAAATATGCAGAATAATAGATACAGTGCTTACGAGAAGTGAAAACAGATTTCCTTAATGTGATAAACAATGAACACCAAAATATTTAAACCTGGTCATTATTTGCACTAAATCTAATGAATCTCAATTTATTTCCCAATTATCTTGTTATTAACTATGTGTTATATAATAAAAATTCAGCAGTTGTATCAGCTAGATATCAATGATAAATAATAGCCAAGAAATATTGCGCTTTTGTACAGATTTAAACTTGGGAGACGCCTTTAAAGACTCCTGAAGGCTAGACGGATTACTGATAGCATTTGTTAATTTCCAAATCAGTTCATAATTAGTTTAGAGTTATTTAAGGCTGACAACTGTGTGGCGTTTACAAAAAGTAGACACCAACAGCTACTAAACTTGCCAAAGATCTATTACTTCATTATCCTTCGCCAGAATACAATGCAAAACATCACAAGGAACTTAAATTGTTATGAACAAAACTTCAGATTTTCTCAAGGACAACATTCTCTAGTCGTTGTGGCAGGATATGAACACGAGCTTTCAAGCCGATAGTTAACATTTATAAGAAATACTTCAGGTAGAATTGAGTATTTGGATAATGGGTCTCATGTAATTCGTGTTTTCGTCACAAAAATCCGCAAGACTGCGGCGCGAAAGGTCTTTAGCCCATGAAAAAATACCCTACTCATCTGGAAAGCTAGTCCAGATATTTAATGTAAGTTAGTATCCGGCACACTGCAGAAATTTCTATACACGAAACCGCAAAAGTATTGAAATCAGGCCATCCTTCTTTCAGATAAGGAGTTATGTGAGCTCGGATTTGTTGTAGACCAACAACCTCATCTTTAACACACGTAGGGGCTACTGTAAGTGTAATATGAAACAATGTAAGAAAAAGTCGTGTGAAGATGCCACAGGTATTCAGAGTTTGACAACGTTGTAACCAGTAACATCTTTTACGAATAGTACCCACTAAGTGAAATCAAAAGACAGAAGCGTTGGGTTTAGAAGATATATTTTATAGGTTATCGGGAAGCCGAAAAAGAACTACAGCTCGGATTAGACTCTGGCGAAAAAGGCCTGAAAATTGTAAATTTTCGGGTTGTGAGGCTTCGACAGGGGATGATACCGAATCCACTCTGGGTCAAGCACGAGGCTACTTAAATAGGCTTCGGATCTGTTATACCAATGCCCGGAGCTTGCTCAATAAGCTATCGGAACTAGGTGTACATATTGACTCTACTAAGCCAGACATAATCACAGTCACAGAAACATGGCTGACGCCGTCTATAGATAGTAGGGAACTTGATTTCAAGGGTTTTAGGTTGGTAAGGACCGATAGGATACAAAAGCGTAAAGGAGGGGGGAGTAGCTCTATTCATTAGGAATGCTATCCCATTAACCATTATCAGCAGTGTATCCCATGAGAGTGGGACTTATGAATTAGTTAGCTGCCGCCTGAAATGCAACGGACAAGAGCTGCTGCTTGGTTTGAACTATCGCAGTCCAAGCTGTGAGGTAAACGAGGTCCTGCTAAGCAGTCTCAACACTTGGTCACGAAGTGATCGATGTCCAATCCTAGGAGACTTTAATGCACCTATGGTGAACTGGGGAAATCTGCGGACTGAATCGTCAGATAATTCCTTCAAACAGGAACTAGTTGATGCGGTTATCACATGTGCTCTAGTGCAACACGTGAAGGAAGCAACTAGATACGACCCGGGCTCTGCATCATCCTTACTAGATCTTATATTGACTCATTATGAGGATGACGTTGCAAACCTGGATTACATGCCACCCCTAGGCAAAAGTGATCATGCAGTTTTAACCTTTGACTTCCATATAACTGTCGATCACGAGCACGCCTCAGCTTAATCCAGACCTGACGTCTGGAAAGCAAACATACCAGACATCATGAACTCAGCATCATCACTAGATTGGACAATGGACCCAGAGTCCTCAATCGAAACGGCTTGAGACGTATTCCGGAATTTATACTTAAAAGTTATCGCCCCCCACATCCCTTGGACTACACCTAGGGGGCCGAGAAACTCCCTACCGTGGTTCAGTGGGGAAGTTCGCGTCCTTCTCCGTAAAAGAAGGAAAATGTGGGATAGATTTAGGTTACTGGGGACTGATGAGGCAAAATTTCAGTATTAAAAAGCTTGGAATATCTGTGCCTTGACCCTCCGTATGTCCAGAAAGCTGTACGAAGAGAAAATCGTTAAGGAGTCCATAGAATGCCCTAAACGCTTGTATTCGTATATAAACCAAAGGACAAAAAGAAGGAGAAATGTTCCTTCACTATGGGGAGACAGTACTGCCTCATCACTAGTGGAGGACGACTTTGGCAAAGCTCAAGTATTCTCTAAATACTTTAGCGATGTATATACCATAGAAACACCCTTCTCACCAGTCCATGAAAATCCCCCCACACAAGCACTGGACAGAGTGACCATTAAAGAACTCGATGTCTTTGGTCTGCTAGTTAAGCTTGACATAGGCAAATCCACTGGACCCGATGAACTGCATCCTAGGTTACTAAAGGAATTAGCTAACTTTGTTGCGAACCCTTCGAGTATAAGTTTTAATCTATCCGTAACCCAGGGCTGTCTGCCAAGAGACTAGAAGAACGCCATAGTATGTCCTGTCTTCAAAACAGGTACAAAACATAAGCCTGAGAATTACCGACCCATTAGCCTAACTAGTGTGGTTGTTAAAATCTCAGAAAAGATTATTCGGAAGGAGCTGTTTAAGTATCTCGATGAAAACCGGATCCTCTCGGAGAAGCAGCATGGTTTTAGAACAGATTACTCTTGTCTCACTAATTTATTAGTCGCTCATGAAAGCTGGTGCGCTCTTAAGGACGAAAAGTTACCTGTAGACGTAGCTTACATCGACTTCAGAAAAGCTTTCGACAAAGTTCCGCACAACCGGCTGTTATATTAGCTAAGGAATGTCGGGATTGGAGGCAGTCTATTGATGTGGATAAAAGACTTCCTAGTCGGGCGTCAACAAAGAGTACGGGTGAACTCCAAGTTGTCTAACTGAGAAACTGTGCTTACTGGAGTCCCCCAGGGTACAGTTTTGGGGCCAGTGTTATTCCTCCTGTACGTAACTGAACTCCCTCGTCTGCTATCGTCATCGGTCTTGCTCTATGCTGACGATGTCAAGATATGGAAAGCGATACAAAGTAAGGGTGATAGCTTAGAACTTTAAAATGACCTGGAGAAACTATCTGAATGGTCCCAAACCTGGCAATTGCTGATAAATACTTCCAAGTGTGTTGTGATGCATATTGGCCACCAGGGTACAGATACATACACGATGAATAACAATGAGCTACCTATTGTCTAGGCTCACAATGACTCAGGAGTCACCGTTAGTCAAGACTTAAAGACGACTGCACACTGCCGTACAATAGCCGCCAAAGGGTTTAGAACTTTATGGTCCATACTCAGGGCTTTAAATCATCTCGATGCCAAAACGTTTCTGACTTTGTATACAGTGTTCGTGCGTCCTAAACTTGAGTACTGCATACAAGCAGCTAGCCCCTGCCTAAAAAATACAATGAACTCTTGGAAAGGGTTCAGAAAACAGCAACTAAGCTGATTCCCGTAATAGCGAAGCTCCCGTATGGTACTAGCCTAACCAAGCTAAACCTATTCCCGCTGTCATATAGAGGAATCAGAGGCGACTTGATTACAGTTTTCGGGTTGCTTAGTGATAAGTTTGCATCTAATATGCCCTCATTTTTCTTGTCTCCCAAAACAGAAAATCTACGAGGACACTCCAAAAAAGTTCACAAGCCCAGAACGAATTACTTGTCAGCTGACTACCGACTTTCCCATCGAATCATCAACGAGTGGAATTTATTACCTCAGCACGTGGTTGAGGCTCCATCCGTCGACTCTTTCAAAAGAAAGCTGGATCAGCTGAGAGACCATCATTGCCAGGACTAACACAGGCCATCAAGCCTCCTGTCCTTTCCAAACTGAAACTGAAACTGAATATATCGTGGATCTACTGATCTAATCTGGCTAGCGATTGCAGGGGGTGTTGAGCACGGCGTTTCCACTAGTGATCTGGTGCGGATGCATGACCGAGGGCCTTAAAACTAATGTGGTCAGCATCCAACATCGAAAATTTACAAAGCTATTGGTTTTGGGGATTTATTTACCACTACAGTAGATTTCTTCGACTGACCCAATCGTGTCCTTTCAGAAGAATGACTAACAAAACACTTCCAAAGTAGAATATACCGAGCCATCTTAATATTTTTTCCATATTCTTCATATTCTTCGTGATGTTCCAGAAAGTCTTGGTCCCCTGTCGGACCCACTAGGATTAATGCAACACGTGACTAAACTATTCCACACCGAACGCTAGCAAAAACAGTAAAACAAAGAACTCAGAGAAACCATATGGATTACATCAGTGTGAATTTAGAACAAGCCAAAGGAATATTAACAACCCCAGAAAGTCAAGAACTTTGACAACACGCAAGCAAGACCTCAAATTTGAATTACCCAGTATCAACAATAAATGAATAGAACTTGCCTGTGTTAGCAATTTATTTTTTTATTAAGTGTGAAGTACCGCTGAAGGCGATAGTAAGCGACCAGTTCATCCTTCTGTCCAAATCAACTGGTTTCGGCCCACTACCAGTTGTTAGGTGAAGAAACTGGTCTTGGAAAGCGCAAGATTCAAATGCCTGGGGTACGGCCTGTAATATTCATCCGACCGATATGCTTACCCAAAACAACACACTATTTGTAGGTGTTAGCTGATTACTTTTCAGGTTATGATAGCCCTTTGTGGAGGCGGCAAGTTGAATATCCTAAGGTTTTTCCTGGTGATCATCCAGTGCCATGTTTTCTGCCTCCGTTTTGGATGAAAATGATGTATCCTGGTCCAAAGAATCCTCCTAATCATGTTGTTTTCAAAGTGCACCCACAGTAATTACTTTGTAATATCTAATCTCAGAATGACTAAGCGCGACGTACAGCAGTATTTAGAGAAGATTTACAACGTTCCTGTTGTAGATGTTCGAGTAAAGATGGTTTATCACGATTGTAAATCCTAATTATTTAGTAACTATTCGTGCAGTAGAACCAATCGATGAACCGGCATTCCGTAGTGCCCAGAGATTAGCCGATTCTACACAATTTCCCCCCAAACCTGAACGCTATGAAAAGGTTGCATATGTTCGTTTGGTAAGACGTATGTCTGTACATGATTAATTTTTTTTAACATAAACGTTTGGTTATCAGCAGGGCTATTAGAATACTTAGGAGACTATTGATTTTGGTTTTACTTATGGGGTTTTTCCTTGGTACCATTTTATCGATTGATTTTAAAGGAAGACACCGTCTATTTTCAATATTTGACCATCCACGTAACTACTGTGCTCTTTACGTCCAGTTTTTATTACAAAAATGTCATACCAATTATTTTAAAAGTGATATCAAATGATTTTTTCTGGAGTGGATTGTAATTAAAGTGGACTCACGAACTCGCCAGTGAAATGAAAGTCAAGTTTGCTAATGAATCTTGCTAGAATTCTTTGAATACATAGCTGTAAAAGTCATCGGTTCGATCAAATAAAATCTAATAGCTGTAGTCATTTTCTAAAACCTACTTTTTCAATATCATTGACGAAACATCAATCTTCACTCTGTAAGTGTATGTAGTAGCACAAAACATTATGCATCTCTTGATTTCAGGTTTGCGCTAATCGGTACTCAGAAACCTCACAAAATTGGTTGTATTAAAGTACTCTCAACGGAAATTTAGGTAATGCTTTGGAGATTAAGTAACATTTTCTTTCAGGAATTCAGTGTTATTTAAACGGCTTAGTTATAACTTTAGTTCGGTCGATCTGTTATTGATCTGATAAGGGTTCTTGTTTCTAAGTTTTTTTCTATATTAATAAATGGGCATTAACTTAGTACATATTTCCATCTTGTTTTCTGCAATATATATGTTCAAACTATTTTGATATATTTTCAATTGGCAAAGCCACGTTTTATTATAGTGCATTGAGTTATGTAGAAAAACAAGTTAGATGCTTGATCTACATAAGTTTTTGTTGTATTGCAACCGTTTAGCTGCTAAATCGTTTCAAAGGCTAAGATGTGAAAGATCAACTGTAGTCAAATATAGAAGTGACACGCTTATGACTAGCTTTCCAAATGCTTCATTTTATTATGGCATGTCATATGACTTGCATATAATCTACTTATTCTATTGACCACAACTGTCCGTAATTACGGCATGCATTTTGCTCTATCAAGCCACAATGTACACTCACGAAACTAACAGCAACCCTTGCCTTGCCAATAAATTTTCAGTGTTCAAATCATGTATCGAAAACATAACCATAGGTTAAAAAAACAAAGTGAAAGTTACTGAGTATGAATGTAATTGATCTCAATTATTTCGATCTATTTTCCGTGATAAGGCTACTGGCACTTAAACAGATACCGAAAATCAATTGCTTTAATTAAAAACTAGCGGTCTTGATAGCGAGTGAGTTCTGATTGTTGACTTTGTTCGCTTTCTACGTAAATCTGTGATTGTTCTCATCTACGTAGTTCTCTCGATAAGAATGTTATTATATTTAAATATTTGAGGAGTGTGTTTATCTTCGGAGAGAAAAAGAGTCTCAGTATGATGTACGTTAAGACTGTTTTCTTTTACAACATTGCGATAAGATTCTCTTTGCTTGGTTACTCTTAGTAATCGCGTTAGCAAACAATTATCATTTAGAAACGCTGAATTGCTTTAGTGATCCCCTGCTTATACAACTTGACTATTAGCTAACATTTAGACCAGTAATTCCAGTTAACTTCGTAATGTCTCTCTTATTATTTTGTTTAGGTTCCTGGTGAAGTTTTTGTTTTTCCTGATCTATTCAAAGACAAACGTCCATCAGATGCTGTGGATATTCTAAATGGTGGCGATGCCGCCAAATCTCAAGAAGCCATTTCTGATGACTCCAAAAGAGTAGAGAATAACAAACTTCAACCTCTGAAAGGTTGTAGCAAATGGTTTGCATCTTAGTGTCTGTATATATTGTATCATAAAATAACTTAGTTCACATATTGTTTTTCCTGCTACTTACTGAGGTAGAATATCAAATGTATTTCTTTCGACTAAACAGTTGGCAGCTAGATTTTCATGCATTTTAATAAAAACGGTTCTCGTTCTCTTTTCTTCGATCTTCTCAGCCTGCTGCCAGACATTCTGTTCCTGACTAGCGTTATATACTACGTATGTCGGCATAGGTACCACACATCACAATAGGTCACTGGTTTGAATCTCGCTCCACCTACATCTGTTAGGAGAGACGGTTGATGTCACCAGTTCTCACATTTAGTGTAGCGCAAAGCTAAGTGCACGAATTAGTACGTAGTGAGTTAAGTAAATGCATGGTGTGACCCGAGATCGGATAATATAATATATGTACATCTATTGTATGAGCTTAGGCTAGTGCATATGTGTGCCAGCTCCGAAGTTGTCTTTTGTTTATTGACTAATATTGATGAAAATCATGAGAATAGTACAACACTTTCCGTTGAAAATCAGAGATTGGTGATATCGTGATATTAGTCTGAGTGTAAGACGTGTTTAAAGCACTTCTGTAAGAGAATCTATGATCTATACTTCTCAAACCTGGCTACTCCGAGTTGATGGTGTTTAAATGCTTCCTGTGATCAATCACCGTTGCCTCTGAAAGACTACTGACGTTCAGTACCAACAGAAAATCAGCAACACGGAGGCCCAGCACTGTATTCAGGCACAGTAACAATAATTAAGTTAGCCACTATCCTCAAACACCGGTTTCATTGGTTTATTTTTATTTATTTATTTATACACATAAATATTGGTACAAACGGGTACCAGACACATATGCGCCACACGAATCTTATTTGATTTGTGTGAGGGCTGTGATACTGTTCAGGTGCCCAAACTGAAGCAGGTGGTTTTCTTAGGGGGCCACACCCGGAGCTTTTGACCTAAAGGTCTGATCTACAAGGCAGTGGAGCATCGTGAGGAGATGCAGTCCCATGGTAGCCGGTGACCAACGATTGATTCATACGCCATTTGTTCCTTTAGGATACTGGAGACCATGTGCACCATTGGTTTGGAATTAGGGTTTTCCAACTCCTCTAGGTGGACCCTCCGTGTCCACCTGGCATCTATCGGTCCATCACAAGTCTGTGGTTGGGGTCCGAGAGGTAGTTCAACTTAGTGGCTTGAAATGTTACTAGACATGACTCAGAGAGCAAGCCAATGGAGATCCTACTGTAATTTTCATTTTCTTCACAAAGGTGAGAAACTTTTATCAAACAGAATTCTCTCCGTTGTGTTTTTTTTTTTTGAAACTGAACTATTTCTATTACTGTACCTTACTCTCATCCAATTGTTTTTATTCATATACTGCTTTTTATTATACTCACCCTTTATTTTTTACATCTCTTCACAAATGTGTGATGCACATTTATTTCGATATCTGTTTGTACCGACATTCGATTATCGGTGTCTCCGAACCCATTGCTTGCATATTTTGGACAATCAGGTTCTGAGGTTTAACCTGGAGCACTATATATGACAAATTGATAGACGAGGTAATGAATCTTTATCGACTGAGGTGATTCAGATATTTATAATGTATGCCCATCCGCCGCCTACTTCGACGCACGATGATGGATGACGTAGGAATAGGTTGGAGTGAAGCTAGAATTGTCCAAACCAGAACGTGGTATCAATCGATGACAAAACTGAGTATTGGACTGAGCCCTATAAGCATGTACAGACTATCTGATTGGAGTCATCATGAACTAACTAATAGTTCGAGACTTTGAGTGACGGCTGAAATTCGTTCACAATGGTGCGGATACATCCACTCCTTGTCTTACTTTAAATCTTACGTTTTTAAATTCCTCATAAATTTTTTAGTATAGTCATGACGAACTTGCTGAATTTTACACCCTATATAACTTGCGTCCTAGTGACATTAAAAATGGTAATTACTATGCAAATACAATTTCAATTCCTAAATGATCCTACCGGTGACATTATAACTTGAAGGTTAAGAAATACGATGTAGTTTTTTCATTAGCAACGTATAGCAGAATACCACCCACCTTGGTTGGGCAAAGGACAGGTAAGAGTGGTTCCGAGTTACATTGTCGCTCACTTGGTGAACACAGGACATCAATTTGACCTGTATACAGCTTTTAAGGTTATCCCACGCAGTCCATCAAATTTATCACATGGTTTACGAGTTCGTCTTTTGGATATTACTGAAGCTATGGGAATCTATGTTCATAGACATAACCTTCGCCTCCAAAATAAGTTTTTACAACCACTCTCGCTACCTTGGCCTATTGATTTAGGAGCGTGTTTTAGCTGAAATTTGACTAAACCCTTTCTTTTAAAAATATTCAGTCAATTTTCTTATCTCGTTCACTTTCGCTGTTTTACATCTTTTCAGTATCCGTTTTTTGATTCCTACACAACTTCTGTAATACTTACCTCTCATCACGATATTTTGTGAATTTCTTTTTAAATAATATACAGTATAGTAACTGTTTAATTGAGTTTTTTTGAATAATTAACTTGATTATTATACTTCTCTTTCATCCAATTACTCAAAATTATTTTCTAAGCACTATGACATTATGTAATGATTACGTTATGCAACTACTCAATGAGTGTAGAGCCATGATGAAAAACTAATTGAAAAGAAATTTCTTCGTTCTATTCGTTCTTCATAATATATTTTGTATTTCACTAATTAGTTTTTTTTGTTGTTGAGGATTTTTACCTTCCATACGCAATCTTCCAATAATTCTATTACTGACTCTACACCAGTGGGATTCGCCCTGATAAACTCCATCTCACTGTGCTAATGGAATATGACAATTTGAACGGATGTACAAATGTTCCAGGTTTTACGTTGCCTAAGACTGGTTGATCAGAACCTATGTATTTAAAAAGACAAGCAGAATTAGCACATAGCTGATAGGACGTTAGCGATAAACCTAATAGGCGAACATCTTTTTAATAGTTAATTTGTCGCCTATGAGAGAGTGCAAATGATGGGATACATGTGCAGAATGGAAAGATTTCCTGATTCTAAGGCATGCCATTTATATGGTGATAGGAATGACGACCGAGATTATCCTACCACTCAGATGGATACTCGACACACTATACACAGATCGGATCATGTTATGCCACTTACCCGATTCAAGAAAAAAGGTTGAGAGCCAGAGTATGCATTAGACAATACATTATTCAACGCAATCATAAGAACCCTAAATTCAAATCAATCATAGGAAAGGAAATCACATTAAATAGTTAATGTGGTCACTCATACATTTCTAGGTCTTGAAAGTATGGTTGTGAACATTGAGTATCCCAACTAAGAAACTCAGTTGCGTATATTCACACTTGAAAATTAGTTTAACAAACATAGACGTATATATATTCAATGTTAGTCTATCCTGAGTCTTTATCTATTTCGTACCGCTAACTACTGAAGTTGGTAGTAAAAAGGCGTTCCTCTCAGATAACCAGCGTTTGCAGCGATACTACCTTCCGATAACAGGAGTGGCTAGAAAGAATCAACCCAGAAAATAACATACATTATCTCATCTTACGGATTTCTATCCCTGGCCGCTAGGTTTGAAAAGTACAGCGCTAACACATCAAGGGCTACTCACAAAAAGCTATATGTGACCAGCCTTAAAGAGTTATACCTTGGGCTTTGCGGTCACGCTCCCAAGTCGTCAAGACCACTACTAATCCAGCTACCTCAAAAAGAAGTGTCCTTCCATAGTATGTGGAACCGGAAAATGACAACCGCCCACGTATTACCGATAAGTCATGCACACAATCTATACTTGTGGTAACTGATCATGAAAATCAACTACGAAGTACAACAATATCAAATGAGAATAGTGAATTCAAGTTAATAGAAGAATTACAAATGGTTTTTGTTTTAGTCTGACAAATAAGCCACCTCTCTAAACAATAAAAGAACATTTACAATGTTTTATAACAAAACAGTATCCGTACAACTTGTCAAGTATATTTATAAAGTAAGAGACCCACACACATGCATACACAATTAGTTTTAAACAAACTGTTCAGGGGAATTTAATTTTATACTTCATCAAGCCTTCATTATTATTTCCCTATATGCATGCCCGTATTTGTATGCATCAATTTAGGAAAGTGGTGATTGAATAGTGGTTGTCATAACGGATAATAATGATCAGGATTTGCATGTGTGTGTGTGTGTGTGTGAGTGTATACAACATTGGAATGGATACAACAAAATGTTAATTAATGTTACCCACAGTAGGAGAAAAGATCACAGCAATATTTTGGACAATAATAAACAAGAAAACGAAAGAAAAACCTCCTTAGAAAGAAGAGAATAATAGTTAGTTGTTAATTGGAAAATCTGTTCTTGGGAAGAAGAAGAAATCAACAAGTTAGATAATCTGTAAATAATAGAATAATACTGTGTAGTAGTAGTAGAAGTACAGAAAGACAAATGTTTACATTGCCTTGAAAAAAAAGATTAAAATTTCTATCACTTAAAAAAGAATTCATTTTGTATGCAATATACAATTAATGAATGAATGAACCAATTAACCAGTGTTTTAATTTACTAAAGTGTCTTTCACTATGGGTGTGCGTGTGTGTGTTAGTCAGTCACAACGTAGAACTTCGTATGTACGTACGTACATCAGTTCGAGTTGCCATACCACATTAGCACAGAGATACAGTTGTCGATTCCGAATCCCATAGTGGTAGAAGTAGTAAGAGTATAAACATTAATGTGAAAGATTAAGGTTTGAAAGAGTATAGTCCAGTGAAATAAATTTGAAAAGAGAAAAAGGATAGGGACATGAAGAATGTGTGTGACAGAGACAGTAGTAGCTTACAAAGTTTACATCATCTGGATAGGAAAAAAAACAGTCGAAGTCGACATAGAGGATAAAAAAGAAAAACAACTTTTTGGTATCAAATACAACACAATTAAGTGAAACAATTATGTAATCAAATAATGATCATCCAACTATTTTTCTTCTTTCATCCCTCTTTTCAATTCTCTTCTCTACAAGATATACATATGAAAAAAGGCACCATAATTTGTAAGTTTCTTTGTTTTTGTCAGAAAAGAGGGGTTCTATTCTTGTCCAAAACCTTCTGTTTCATCAATTGCATAAGATAATTTCTCAGCCAATTGTTCATATGATCGATATGGTGGTAGATCTAATCGATTAAAACATGTATGACTTCGAGGTAGCCATGAATCTTTACCAATATATTCAATACAAAATGGTTGTGGACCATTATTACCTAAAATAAATGAAAATAGTAAATAAGCAATAATTAATAGTGGTATTTTTATAGAAGTTAATCATAATTTATATAAAGAAGACAGGATCTAACACTGTACAGATCAGTTCAAATTGTTCTTGATCCTATAAAGAAATTCAACAGGTCAGTAGTAGTAGTCAAGACCGGTTAGATAGGATTATGTAGGCACAAATTGTACCAAACCTGTTAAAATGTAAACGCAAGTTGACAAAGATTGAATGTTGTATTGACTACAAGAAAAATCTGAATAAAGCTTTCAGTTATCTAAAACTATAGATGATCATTGCTGATGAAACACTATGTTTTCATGTGCACGATATCGAACCTAGGCTTTTCAGCACTTAATTTTATGAATGCTTGGAAAACAATAAAGAACGGAGATGAAGCAAATATTTTGCTACAAAAAGTAATTCCAAGAGGGATATGTACGATATAACTTGGATTTCGTAAAAATAGACTTCTAGTGACCTCAATTTGTGCGTACATTGAATAGACTACGATACTTCTTTGAAACTGCTTAAAATTAAACATAAACCCGGAATTATGATTACGTAACATTTTCATCAGGTATGGGCTGAATGGATGCATGTACATGATCATTAGTCTCTTCAGTGTTTCTTGTATTCCTCACCTGTTAAGCATAATTATGGGGCCCGACACAGGTTATAGGTTGTAAAGTGGTAAGCTAAATGGAGGAAAGCATCCAACTTCCAACAATAGGTCAATCAGTCGTGAGAAACATAGAGTCTGGGACAAATAAACGTTAGCCCAAGTTGCCATACCGAATGTAGTCTATATCTAACATAACATAGTTCAATCCAACTCCCAACTATTTCATGAATAGATGCCATTTTCACGTTTAGCTACCCTCTTAGCTTACTACAACTAATAGTCCAGTCAACGTTACTTTGCGTTGAGGTAGGCGATGGTTGGACATATGTGAACTGCTACCGATTCAATATTACGCTAGAGAAACCGGAAATTACCGCTAGGTGTTATACGAATGGTATAGCTCAAAGCTGGGAGCATTAATCAGTATACTTAGTGTGATGAGCTACACCAGCTTAGATGTTAGAAGTGGTACAAGAATAACACCATAATATATGTGTACAATATTGTTGGGATTTAAAGCGATGTAACACTGGATTCCAGTTTCAGTGTAAACATTAACAACACAAAGATGAAGTTGCATTCAGCTGACTAGTCCCAAGTGGGATAAATGGACCATAAGTTCCGGATTCCATTGCTAACCATGTAACACATTTACCGAAAAATTTTAGTTTATCCTTTGCAAATAACAATAATTATTATTTAGTGGCTATCATAACATGAAACGAAATAGCAAAACTAACCCATAAGATTTTTAAATCCACCAACAGGGACACGACATGTGCCAGTGACAAATTGAAGTAATCGAATACGTCTTTGTTGAGTTAAACTTCGAACAAACTAGATTTTAACGAAAAAAAGAGAAGATAAACAACGTGATATTTTGTACAGAGAACAGTGAAATTCTGAACAGAGGGTGAGGTAAAAAAAACAACACAGAAATATATTGTAGTCAATCAGTCAGTATCAACATAGAACCTGATATCTATGTACATCAGTTCATGTTGCTGTACCTCATTAGCACAAAGAGATGAAATTGTCAAGCTAAATCCCAGAATATATCGTATGTAGAAATCTAATCATTCTTGTCAACACTATCAAATTACACATAGAAACACCCAAAATAACTGGGGGGGGGGTCACGTTTAAATGATGCTTTCTAAGATGTTAAAAATATGTTGATTGGAACATTGTTTAAGTCGATTGAAATATTGAGATTATTATATCTTATTACAAAAACTCCGTTGTTATTGTGTTGCTTTAAAATGTCGATAGTCATAATCAACGTGGGATATAGCACAAATACGCAACTGTTGAAAGTTTTGTTTACTGGATCAGCATACTACAAGGTGGAGTGTGAAACCCAATCATGAAAATTAATAAATACGGTTCAATTAAGGAGCAAGAACGAACTTAAGTAACTGTTAAGGTGATGATGGAAAAGTGATCAGTTTTTCTTGGATAAAAAAGAAACAACAGAACACACATCAAATTAATGTGCTTAAAACGTTTTAACATAATTAACGAGTTTTTCATGGTAATTTAACAGTTCTTGAGATTTGAAATCAAAGAATTATCCAAATAACTATTCATTACTATTAACTGCAAAGTATTCTTCCACTCCAGCATCGACTTTGGACTTTAGTACCTAACGTAAACTCTTCACCGTAACCGTTTCTGGGTTTTTATTCAGTGAATTATTTATTCATATTACCCGCATCTTGATTGGTTAGGAACTGACTTCACTAATGCTGAAAGCCATCAATGAAGTATAGTATAACATGATTCATACACTGTCAGTCAGTGACTTGATGATATCTGTGGATGGACATCCTTCTTATTGCTAGGTTGTATTTGCTAGCCAAGTCTTGTCATCAGCCAGTAATACATGTCGGATTTGCTAGACAGTGACTGAAGGTATGTGCAACATATTTTCACTTACCATAAGTTTATAAATTGACAACTTGACCTTTTCAAGCCTAATATCTTTATCTACGTCTAACAAACGCCAACATTGCTCAACTGATCATTAGTACTGGTGAGAGCAATGCTTCAGTAAAACAAATCAATACAACAGAATAAGGTTTATATTTGAGACAAAGTGTAAACCAGGATTTTCACAGCTTAAATTACGAACCGATATTAGTCAGACCCTTAATGAGAATCTATGGATACTGGAAAACCATTTCGTCCTAGTATGGCAATAATATTACGTGCTCACTAGTGACTAGCCTCAAGATGAAACTCTTGGAGTTCTCAGTCAGTCAATCAGCTACAATGTAGGACCAGGCACATATATGCATCGGTCCAAGTTGCCATAACCTCATTAGCACAACTAGATCAACACCGAATTCATAGTAGCAGCTAATTTAATGGTGGTAATATATAAAAGAAAGATCGTATATAAGGATATAGTACAGGAAGAAAGACAAATATGAAGCAATTTTATTCTTACAGTTTAAGGGAAGACTGAGAGTGCATACACCTATGTCATTGTGATCGGTTCTGAACCATATCACACAGAGTCTCCAACCATTACATTACGATAGTTACGCGGACCCCAACCAAGTAGTCTGCTTCTACCAACATGGCTCAGACTAGAAATTAGTGACTTCAAGCACTGATGCCACGTTTTGGTTTGGCCGCCCCTAACTATCTTCCAACCATCCCCAACACTAATCAGCATAGCGCGTCGTGGTAATCGATGTTTAGGCATACGTAACACGTGGCCCAACCATCTCAGTCGATGAAGATTCACAACCTCATCAACTGATTTACCATCATTCCCTAACACCCTGCGTCGAACCTCACTATCACTTACCCAGTGATCCCAGCAGATGTGAGCAATATTTCTAAGGCAACTGTGGTCAAATACTAAGCCGTGGTCAGTGGAGCTCAACCATCACCATCCATCTCATGCAATATAAAACGGTCGCTCAATATCTTGAATCAATTGGTGTTGGACGTGAACACCACTACATACCCACTCAGTAGTCTAGAGGTTAAGTGTTCACGCCCAAGACCGAAGGTCTTATATTCGATTCCTTTTGAAGGGGGTCGTGGATGCGCACTTCTGGGGAGTCCCACACTAGGACGAAATGGCTGTTGAGTGCTTTCAGGTTTTTAATGGTTTTTCAGCTAAGATCAGTTCGTGGTTTAAATGACAGGAAAATACCTTAAGAAATAAAACCAAGATCAAACAAGGTACATTTCACAACTTTAATTGTTAAGGCGATCATCACAAAATTACTCAAATTTTATTTTGTTATATATATACTTCGTGTATCGATTTTTCCTACAGTCAGTCTTCTCGCGTTAGTTGCCAGAAGTTGGACTCTTATGGGTTAATAGTTACCCTTATCGATTTACTCAATACAACCGACTGTGTTACAGTAGTAGCTTAATCGCACTTAATTCACCACGTATTGTGGATTTGTACTGAACCCCACCCCCCACTCTATATCGAGATTTAACAACTTTCATGAGCTCAGCCTTCCAAAATAAACCTCTATTAAAAACTAAAGGATCCATGCAAAAAAACGTTTCTAGCAAAATCCTACAAATCACATGAATATCACAGAATTCCTTTTACCATTAATAACTATACATATAATCAATATAGTTATTCTTTTTCTCTTTACAAAACACATGAATAATCAGCCTTAATGGAGATGGAATAAAAATTTGCGTATATCTTATCTATATATATGTGCTCTGTCAAATGATCACAGTACGTATATAATATAAGAAAACTTAAAATAATCTAACTGATGATTAGTGTTTATTATTATCAGAAGGGGTTTTGTGGAGATTTCAGTATTTTCCATAGTTGAAAGTGTGAGTCAATTGAAGCTAGACCACCAGGGCAAACCTGGAAGCACTGGACAGCCGTTTCGTTCTATTGTGGGACTCCTCAGCAGTGTGCATCCACGACCTCGCCTCGCGAGATTCGAACCCGGGACCTGCCAGTCTCGCGCCAGAGCACTTCGTGTTTAATCAGTCATAATGAAGGTTACAGTCTCGGAGTCACATCATATCATATCACTATGAGATGAAATTCACAAGATAGAATGGTAAAGGAGTTGAAATAATCTTTATTAGCAATTATGAAGAGGAAGATAAAAAGCCAAATGCCCCGGTACGGCCGAGAGTGGGTAGTGTCCGCTCTCCCTCTCCAAATGCTCTCACACGGCCACGCGAATATATAGCCTCTGACAGGGAAGTCCTACTCACTGCCTTCTCGCACCACGGGAGTTGTTTACGAAATTGAGAGGACGAAAAGCAAATGTCCGGTGCTTTAACCGGGTTGGTGGACACTCTCCATGTCCACCTAGGGGAGTTGGAAAACCCTCATTCCAAACCAATGGTGCACATGGTCTCCAGTATCCTGAGGGAACAAATGGCGTATGAATCAATCGTTGGTGACCGGTTACCATGGGACTGCATCTCCTCACGATGCTCCACTGCCTTGTAGATCAGACCTTTAGGTCAAAAGCTCCGGGTGTGGTCCCCTAAGAAAACCACGTGCTTCAGTTTGGGCACCTGGGCAGTATCACAGCCCTCACACAAATCTCATTCGATTTGTGTGGCACAAATGTATCTGGTGCTTCCTTGTGCCAATATTTATGTGTTTAAATAAATAAATAAAGATAAAAAGCAATGAGAATATTGTTCAAAGAGAAAGAATGAACAGATATAAAGAAACATGGAATGTTAGGATATAGAAAATATAAAAAGTGAGTCCATTTATGCTATGTCACCTAACGTCAGTGTTATCGCACAGATTCTAAACAAGTAATTTGCACTTATTAAGGTGGCTTAGACTAATAAATAGCTAATAAGTTGATGGGCTGGTGTCATGTCTAGGTCAGCTTATCCCTAGTTTTTTTTTTTTAAAAAACCTATTAATACAACAGCTAACATGAAGATTGAGGTATGCTAAAGTTTAGCATACGTAATACATGTCCCAAACACCAAAGCCAATAAAAATTAATGGTCTTATCAAACCGATTTATCATTTCTGATTAATAACGTTTGCCTAACCTCCGTATTGTTCACTTGATCATTACACGGTATGTGACCAATGCTTCAAGATACCTATGATCAAATGCTATTCGTTTTTATTTTTAGACTAAGCATTTAGGGAGGGTGCAACACTTGTCAAACTCTATTAAACATGACTTTCAAGGATTCTGTATTACGGCATCAACTTCACCAAACAAGACTCAGTCATCTCTGTACTTCATATTGATGGTAATCTCTGGTGATAGATAAGATTACGTAGTAGTTAGATAGACTGGAATTGGTGAGAACACATTAAATATTACATACAAGGTTTTACAATTGATAGATCCATCAAATCAAGTCTTTATTTAACGCTGGTCGAATTCTGTCAAACAAGTTACAATGTGGTCATTAGTCTAAGCGATTTGACATAGTGTGTATTATGTTGATATGTAAGGTGATGTCAAGAAATGCTGGCACCTAGGTTTCGTGCTGTTTGGCATTTGTCAGCAAGGTGTACCTGTATTCTTGAGGAGAGTGATCTCTCCTTGAGGACTCAATCGTGTGTCACCCAGCTTAACAGTTAAGTATGTTACGACGGAGTCGTTCAGATTGGGACAAAGAAGTGCACACGATATCAAGTCACTTAAACTAGTGGACACACTGTACAATGATCAATAGAACTCGATCAATACTATAGGACTTGACAATTATGATATTGAGCACTATTTAATCATCAATCAAAGTACTTATCTCAATCCTACAAGATGTTAGTCGTTGTCCCAATAGCCCACTGGCAATTCCACAAATCATAAAACTGGATGACAAAAGTTTGAATCCACCAAGAAGCATCTATTTCCTCGAGACTGCAGATATACTCGCTGACGAGTAGCATCCAACATGAAACTTAGATCGAGTACGAGATCCTCCCAACTATCTACAATCATCTAACATGGTAGAGTATCATCTCCCACTTCATTGTTATATGGTAAAGGGAGGATGGGATTGGGGATAGTTGATGGTTGATTCCTTATGAACCCATAAGTCACCTCTGAATAAAATTTAGTATTTTGTTGAAGTCTTCAATCTAAACGTTTTTATTAACAAATTGTGATTCAATGTTCTAAAACTCTATTATTACATGATAAACAGTTACGCTGATTGAAGTAAAACAAGAACTTTTTAATAAGAAGAATAAACAATTCTGACAAGTCATAAGTGTTTCTCTAACCATTTCAAATATAATCTTCTGTCAGATGTAGTTACAGACAGGCAATAACAGTTGATATATAGTATAATTTCGACGAACTCTAGATGTATGACAGCTTTAAAGTTACAATTTTCTCAACATGAAATGTATCTCAGTTCATGCATGAACGAACGAATAAACTTATTACACATTTACTATTAAAAGAAATCTAACTCAACTTACTTTCCAAAACCATAAAACTTGTGGAGAACGAGCATCGTATTTTTTATAAGTTGTATGCAATTGCCAATCATCTACATCGATCTGTTGCATACCACATAATAAAACCTAATCAATGAAAGAAAAAAAAGACGAGAACATTTGGTGAAAACATCGAAAAAATGTGATAAATAGCATTGAACCAGGGTATAAATATTGCATTGATTGAAGAACTATTACATAAGAACAACAATAAGAGATGAGATCATTGAGATGGGATAGCACAGAAGACGAATTAATAGTGTTAGCACCATGGTGATCGATCGTAAGAAAGATTAAATAGTAGAGAATAAAGTTATAAAATAAGGGAATACGAAATATTTTATAATCTTAAAGGATAGTGAATGTAAAAGTTACACTTCAACCAATTTTAAATCATGTGATCACCTGACATTTCTGATCAATGGTCCCGATTGTCCCACTGATCCCAACCGGACAGTGTGCACTTGTGGACAAAGATTAGCTAAATAGTTAATTGCTACATAAACTGATTGCCTCTAGGTTATTTCTACACTAGTCAGATAGAAGATAATGGTCAAGGGTGTCTATTACATGTTCTACCTCCATCGATGCAGGTTCTTCACCTTATTAACTAATCAGTTATCTTTAACTAGTTGGCACACTCTCCATCTAACCCCGACATTACACATACATGCACTCCAGCATACGCCAACAATGTATAAACATACCAACCTTTTTTCAGTGAATATTTTGATTGAAGGACTCCAAATTATTTTAAAACTGAAATAATTGGAAAACAACATTTTCGACTACTAACGTGTTTAAATCAATCCTCCTTCACAATACTGTTTTACATCAAAAGAGAAACCTTTGAGTTTCTAGTAGCTTTTGCTAACTTTGAGGGAATTTACATACACCCTAAATACAGATTAGTGATTCATGGATATTCAGTTTCTAGTATATAGGATAGGTGTGTATTATCACCAGTCAACTTAAATAAATTATTATTTTATAGGCTGTATTTATCACAGACTGATCTTAGTTGGAGTGTTACTGAAAATGAGGGATGACTGGACAATTGTTTCGTTCTAGTATAAGACTCCTTAGCAGTCTTTAACTACAACCTTCAGATCTTGAAGCGACATGAGTTTTGGGAGTTCTGGTGAGAAGTAGTGACCCAAACACTTTGGCAGTAAAACAGTTATTAAAAACGACAATAGGTTGTTGCCCTACTGTATTGCGAATTGATTGAAGTTGGGATTGGACAATCAGATCCAGTGACTGCCGCGAGAAAAACACCAAAATCTACTGCTCAAATATTCACGCGATGAAACTTTCAAGCGTAAAATGTTAACATTAGTGAAAAAACCTGGGTATATATATATGATTGTGACACTAGCATAAACACCACTCACAAAGAGTACCGTCGCTCCGTCAAGATTGGAAAAATATCCTACCAACTACAGATTTATGTGACGAATACTGGTAATCTACAACTCAGTTGTTTAAGGGGAAGCAGGTGAAGTAGACAGTTCAAATCAACGACCTAATACTACTGATTCAAAGCTGACGGTTGTAACCACTACGTCTTCGAGCATAGCTCAATTAACAAAAAGCTTAAGATCAAATAACGTTTCCTACAGAATACCTCCCACTAACCATTTAACATAACCAAAGATGTACACATAAAACAAAAAAAGAATGATAGACTGTATTTGCAGGAGACTTTTTTATTGTCTCGCAAAAAAGAAGGCAGTCGTATAGACTACACACTATCATTACTGAATATATAGATAGACAGTGAGTGTAACTGTTCCGCTTCGACCAACTCTGAGTCATAATACCACCTAACATTTCCAACCAGTGATGTCGATTATCCTGTGGATGTTGATCAAGAGACATGAGTTTACTGACACAGATCAGATCAATATTCAATGACTTTATTGGTTAGTCTTGTGAAAATTATTTTTATTTATTTAATTTTATTTAAACACTCAAATATTGGAACGAAAAAGCACCAGATAAATAAGCGCCACACAAATCTCATTTGATTTGTGTGACGGATGTGATACTATCCAGGTGCCCAGACTGAAGCACGTGGTTTTCTTAGGGGGCCATACCCGGAGCTTTTGACCTGAAGCTCTAGTCCACAAAGCAGTGGAGCATCGTGAGGAGATGTAGTCCCGTGATAGCCGGTGACCAACGATTGATTCATACGCCATTTGTTCTCTCAGGATACTGGAGCCCATGTGTACCATTGGTTTGGAATGAGGGTTTTCCAACTCCCCTAGGTGGACATGGAGAGTGTCCACCAACCCGGTTGAAGCGCCGGACATTCGCTTTTCATCCTCCTTGTTTCGTAAACAACACCCGTGGTGCGAGAAGGCAGTGAGTAGGACTTCCCTGTCAGAGGCTATATATTCGCGTGGCGATGTGAGAGCATTTGGAGAGGGAGGGCGGACTCTCCTCATTCTCGGCCGTACCAGGGCATTTGGGGACAGTCTTGTGAAAATGAAGGCAATCGTATAAACTGTTCACTACCAATACAGTATACAGGGACGGATAGGTTATTAAAATAGCCTTGGAAAATCCAATACAAATATATTGTTATGGCAACCTACTACTACTAGATAGCTGAGAAAATTATTTGGAAATATAAACTAAACGGGATTAACAACAACTGATAATTTGGTCACATGAGTGATACTTAAAACTTCGCCAATTAGACAAATTTTAAAAGAGGATTAAAGCACTACTGACCAGTTAAATCAGTATATATATATAGCAATCATCATATCAACGGATGTTCTTAGTTTATGAAAAATAAGGGAGTGTTATTCTATGTAGAATGTTACATATAATAAAACAAGGTATGATTGAGATACGTTTCTCTTCCTTTACATACACAAAATGATGTTTCAGGATTGGTTTGTACCAACGTCTAAACTAATAAACAGGAGTGAATTAGTTGAGTATGACAATCAATTGAGTTATCTTGTAAGTCTCATCATCCTTGATCAGTCGGTGTCTGATAAAATCTCGGTCAGTTTCTACCAAATCATGTCACTTGTAACATAGGTAAGATATCTGTCTGTCTATCTGTCAACTTGAAGACACGTTCACTGTGCACCAGTCTAAAATGTATTACTTCATATCTGTGAAACGTGTTTCATAGAGGTAAAGGATATTCATGGGTTATTAGGATTTGATCATAGATACGTTGGAATCGATGCTCGAGTATGTTGTGACCATAAAGTGTGAGATTCTGAGGTTAGATTCAGAGTACTAGGTATTTGAAGTAAATTGATTGACAAAATAGAGAATCCATATTCAAATTTAAAGCAATTAGTCCCTTTGATAAATTTCGATAATGAAAATAACAAGATTAAAATTTTCATATTGTATTAAGCTAATATATCAAATAACTCTGATAATCATTACTTATTTACTTACGCCTGTTACCTTTCGTGGAGGAGCATAAGCCGGTCACCAGTATTCTCCATCCAACTCTGTCCTCGACAATCCCTTTCC
>NC_031500.1:2503051-2517432 GCF_000237925.1 Schistosoma mansoni
CTTTTAGGCACAGATGAATGATAGTGAGCAATAGAACGTATTTTCATAATACCAATTAAGATATTGTGAAAGTATTTGTTAGGTTCTATTAAGATTTCTCGTGGAGATAGCATAAATTATGAAGTGTGTTTAATAAACAACTGCTTGCTTTTGCTTAAGCATATTATACTGAGCAACATTTATTTAATCTTTGTAGCATTTGAACACTTCACTTCTACCCGAAGTTTAGGATGATGTCGTTCACAAGGATGATGAAAGCTCCACGACCAAACCATCTAGCTCGGAGAACAAAACTTCATCAAAATCATCCACCTGATCTACAAATCTTCACCATCTCAATAATAATAATTGGGAAGAATAATAGTAGTAATAATAAGATTAGTGATTTTAATTATATTAATGGTAGAGTATCTATAGTTTGTTAAATCTTAAGAGACATTTAATATGGCGGTCGTCAATGCATGTTATGCGAAACACAACACTTTCAAACTTCATTCTGAAAAGTTTGTGGTTTAGAAAAAGAATTTGATTCTTTCGAACATAAAGTGTGAAAAAACCATATTCATTCATTTCGATAATGTAATGAGAAGACGAAGATTATCAGAACTATGTGATGAGATATTAGCGCAATACATTTCGAACAATCTGATCACACATATACTTGTTAAGAACATTTATATATAAAAATAAAAGGTCAACTAGACTGGAAATGGGGGATAAGAATAGACAAGGATAATAATGATAAAATAATGTGAAAACAATTTGACACCTAATCACTCTGGATAATAAGCATATATTACCAGGGTAGGTTTAAAGAGAGAACAAACTGTTTTTGAATACACAAAGGGGGTTTGAATTTTCGTATGGCTAAGGCTTCAATAAACCTTAGTATACGCCCTTTTACACTTTTAAACAGGACAACATATGTTTAAAAGTGGATGCGCACTGTTGAGGAGTCCCATAATAGGACTAAACGGCCGTCCAGTGTTTCCAGGTTTTCCATGGTGGTCTAGCTTCAATTGACTCACGCTTTCAACTATGATAAACACTAAATCTCCACAAAACCCCTTCGGAAAACGTATTGTGCTGCGAAGGTCATTATCAAGGAAAGAACGAGGTCCATGCTTCATTCAAAACCTAGACGACATGAAAACGATTGTGTCACATCCCACTGCGTTTACCAATTTAAATATGTGTGTGGTCACACATACATAGGGAGGAGCAATCGTGATCTGAAAATTAGGGTGGGTGAACATGTACCAAAATGGTTGCAAAAACAAATACAGTCGAATGACCCAATAAGAGTAGAGGATAAACATCCATCATCCTCTATTGCTAAACATATAATCAAAACAGGTCATAAGATTGATCTAAACTCGGCTTTTGTTGTGCTGTTTAAAAGTGGATGCGCACTGCTGAGGAGTCCCATAATAGGACTAAACGGCCGTCCAGTGCTTCCAGGTTTTCCATGGTGGTCTAGCTTCAATTGACTCACGCTTTCAACTATGAACAATACGTTTTGTTGATAACCGATTTAAGCCTTTGTTTCAATAAAAGGCTATTTGAAACACCTCTAAATGGTAAGGTGATGTAGACAGGCTTTTTCTCTACCAAGACTACAGTAGGTCTCACTGTGCCCTGAACTTTCCATCTATTGATAAATTTAGGCGGATAGCCATTCCCGATTAATGTCTTGGTTAACAACTTAACATCGTCATCAATAGCGTCATTTGTGCAAATACGACGAAGCCTGCTTATTATCCTGAGTGATTAGGTGTCAAATTGTTTTCACATTATTTTATCATTATTATCCTTGTCTATTCTTACCCCTATTTCCAGTCTAGTTGACCTTTTATTTTTATATATAAATGTTCTTAACACGTATATATGTGTGATCAGATTGTTCGAAATGTATTGCGCTAATATATCACATAGTTCTGATAATCTTCGTCTTCTTATTACATTATCGAAATCCATATTCACTTAAGTCGTTGGGACAAGCAATCTGTTATAAAGGGACGAGTACTGGAACGTCGGAACTTTTTGGGCTATCTTTAGGACTATTATCACTTAAACTTTGTGTAATTAGTAAGTAACTGTATTATTCCCTGTATCTTTCTTGTTTTAGGCTTCCAGTAGACTTATTGACTGTTGTTATACGTTTAACTATTCACCTAATTATTACTAATTAATTGTGGACCGATCGCTTTGTTCTTTGCCGCTTATTTCATAACTGTGTTCAGAGTATAATTTTTTATTTACTATACCGTGCAGTCTAAAAACTCGTGAGTGTTTGAGATCGTTGAAGCTAGCCGCTGACTTTTCTTCGAACTCAAGGTTAGCTGTGAAGGTTCGAACGTTTAACTGGTCAGGTCTAGGACCACTCCAACATGCAATGGTGGTTGAAGTAGTAGTGAGATGGAATAAAACTAGTGATAACTAAATCAAGACATCACATAAGTCCATGAAGTCAGTGATTATTCGATGTATATAGGTACACGATATCTGGTTGGAGTCTGAGAGATTATCTTGATTAATGGATGAAAACATGGATCACTATTGGTTACTATGGCGTCATGAGTATCTTTTTTGGATAATTAACTTGTTGGAAGAATAAAACCAACCGACTTGAATTAGTAAAGATAATGTTGACTTATACACACAATAGTTGCTATGTGGAATTTTTGTTTGCAAGAGGGTAATTTTACATTGGTTTTCAGGGGGATCAGAGACTATACAATCTCTGACAGTACGACCTGGACAATACAACTGAGTCCTGTGCCGTAACCATACAGGTATCAAAAACTTTAATATTACTCAGTACATTTTATTTTTTGTATTCGTTCTTCCTCTTTTAATCCCGATTCCCAAGTTCTGATCTTTTTAATTCCTCACCGATACTACTGTTATTGTGAACACCTATGCTATCCATATTGTCAGTTTACTTTCTCGTCAGATTAATGTGATCTGGAAACTTATCAAATTCTGTGTTGACTATGAATGTAGATAACAACTGAGACTTATAAAATAAGTTCAAGGTTTACGTGATTTTCATGTCAATCTGGTTGTATTAACGTACATAATTTTGTCAGTCATACAGTGAAGTAGACAAATCAGGGTTCCAATAACAAACTAAACATATATCAAACTGATTTCATATCGGTTAAAGTGAAATGTTACGATGAGAAATTGTGACTTGTGGAATTCCAACCAGATCAATAGTGACATGGTAAAATTGATAGATATTATTCGATAAGTATTCAGTGTTCAATCACCAAGATTATAAATTTTTGATTTGAAGGTCCTAGATTTGATTTCATGTGAATTTCAACAGTGAAAACACGATTATTGAAAAATCTTAAAATAGAATGGAAAGGTTTTAAACATTTAAATCTTTTTTTTTCAATGAATTGTTACTTATTTTTGATTGAGATCATAAATCGATCTACGTTAGACCATCATTGAAAATCTGGAAATACTGGACGACCGTTTCATCCTAGTATGGGACTCCTCAGTAGTGCGCACCCGTATAGCCACACGCGGGGTTCGAACCCAGGACATTCGACCTCGTGCGCGAACGCTAGGACGAAACGACCGTCCAATGCTTCCAGTTTTTCAATGGTGGTCTAACATCGATCGATTTATGATCTCAATTAAAAACTTAACAATCTTCACAACCCATACAAAGAATTGTTTCTTTATGAACAAGAACGAAAAAGAAAACAAACAAAAAACGTTTACTAACTTCTAATTCACGTTCATCGAAATATTGTAACCATTGAAGAGGGAAAACATCTTCGAAACCAGTGAGGAATGCATTTGTCTGATCTTCTACTCCACGAGAAAATCTCCAATTAACCATTAGACTGTGAAAAAGTTGTTTAATAAATAAAAAAAAATTAGAGAAAAGGATACATATATAACACTAATTTTAAGAGTTATCAAAATTGTAAACTGATCATTAAGGCTGTAGATCTCAGAGAGTTGATTCCTATGTATACAATATTTCTACATGAGAGAAAACATAAAGAATGAGAAAGGAGGTTTATTCGGGTAAGTCGAAGACAATGAATGTCAATAAATTCACATTATTTGTAACGTGGGTAAATGTAGATCCTACATTGTCTCATTTTTATAGAAAGGACCATATATGAAATGAATGAAGGTACAAAGTAAAAGAAGTCAAACAGCTAAGTCAACGTTTTTCAAATGAACGCGAAAAACCTATTAAACTCAAGGAGGTGATTTGATGAAATTAACATTTTTCATATCAATATATCATCCTGTAAAAAGTATCTATATTATCACCTGAGATGCTTCAAATTGCTACTTTTTTCCAATACAATGTAGATTATAGATCTTATGGTAATATATTGACACTATGAACTTATTTCCCTATGTTAAGTTGAATATTCATCACTAGAAAAAACAGTTGTGATGTATGGTGTTTGAGAATTGATGATGAAACACAGTTTTTATATACACAAGCCCAACCGGTTACTACCCAAGGGAAAAGGCCAAGAATGAGGAAAGAAGTGTATTTGGTTAAACCAAATCACATGTATGTTTGTCCCTTAAAAATGAAAACCATTTCTTTGCCAGTTATATGTACTTATTATTTGGTGATTTTTAATTGGGTCAATGTATGAACCTTACCTCCTGGAAAACAGGTCTGCTTTCGGACTCAACTGAAGGCGTTTGGACAGATGTACATCAAAATCTAATTTCAATGAGGGCGAAAATGTGGGATGGTAACTTTATGTAACTCATAGTTATACGAGGCTCCATGTTAATTATAACTGACTAATAAAGTGATAATAAATATCTGATTACACACGATTTGTGAAAATTGTGGAATTTTCTTAGTTTAAATCACGATTTGGCAATAGCTAGACCACCAGAAAAAACCCAGAACGACTTGCATGGCCATTTAGTCCTAATATGATACTAGTCCAAAGAGCTCACTGGTGACTAGCTTTAAGACACAACTTCTGAGGTTCTAATGAGGTGTGACCAGTGGAGTACAATTATTCACCTCAGGCAATATAACACAGTCACTCATTATCGCGAATCAATTGAAGTTACATATGCATACCACTGAATACCAGTCCAGTGGTCTAGAGGTTAAGCGTTTATGCCAGAGACCGAAAGTCCTATATTTAATTCTCGTAAGTACGGCGGGCCATGGGTGCACATTTCCGAGAATTCTCAGTACTAGTAGGCTTCCGATGGTGACCTAGCTGAGGTCAGTTGATGATTTAATCTGTGAAGATGAAGCATGTATTAGGAAAAAACTCCAGCTGACGGGAATATCGTACGACGTTTTCTAATACTCAGTACTATGGTTTGATTGTTAAAAATAGGAAAACATGGAAAGAATGATAACAATCAATTATTCAGTAGGAAACCAGACGATTATTTGTAAAAACCGATGTTAAACGGACTAAACTATTTTATGCTTCAAAATCTAAACAAAATGACTGGAAAAGACACTTAACATTGCAAGGCAAGTGATGTAAGTAGTAAATCACTTCAGATAATTCGTGAACCAAAAACACATGGGTAATTGTCTTTCACTTTGAATCACACGTTAAAAATGAAATCCGATGATATTAATTAAAGTAGACAGTCATTCATATGCAACGTAGAGTATGGCATATGAGTACATAGGTTTGAGTCTCCGTAAGCTATTAGAACGAGATGAATTTGTCCCAGAGTAGTATAGGAAATCACGTAAAAGACTAAGCATAGAAGATACGATTAGAGAAGGAAATATGGATATTGATGAGATAAAAATGAGATTATAAGCTAACACAGAAATTTAGTATGTGGGTGAAAAAAAAGACTGAGTGTGCTTGAGCCATGTTATTTAAAGTCTCCAACCATTGGCTAAGATAACCACGCAGACCCCAATCAGATAGTGCATACCTACCTAGATAGCTCAGTCCATCAGTCAGTGTCTTTATGGATTGATTCAATGTATTGGTTCGATGTTTTTTCCAACCTATTCCAACATCGGCAATCGTTACGCGTCAAAATAGTCGACGGATGAGGATACGTAGTATATTTCCTATTCACCTCAGTCAATAATGATTAAGTATCTTGTTAATTGATTTGCCATACTTACATAGTACCCTGCTTCTAAACTTGGAATTGTTAATTAAATGGTCCCTAAATTTACGAGCATCTTAATTTTTCTTTTCACTAATTTATCTTTTCTTGTAGGATTATATTTTTGATACCTACTCTTTTCTATTGTCACTAATACTGTTACTAATCTTTACTAGTTTGGGATTCACGTTGACAATTTCATCTTTCTGGGCTAATGTGGTATGGAAATTTGAATCGATGTACATATGTGCCAAGTTTTACGTCGTATATGACTGATTGACTGATATGATCAGACTACTACTAAACATTGAAACAGACAATATGATCTGATGAAGTAATATTTTGTACTTAGAGTAAAGAAAGTAATATCTTTGCAATATCCCAACGAGTAAGAAAATTAGATTTTCCAAAGTTTCGTAACTCAGTGTAAGCTACTTCTTCAGAGAATAAATAACCGGATCGAAATTAATCCAAGTTTAAATAGTACAAAGGAACAACGCAAGAAGATTATGTGCGATCAATAAGAAAACAGGTCTGAATACATATATATATATATACATATATATATTGATGTGAGGATGACAAACCTAAAAGAAATTGTATGGATGAATGTGTGTGTGTGTGTGCAGAAAAAAAACCTGAATCATAAAAATCTCAACCACTTGACTAGTTAGTTGAATGACGATGGAAATTAGCTTGAAATGAACATTGTTGTGTCCGAAGAAAATAAAATTATGGGTGACTTCTAGGAACTATTTGTAGACTGTTATTATATACATACATTTTCATAGTTGAAAGCGTGAGTCAATTGAAGCTAGACCACCATGGAAAACCTGGAAGCACTGGACGGCCGCTTCGTCCTATTATGGGAAGTTAGACATTAATACCGTTGGATGCCAGCTCAGTGGTCTATTGTTTAAAGGCTCTGGCTCGAGACTGGTAGGTCCTGGGTTTGAATCTCGTGAGTGCGGGATCGTGGATGCGCACTGCTGAGGAGTCCCATGATATGACGAAACGGCCGTCCAGTACTTTCAGGTTTTCCATGGTGGTCTAGCTTCAATTGACTCACGCTTTCAACTATGATAAATACTAAATCTCCACAAAACCCCTTCTGATAATTAATATACATATATTCCAATTGTATAACTATGAAGTAACTAGATTATATGTATATTCATATTCTTTTTACTATAAACTTCCATTTGACTTATTGACTATTATTACCATACTATTTACTATTCTTAAGTTATTCTCAATTTATTAGTTACAATCTCTTACACTCACAGCCACTTTTAGCCTTGTATCACTTGTATCATTACTATTTTTTATTTTATGTTATGATGTGGTCTGATTTTGTTTGTATATAAACTTTATATGTCTGAAATACACAATCCATACAGTGAAAGCTGAGATTATGTTTTGGACTCAATCGGGCTAGACGGGAAAAACTAAAAAGAACTCAGAGTTGACTCTAGGCTGCTCGTACTGGTTAACAATGTCATTGGTTTAGCACAGTGTCAAGGTTGTTCTGATTGGCGATCTTATTGCGTGATATTTGACGGGGCTTAGGATAACAACAAAAATATTATCGTTTTAAGTAATCACAATCAGTAAGACAAGTTATGAGAAATCAATATTTTAAAATATTGACGAATATATATATATATATATATCACTGTTATGCAAGAAATTGAAGTAAAAGCAATGATTGATAGCTGTTTCAATTATTTTCATATTCATATATATGTAGAATCTATTTCTAAACTATTTAAATCAATTTTCAACTTATGATTATATAATTTTAATAGTTGACATTATGAGTCAATTGAAGGCTAGACCATCATGGAAAACCTGGAAACAATGAACGGCCGTTTCGTCCTATTGTGGTACTCCTCATGATCTCAACTATAATATCCATAAAAACCCTTTCTGATATTATGATTATGTAGTTATTTTGTTAAAAATAGACCAACATGATACGATATGCCTCCAAATGCCCTAGTACGACCGAGAATGAGGAGAGTCCGCTCTTCCTCTCCAAATGCTCTCACATTGCCACGCGTATATAGCCTCTATCAGGGAAGTCCTACTCACTGCCTTCTCTCACCACGGGTGTTGTTTACGAAACTTAAAGGATGAAAAGCGAATGTCTGGTGCTTTAACCGGGTTAATGGACACGGACAGTCCACCTAGGGGAGTTGGTAAACCCTGATTCCAAACCAATGGTACACATGGGCTCCAGTATCCTGAGAGAACAAATGGCGTATGAATCAATCGTTGATCATCGGCTATCATGGAACTGCATCTCATCACGATGCTCCACTGCCTTGTGGATCAGACCTTTAGGTCAAAGGCTGGTGGTGTGGCCCCCTAAGGAAACCAACTGCTTCGGTTCGGGCACCTGGGCAGTATCACAACCCTCACACAAATCGAATGAGATTTGTGTGGCGCATACATATCTGATGCTACTTTGTACTAATATTTATGTATTTAAGTAAATGAATATGTATATGATACAATATTAGTGAAAGTTTCACTTGTATTATACAAAAAGGATAATGTATATCATGTCGAGAGTTGTAATGTTGATCGTTAAAAACACTTTGACCTCCCTCTCTCCTTCATCTCATCCACTTACAAATACACACCACACATCAATGTATATACCTGTAAGTGAGTTAGTTTTACAGAGTTAAGCTGAATTATAAAGCAGATAGTAATGTCACTCGTACATTAAAATCTTACATATCTATTCATTTTATTCATTGATAATCACACATTATATTAGATAGATTAATTTAGGAGAATTCTTATGATTTGAATTATAAAGGAGGATTGTTATGTGTAGGTAGGTAGCATACTACTATACTACTACTACTCTTTCCTTTCATATGAAATCAATACTTTGTCATTTACACTTGTATCCAAATATGCATCATTATTAGTTTCACAATTTACTATCACGAGTAATTATACTACATTATGATTATAGTACTAAAAATAGAGATTGGAATAGTTAAATTAATTATCCCTAAAAATAGTTTCTAAGGTTTAAAAACAAGTAAACTTGTTTAGAGTAGCAACTATAATCATTATTATCTCTTTAAAATAGAGAAGAAATCAATTAATGGTAACCCTGGATTAAGAGTTTTCTAATGATGAGACATATATTGTGGATATGTTGCCTGGTTAATGTCATTCAAACTAATATGAAACCTAAATTGAGTAGAGTTTTCTGTTAACTACTTATAATCAAGTAATATTAAAACATAATACACATGATATCGAGTCGATTAGACTAGTGTCTATATAGCATTTTGGCAGACATGATAAGAACAACGCTAAGAACTATGCAAACATGATGTTGGTTATCAGTGATCGATCAGTGTGCAAATATCCTGCATTCGGCTCCTAGACACATTGATTAGGTGTAGAATAACAATAATGCTACCATTATCCAAGAGCCTAGAATAAAGATGATAGAGTAAGGTCCAAACTTAGGAATTAATGGTCGAAAGTAAAATAGAAACAATATCGAAAACGAGGCGATCGTAGTGGCATTTAAATTACTACGGTAATTATCGCTTTCCAGAAGGATAGTCCTTCAAGAAGTATCTCATAAGAGAACTAAATAAACTGTGGTTTTTAATATCCAGGAGCTTGACAACAATAATCAAGGAAAAGTTGATTGAGATCAGTTCCATACTTTTCAATCCTTACCTTCAGTGAGGAAACTCATTGGACAAAATAAGCTTTGATATTTTCGAGATCAAGATTTTTTTAAACCCCTACCATTATGGGAAGTCAACAATGATAAAGATGCTGATTGATTGAGTCAAACATCTTACTGTTGTTACACATCAAATACAGTCAGAATTACTATTTTATCCTTGGACCTTTTTTTTCGCTTTTACTCTTATCACTTTGCTTCACATACTTAGGCCTATAGCAACAACTGTCCCAGCCAATATAACTCTATTGTGTCATTACAACATACAAGCCCGATAATCACAAAACAAGGTAACAGCTAGATTTGGTACCAATGATTATCAATGGACATATATCTATTAAGAGGATAGGAAAAAAGGGCAAATAATAGTAAACTAGGGGTATAAGTGATAATGAAGTATATATAGTCAGTAAGTTAAAATACTGGATGGTTCAGTTAGCATAACAGAAGAAAACTGAGAGTGAACTATTTTGAGGTAAAAAAAAAAAGAAAGGATTATTATCTCAAACAACCTCTTATTAACAATTATTTATTAAATTTGACAGAAAAAATCTTATCGTTGCCTTCCGAAAAAAATCAACCTTCTCAGCATTAAATAAACAGGATAAATTAGCATACTATTGACTTGAAGGTTGAAGCACTATTCAACGTTTAAACAGTGAATTGGATATTTAAGACATTATGTATAACATGCTATATAGCGTAGATAACTGAGTGATATCATTAGCTGTTGTTACAGTGAAAGTTAACACTTTAAACTATGCAAAAGACTAAGAACTTTGTAAATGAGTTGGTTTACCATAAAGAAACTGCAGGTCAGTTAGTCATACGTGATGGAGAATCTGGCACATGTATATAACGGCTCAAATAACTACATCTCATTGGTACAACTATATGAGGTTATAACAGCGAAATCCTAAAGTAGTAAAACTGGTGACAGTATTAGTGGTAATAGGAAAGATCAGACACTGAAGATACTATTTGAGAAAATATAAATCAATAAAACAATCAAAAAAATTTAAGAGAATTTTAAAAACTAAAGAGTGGACGCATCTGTGCATTGCCAACGATCGTGAACTATATCATTCAAAGTCTCGAAACGCTGGTTATGATAATCACACAGACCCAAAATAAGTGTTCTCCACCCAATTAAATGTCTCAGTCAAGCAGTAAGAACAGTCATCGATTGATGCCATGTGTTTGGTTTAGCTTCCTTTCTATCTTTTTACTAGTCCACTCCTACATCAGCCGTCATCGCACATAGAGGTAGTTGGGAGATAGATATGCGTAATATATGTCGTGAATATATCAGTCGATAAATATTCACTACCTCGTCAATCAATTTACTTCAAATACCTAGTACTCTGAATCTAACCTCAGAATCTCACACTTTATGGTCACAACATACTCGAGCATCGATTCCAACGTATCTATGATCAAATCCTAATAACCCATGAATATCCTTTACCTCTATGAAACACGTTTCACAGATATGAAGTAATACATTTTAGACTGGTGCACAGTGAACATGTCTTCAAGTTGACAGATAGACAGACAGATATCTTACCTATGCTACAAGTGACGTGAGTTGGTAGAAGCTGACCGTGATTTTATCAGATGCCGACTGATCAAGGATGATGAGACTTACAAGATAACTCAATTGGTCAATAGATCACATTCTTTTTTAATAAATGGGCCGTAACGTTGAAGAGCAAAGTTCTTTTCTCTGATCGGCTTAGTCTTATTTTCCATGTTTACTGTAGATATAAAGTTGTTAATTAAACGAGATGGTGGGTTGTTAGTAGGCAAGTTAATTGTAAATTACAGCTGGAAATCTCAATTGATGACATGGCTTAAAATCGTTGGAAGTTGGATAATATTTCATCTCCAGTTTTTCTATTTCATGTTTATATCGACATTACCTGCTGATGTGACAGTTGGAAGAAAGCTAAGAATGGCCGAACCAAGACAACATCAGTCTATGAAAACACTGTCTCTTGAACTGAATAATGTAAGTAGATACAGATGATGTGGTTGGAGTCCGTGTGATTATCGTAAGCAATGGTTAGGGACGTCAAATGGGATATGGCAACTTGGATCGATGGATACATTTGCCAGGTACTACGTTGCATTCGACTGACCGACTCATTACTTCTCAAATATCATTGGTTTTTTTTAATACTCGATGATTCACATATTTCTATCATTATTAGTAAGGATTCGATATCCAAGACTAAATATCAACCAATCTTTGTTGATATATATGCCTGAATATGTGGATCTAACTGATGTAATCATAATTTAAACCCCAAGTAATAATGATATGAACATCATGGTCGCCGAAAAAATGAATAACTATTTGTACTTAGTAGCTAAATGAATAACTCATTATTGGCATTCGAAGCGCTAAGAACTACATTTGATGCTGAAGATGAACATCAACACTGGGATGCAAGTATATCGAGTTGACGAGTCATAACATCATGTAAGAAAAAAAGTGTGTCATTAATTCCACTGTTAACCATAGCCCCCAAATGCCCTGGTACGGTCGAGAGTGGGGAGAGCTCGCCCTCCCTCTCCAAATGCTCTCACATAGCCACGCGTATATAGCCTCTGACAGGGAAGACCTACTCACTGCCTTCTCTCACCACGGGTGTTGTTTACGAAACTGAGAGGACGAAAAACGAATGTCTGGTGCTTTAACCGGGTTGGTGGACACTCTCCATGTCCACCTAGGGGAGTTGGAAAACCACAATTCCAAACCAATGGTGCACATGGGCTCCAATATCCTGAGTGAACAAATGGCGTATGTATTAATCATTGGTCACCGGCTACCATGGGACTACACTTCCTTACGATGCTCCGCTGCCTTGTGAATCAGACCTTTAGGTCAAAGGCTGGTGGTGTGGTCTCCTAAGAAAACCAACTGCTTCAGTTTGGGCACCTGGGCAGTATCACAGCCCTCACACAAATCGAATGAGATTTGTGTGGCGCATATATATCTGGTGCTTCTTTGTACCAATATTTATGTGTTTAGATAAAAAGAGACTGTTAACCACAATCCATCCAGTTTAAATTCATATATATATGGCTTTTGGTATGACTACCTTCGCTCTTTTTTTAGATTATAACATCAAGTAGAAGTTATGAAACGCTACAAATTAGTCTGTCTAACAACCAATGACCTTTTCTATCAATGATCATTAACAAAATGTAATCAGAAGAGAAAAAAGAATACTATCGAACATTTAAAATACATTCATATACATATACATGAGTATTGTAAACGTGACTACAAGCAAGATATTAACCGAAAGAAATTAATGACTATGAGCGCTATATGAGAATAAATACAATTGATTAGTAATTGCACGAGCATAGATGATGATTTTTTTTTACAATGTTTTTTATGTACTTAATTCAAAAATTGGCTGATACTTGTAAGTATATTCTACGATGTGTAATACTAAAGAAAAGTTTATTTCGTTAAGCTGGGTGACACGGGATCGAATCTGTCAGGGAGCACCAGTTCCCTCAAGATTACGGGTACACCTTGTTGACGAGTGCCAAGTAGCATGAAACCCGGGTCCAGGGTTCTCTGTTGACCACCTCCAACCACCATCTTATTCATTTTTTGTATTGTTTGATTAAAGCTTCCCATTGATATTAAAGGACTACAGTTGATCAGTATCTTATTCGTATAAGTGTATCCTGTGCGGATTGCTTCGATATTGCCTTAAATCATAAGCATTATCTACTTAGCTATTTTGTTGTTCATATTCAACAGAACATGATGGAATTAATCAGATAAGTGGTGGAAAAGTGGTTAGAGTATTTAACCTTCGAATGTTGGGATGTTACATGACGATCGGACTAGGATTTCGTAATGATGGCTGGAACACTTTATCTTAAATGCATCTGTTGGAGAGCAGTAAGATTAAATGTAGAAAACTTAAGATTTGAGGATGAATTCGTACTGACAATTATATTGCGGTGTGACGATATTAAGAGGAATAGTGAATTTATAGAACCTTGCTTAAAGCTACTACAGGATTATGATGCTGAGAAGAGTTATTTTCTTTGTTTTTTTCCTCAACCTGGCTAGAGTATCATCATATAGAACGTTGAAGATGTTAATAAACTTTTCAGATATACTTTTCTTTAACAAAAAATCACTGAATATAGTCCTCCAACAACGGTTGAAGCTGTAGATAAGCACTGCTAAACAGTCCCATACTATAGGGATACATCTATCTAATGCTTTCTATGTAGTTGACTAAAAACAAACCAATCACGAAAAGAGTCAATTAAGAAGAGTTGAAACATACAACTTGAAGCCGTATAAAAAGTGTTGTAAGCAAAGATGGATAGTGGCTAGCAATGGAATCCAGGACGCGCGTTTCGTCCCATCTGGGACTCATCAGCTGGATGTACCTGCATCTCAGAGTTGATGTCCACTCTGAGACTCGAACCCAGTACCATTCGCTTCAAACGCCATCGTGTTATCCACTCGGCTGACGAGTCCCAAATAGGATGAAAC
>NC_031500.1:2517632-2550931 GCF_000237925.1 Schistosoma mansoni
GTTAATAAGTTGTGTTTACTGTGAATGATTTGAGGGTTCAAACTATGCTGACATATTCTCTAATTACGGAATTAGTTCTGGTATAAAGAGATTTTTTTGTATGAGTAGCCCATCTATTTTTCGATGTTCAACAACGCTAAAATATCCAACATATTTGACAATTTTTCCACTCAATAATGAGTGAGTGTTGGATATAAAAGCATGGTTTTTATTAAAGATTTCATTTTAATCATTTGAAAATGATAAATCTTCTGACTGAACGCTTGAATCGGTTTCCTAAGCTCTTCTAATGACCTCCAGGCTAAATCTACATGACAACTTGAACACGAGAGAAAAGACATGAAGTGTGGGAAAAACGCTTTACCTCAAAGTTTGTTTATGTGCAGAAAATCGAGGTTAGTTATAGAATTTCAGCATGAAACGTAGGTCCAAGGTGTCCTGTAGACTACTTCCAACCGCCATCTCATCTAATGTCATCAATATTTGGACAAAACAATTAAACCTGACCACTTAGAGATAACAAAGAAAAGTAAACAAATAATGAAGTGCTTCCAGATTTTCCCTGGTGGTCTAGCTTCAATTGACTTACGCTTTCAACTATGAAAATACTAATTCTCCACAAAGCCCCTTCTGAAAATAATAAAGTGCATAAAAGAAAACTTACTCAATATACTCAGCTTTATTTGCATCAGTCACTAGAATATCTTTACCGCCTGGTTTCAATTCATGCGTTCGTAGTTCACCCAACACTTCATAATCCATAGCAAAGTAAACATCTAATGCGCATTCATCGATATTATTCTCTCTATTTGTTTGCATGTGTAATGAGGACGAAATAAAAACAATAACGAAAGTTATTATTCAGAAGTATAATACTAATAAATTGAACAATTAAGATAGATGAATTCGGAAACCAAGAAGGTGAGTCATTGTTGAATATGGATGAATAAATGAGAAACGTAGAACATTACATATAGATTTATAGTTTGAATCACTAAATGATCTTAAGCTAGATCCCCATTGAAAACTCTAGAAGCACTGGACAGTTGATATTCAATGACTGTCTAATTAAGATCAATTGGTGGTGTTAACTATGAAAATTCTAAAATCACCCATAAACCACAAACATCACCACCACAACCATCATACTAAAAACAATCATGTAATCACTAATTACTAACTTTCACAGCCTATTTCAGGAATTCCAGTCACGAACCGTAAGGAGTGAAGTTCAACTGAGTCGAGTATGAGACAGTTATCTGTTGCAAATAGTGAAAGATGGTTGCCCTGGATATCGCAAAATGGTTGAGGTTACACATGGACACTACTAGATGCAGGTTCAGTAGTTAAAAGCTCGTTTCGATACCTGGTGCTCCTGGGATTGATGCTTAAAGAAGTCGTGGGTGCCCACTGTTGATGAGCCCCACACTAGGACGAGACAATTGTTTAGTGCTTCTAGTTTCCAGTAGTTTCCTAACTGAATCTGTTTTGTAAACTACGAAATTAAACATTCGTAAACCAAACGCCGGTTTTTGTACCATATCAATATCAAGTTGTCGGAAAATAAAACCAAAATAGGTGAAGTGAGTGTTTGGATCCGCAACCTACTGATTAAAACCTAAGCTTTATAGCATGGAAACATACTCTTTAGATTATTGCTTACAGAATACTCCCCTTTAGAATACCTGTCACTTAAAAGTGTATCAACAAAGCCTGTTACGTCTTCAAGCGACAACAACAGCTACGTCAGCTTTGCCACATAGACATCTTTCAGGTCGTCTGTAATTGGAGCTAGAGGCTGATTACTAACAATAAGTTCAGCTTCTGTCATGAAAGTTCTAAGACACTCAGTTACTAAATATTGTCCATACACGAGGGCACGTGTTACCTTAGGAATACAGGGAATCACACACTTCCAGTCCTTCCTCTCTAGTAACTAACAACCGGACTTCTTTCTTGTTTTATAGTGATAGGTTTAAGATAATCTACCCCTGCTGATAAGAACGAATAGTTACCATTATCTACATTGATAATTGTAGAAGTGTCACTAAATGTTGAATAGGAAGGGCATCCCTTTTTTCATTGAACACGGTTTCCCACCACCCCTTAACACCGGAGACCTTTCTGGAACTATAGCCATTACCTGTCTAGCACCTATATGGCCTAACTTATGAGTGTTGTGATTTTATTTATTTGAACACAAGGGGGCACAAAATAAATATGCGCCACACAATAACAATGAGGTTGTGGAGAGATAGAAAATGTAAGGTGCGTATAATAATAATAAGAACAACGGACAGAAATTAGTGTATGAGAGTGAAATAATAATAATGGGAGAAACAGTTCAATTAGGAAAAATACATTTGTAGAACATATCCACCGAAGTTGATGTTTCACGATAACGATACTAATTGAATTATCGTCGTTGTGCCCGAACACACTATGCCCAACCTCTTCATTACTAACTTGGTGTTGCCACTGGATGTCATCAATCCTTCGGGGACAACGATGATCAAACACAGAGAGTTATCTAACATCCTCAACTCGGAGAGACCAGGTTTCACAAGCACAGAGCAGAACTGCTCTCACCGACGCACTGTAGATTCAGCTTTTTACAGACAGACTAACATCATGAAGGTGCCAGAGATGGCTCAGATTGGGATAAGCCACTTCGGCTTTCACTATACGTGAATCGACCTCATCACTCACGCCACCACCGACAATTACGCAGCTATCCAAATACACGAACTTCTCGACTACATCTAGTGTTGTGAAATCATATCAGTAACTGAGTGTTTATAGGGTAAAAATATGATAGGATGTTCCCTGGCATTAGACCAAAACCTATTTTGAAGTCCACTATCCACATACTTCTATCCGTCCATCATAAGAAAATTCAACTTCCGTAAAGGGGAGTGCATTATCTTCATTTTGCGATTGATCTTAGATGATAGAGACATTTTAATCTCTTTTCTCAATAACATGCCTAGAACAAATCGAGTGAAATCTGAGCAAACCAAATATAACTCGTTAACCCTTGAAGGTGCCTTCCTGTAAGAAAAAGAGTTTTTCTACAGTATCTCACTAGAAGATACCCAATCAATCAGTCATAAATAATATAGACTGGAATAAATGTGAGTTAGCATTACCATATGAAATTAACTAAACAAATAGCAAACGAGTCATGATACCAGTGGTGCTTATAATAATAATACAAGAAAAACTAAACATTAGAGAAGATGAGTTAAGAAAAAGTTAATAAGTTTGTGTTACTGTGAATGATTTTGAGGTTCAAACTATGCTGACATATTCTCTAATTACGGAATTAGTTCTGGTATAAAGAGATTTTTTTGTATGAGTAGCCCATCTATTTTTCGATGTTCAACAACGCTAAAATATCCAACATATTTGACAATTTTTCCACTCAATAATGAGTGAGTGTTGGATATAAAAGCATGGTTTTTATTAAAGATTTCATTTTAATCATTTGAAAATGATAAATCTTCTGACTGAACGCTTGAATCGGTTTCCTAAGCTCTTCTAATGACCTCCAGGCTAAATCTACATGACAACTTGAACACGAGAGAAAAGACATGAAGTGTGGGAAAAACGCTTTACCTCAAAGTTTGTTTATGTGCAGAAAATCGAGGTTAGTTATAGAATTTCAGCATGAAACGTAGGTCCAAGGTGTCCTGTAGACTACTTCCAACCGCCATCTCATCTAATGTCATCAATATTTGGACAAAACAATTAAACCTGACCACTTAGAGATAACAAAGAAAAGTAAACAAATAATGAAGTGCTTCCAGATTTTCCCTGGTGGTCTAGCTTCAATTGACTTACGCTTTCAACTATGAAAATACTAATTCTCCACAAAGCCCCTTCTGAAAATAATAAAGTGCATAAAAGAAAACTTACTCAATATACTCAGCTTTATTTGCATCAGTCACTAGAATATCTTTACCGCCTGGTTTCAATTCATGCGTTCGTAGTTCACCCAACACTTCATAATCCATAGCAAAGTAAACATCTAATGCGCATTCATCGATATTATTCTCTCTATTTGTTTGCATGTGTAATGAGGACGAAATAAAAACAATAACGAAAGTTATTATTCAGAAGTATAATACTAATAAATTGAACAATTAAGATAGATGAATTCGGAAACCAAGAAGGTGAGTCATTGTTGAATATGGATGAATAAATGAGAAACGTAGAACATTACATATAGATTTATAGTTTGAATCACTAAATGATCTTAAGCTAGATCCCCATTGAAAACTCTAGAAGCACTGGACAGTTGATATTCAATGACTGTCTAATTAAGATCAATTGGTGGTGTTAACTATGAAAATTCTAAAATCACCCATAAACCACAAACATCACCACCACAACCATCATACTAAAAACAATCATGTAATCACTAATTACTAACTTTCACAGCCTATTTCAGGAATTCCAGTCACGAACCGTTAGGAGTGAAGTTCAACTGAATCGAGTGTGAGACAGTTATCTGTTGCAAATAGTGGAAGATGGTTGCCCCTGATATTGCGAAATGATTGAGGTTACACATGGACACTACTAGATGCAGGTTCAGTGGTTAGAAGCTCGTTTCCATATCTGAAGCTCCTAGGATCGACCCTTGAGGAAGTGTTTTTTTTAATGGTGGAATTGTGAGTAAGCATAACTGAGCAGTCCTATGCAAGGATTGCGAAACATTTTACCCTATCAGTATTCAATAGAAGTTTCTCATAGACATTTAGAAAATAGAGAGTCACATGTCACATTTTTGATTGATCGATTACCTATCCTGATACTATGTTTAATAGGGTTCCAGAACTTTCAAGAAGCCCAAGACCATCTGAAATTCTATAACTAACCTCGATTTTCTGCACATAAACTAACTTTGAAGTAAAGCGTTTTTTCCACACTTCATGCCTTTTCCCTCATGTTCAAGTTGTCATGTAGATTTAGCCCGGAGGTTATTAGAAGAGCTTAGGAAACCGGTTCAAGCGTTAAGTGAGAAAATTTACTAATTTGTTACTTAGACTTTGAACCATAAAATGACCTAGTTATGTACAGATTTCGATTTTCTGTTCGTGGTTCCTTAATGATTTTGTAATTGATGTAATATTATCATCATATGCGTTTTTGAGTCATAATAATAGAAAGGTAAGTTAGTTTGATGTTTTTTTCTGTTACGACTATGCAGTCTAGAAGTAAAAGAAAATTAATTGTACCATTAAATGTCAGGATATCTGGACGTTATTGGTAGTCAAGTGTATTTTATTTCATTTAGTGAACGTCAATGGTTTGATTATCATAGAGTGAACTCATTAGTAGACCCTGTATTTTAATGGGTTCATCGAAATTAAAGCTATAACAGAGAACATGTCACCTCACAATGTAAACCATCAAGGACATAGAAAAAAATGATATAATTTAGCGATAGTGGATAGATAAAAACGTTCACAAAACAGGTACTTAATAACACAGTTATTTTTATTCGTCCTATAAGCTTTGGGATTCCTTTGAATTTAACCGTGAGGATTATTTAAGATTGAATAAAAGACCTTGACCTTAATGAGTTATCAAACTAATCCAAACAAACTCGATAAACTCGTAATTTCTCAATCAATATGAAAAAGATCACTGAATGGTATAATTTGAAATTTCCATTTCACACGTCCCTATATTAATCATAGTTTCCTTATAGAAATCTATTTTCAAGAGGAAATAAGGTTACTTGATCGCATCAAATGAATGTTCTAGGCGAATACGATCAAATAGTCAGGTGAGATAACCATTCCGTCAATAATAACTTAAGCAGTAGCACCAATGATCGAATTAAACGATTTAAATTTTGTGATAACGACCAATTTTAATTTGTAACTAACATAGTAAAAAAAAACTACTAGTCATATAGAAATGTGACTTTTAAAAATAGAGGATATTCGTAGGCTACTAGCTTTAATCATAGATACCTTTGAAAGAATGTTCAAATAGTTCAGGATCATCGATTGAATAGTGTTCAGGTTAAACGCATAGCATATTAGATATAAATGGAAAATAGGTTGACTAGGTCGTAAATCTTCAGTTGGGATGTGTATTATCTACGCCCAGCAGATGCCTACCTCGATGTGAGACATTTGTTAGATCAAGAGTAGGTTGGAAAAAAGCTAAGAGCGGTCAAACCAAGACATAGTATGAACCCATGAAGTCATGGACTATTGGTCTGAAGGATGTTGACAAACAGACTTACTTGGTTGGGGTCAATGTGATTATTAAAGACTTTGAGTCATATGGCTCAGAATCGGTCATAGAGGTTTAGATACATCCACTCTTGATCTAAATCTTGAGTTAAAGCGTTCCTTTATACATGAGTTTTCATCCAATCTTTTGCAGTAGTATTTTCAATGTTAAATCCTCTTATTATCGTTGCTACTACAACCCAAATGCCATTTTAATGTAATCTTGTAGTCTTAATTTGGTATGGTGAATCAGGCTAACATATTTGTATGAGAAGTCGTGACCGGTAACGTTAATGTGTTCAATATGAGACAGTTACTCAACCAACACAATTGAAAATGGTCGTGCAATATTGCGGATTAATTAAATTTAGGTTTGTATACCACTGGGTTTGGCTTAGTGGTCTAAAGGTTAAGAATCCACGAGTCAAATCGAAATGTCTTGGGTTGAATTCTCGGTTAAGGGATTATGGATGTGCAGTGCTGAAGAATCCTAAACTAAGATGAAATAACCATTTAGTGCTTCCAGATTTCTAATGATGGTCTAAACACTGATCGGTTCGTAGTCTCAACTCAACAATCTCCATAACCCTATACTACTACTACTACTACTACGACCACTACATATACAACAGACTAACAAAATGACTTACTGAATAAATTTCAATGAATTGTAATATTCCACATCGACTGTTTCAATATCAGCTAAAGTGATATTTTTATTTAACATACGTTTATAAAATGGTAAAGTGAAACCATTATCAATAAATCTAGAATGATATAATGCTAAAGCGATAAATCGTCCAACAAATCTGTAAAAAAAAGAGGAAGGTAGAATGAAAATAAAATAACGATAATTATTAGTTGATTTGGTGGAAAAATGGATGTAAACATATAAACAAAATTTGGAAACTGGACGGACGTTTCGTCCTATTGTGGGACTCCTCAGGTTTTCCATGGTGGTCTAGCTTCAATTGACTCATGATTTCAGCTATATAAAATTACTGAAATCTCCACAAAACCCCCTTCTGAAAATAAATTATAGATGTATTATCTAGTCAACATACATATATTATTTTGTTATGGAGTGGACTTAAAATGGTTAAGATGTTCAACTGTTGGCCATTAAATTTCAGGTTTGAATTCCCCACTTTCATGTAGTGAGGGGAGTCCCGACCGTTGTTGCTACCTTGACGTGGTGGTCGGGCTTGCCTATCGTGATGAAGCAATCGAGCTATGCTGGCTGGAACAATCGTTCCTCGAGGTCCTACCATGCCAGACAGGTCGGTTGAAGAGCGGTAAGACTAAAAGCAGCAATCCCAAGGTTCGAAGGCGAAGTCGTACTGCCGACTGTACAGAGGTGTGACGGCAGTAAGGTGTTTCCTTCAGACAACCAGCATGACAGCGATGCTGCCTTCCCACAAGGAGGGGTGGGGTTAGAAAATGTCGACCCTAAAAATGCACACCTCGCCTTATCCCACGGATTTCCGTCTCCGGCGGTAAGGTCCTTTAAAGAACGGAGCTAACACGTCAAAAATCCCCCACAAAGAGGCCGTGCGTGACCGGCCTCAAGCAGTTGTCCCTTGGGCACTGCGGTCACGCTCCCAGGTCGTTAAGACCAACACTAATCCAACTTCTTTTTCAGGTCCCTCAAGAAATACCCTTCCACGATGTGGGCAGCCGGGAAGTGATAAATGCCCTCATACCCGTAACAGCACACGAGACCAAGTTGGTCACTTTCAAATCCTTCCTACACCTCCTAACAACTCTCTTATCTCCACGACTAACCCTTCCCACGTCCCTTTATCACCTCGCACCGCTAGGGCAAACGATTCGTGTACACGGAACGTTATTCCTGGTCTCCTGAAACCTCGCTCTAAACTACATGTAGGAACTTTTAATGTCCGAACATTGTGCCAAATAGGACAACAGGCTTCCTTAGCTAGGACTCTAGAATCTTACACCATCGATGTATGCTGCGTCTCCGAAACGCGCATACAAGATCCGAGTAGCGTCATTCATTTGACCTCACCTAATCAAAATAAAGAACCATCTCGATACACGCTTCGTGTATCTGGAAGCCCTGATGCTGCTTCCCGTGGCCTCGCTGGAGTAGGTATAGCATTAAGTCCTAGGGCAGAACTAGCTCTTTTAGACTGGATCCCAGTAGACAGTCGTCTATGCGCTGTCCGACTAAACGGATCAGTAAGGACTCGGAAAGATAGGGAAACTCGTCGTTGCCTCTTCGTCATCTCTGCCTACTCTCCCACTGACTGTAGCTCAGACGATATAAAAGATGAGTTTTACAGGAAACTTTCTGACCTTCTCCGAAAAGCTAGGCGTTCTGATATAGTAATAGTGGCTGGTGACTTTAATGCTCAAGTAGGTAAACTAAGTGAAAGGGAAAGACACCTGGGAGGATCTTATGGTGTCGTGGCTAAAAGAACAGATAATGGCGACCGTCTGTTGCAGCTGTGCTCAGATAACCGCCTATTTCTTGCAAATACTAACTTTAAGCATAAGGAAAAACATCTTTTGACATGGCGACCCCCGAATTCGTCCCAATGTTGGACCAAATTAGATCACATCGCTATCAGCCACCGATGGGGGGGCTCGATAGAAGACTGTCGCTCATTCTGGGGCACATGTTTAGATTCAGATCACGCTCTAGTGCGAGCACGTATCTGTCTGCGACTTACTGGACGTAGGAAAGACACTGCAGGGAAGCCTCTAAGGGTTCTACTTAATGATAGCCAAGCTAAAAAAGTATTTCAGGAACAACTGGAAAAACAGTTAGACAGACATGTAAGTTGTGTCCACCCCGAAGCAGCGTGGTATGACATCCGAAAAGCTATGGAAACAGCTGTGATATCCGCTAGTAAGGTAAACCATAAGGTCAGGGAGAAACAATGGATCTCGGCAGCATCTACCGCACTGATAGATGCTCGAAAACTTATCCCTCCTGGCTCTGAACATAACGAAGAGCGAAGTCAGCTTAAGCGAAGGCTAATAAGAAGCCTACGCAATGATCGTGAACAGTGGTGGGTAGCGAAAGCAAGAGAGATGAAAAAGCAGCGGCAATAGGTAACAGCAAACAGCTGTTCAGACTTATTAAAGAAACTGGCATTAGGAACCCAACTATTAGCGAAACTATCTCAGACAAAGACGGGCATATCATTCATTCTCAATCCAGGAGATTGGATCGATGGGCAGAACACTTTAGGGATCAGTTCAACTGGCCTTCAGCCACATTTCAGTTACCCACGATCCCCAGTCGTCCTGAATGGCAAATTGATGTAAGTCCTCCAACTCTCTACGAGGTTGAAAAAGCTATAGGAAATCTGAAGCGAGGGAGAACAGCAGGCCCTGACAGGTTTACCCCTGAGATTTTTAGGGATAGTGGTCCAGTACTAGCACCGAGATTGACTGAGGTCTTAGGTAGAATCTGGGAACTGGACGTGATTCCATCTGACTGGTCCCAATCACTGATTGTGCCAGTCTATAAGAAAGGACAAAAGTCCTCCTGTGACAATCACAGAGGAATCAGTTTGACTAATATAGTGTCTAAAATATTAGCTTCAATAATACTTAGGCGCCTAACCAAAGCTCGTGAAGAGCAGACTAGAGAAAACCAGGCTGGTTTCCGACCTGGACGTGGTTGCATAGACCAGATATTCACTCTACGTCAGATCCTAGAACATAGACATACATTCAGATGTCCCACAATCGTAGTATTTCTTGACCTTAAGGCGGCATTCGACTCCGTTGATCGTGAGGTTCTATGGCAGTGTTTGTCACTGAAAGGAGTACCAAATAAGTACATTAACCTCATAAAGGCTCTCTACTCGAACACAACTGGTCGAGTTAGAGCCTATGGCGAACTGTCATCAGGTTTGGTTACCTCAAGTGGTGTTCGTCAGGACTGTTCACTCTCCCCATTCCTGTTTAACTTTGTCGTCGACATGCTTTTGGAGATAACACTTTCATCATCTCAATCTCCTGGAGTTGAACTTTTACCAGGAGGCTCACTTGTTGACTTAGAATACGCCGACGACATAGTTTTATTTGGTGAAGACGCTGACAAAATGCAGAGTCTTCTGACCACTATAAGCAACTATGCAGGCATGTTCGGGATGCGATTCTCTCCCTCGAAGTGCAAAATGTTACTTCAGGATTGGGTTACATCGACACCTGAACTAATGATAGGGAGTGAAGTCGTTGAGCGTGTTGACAGCTTCATTTATCTTGGGAGTCTCATCAGCCCTTGTGGTCTGGTGTGTGACGAAATCTCAGCACGGATACAGAAGGCTCGTCTAGCTTTCCCCAACTTGCGTCATTTATGGCGTAGGCGAGATATCCGTCAAGCAACAAAAGGACGGGTTTACTGTGCAGCAGTTCGTTCCGTTCTACTTTGTGGCAGTGAAACATGGCCGATAAGAGTAGAAGACATTCGTAGGCTACTAGTATTCGATCATAGGTGTCTTCGAAGCATTGCTCGTATATCCTGGGACCACCGGGTAAGTAATGCAGATGTTAGGAAACGGGTACTAGGTAAGGATGGCAAATCGATTGATGAAGTAGTGAAACTTCACCAGTTGAGATGGCTGGGACATGTGTTACGTATGCCCAACCACCGACTGTCCCGACGTGCAATGCTTTATGGTGTAGGAGTAGGTTGGAAGAAAGCTAGGGGCGGCCAGACCAAAACATGGCACAAATCAATGAAGTCACTGACAATTGGACTGAGAATTGTTGGTAGGTGTAGACTACCTGGTTGGGATTCGCGAGATGATAGCAACCGATGGTTAGAGACCTTGAATGACATGGCTCAAAATCGTTTGCAATGGCGAAGGTGCATCCACTCTTTGTGTTCTACCAAATTCTAATCTGAATTCTTCATGTCTGTATCCTTTTTCTCTTTCCAAATTTATTTCATTGTATTATACTCCTTGAATAACATCTTCAAACCCTAATCTTTCACATTAATGCTTATACTCTTACTACTTCTACCAATATGGGATTTGAATCGACAACTTCATCTCTGTGTTAATGTGGTATGGCAACTCGAACTGATGTACGTACGTACGAAGTTCTACGTTGTAACTGACTGACTGGAGTGAGGGGAGTTGCTTTCATAAAACTGAAAGGACGAAACGTGAACGTTCAAAGTCAGTCAGTCAGCTACAACGTAGGACCAGGCATACATATGCATCGGTCCAAGTTGCCATAACCTCATTAGCACAACAAGATCAACACCGAATTCATAGTAGCAGCTAATTTAATGGTGGTAATATATAAAAGAAAGATCGTATATAAGGATATAGTACAGGAAGAAAGACAGATATGAAGCAATTTTAATCTTAAGGTTTAAGAGAAGACAAAGACTGTATGCACCTGCGACATTGTGACCGATTCTGAGTCATGTCACCCAGAATCTCCAACCACTGGTTATGATAGTCACGCGGACCCCAACCAAGTAGTCTGCATCTGCCAACACGGCTCAAACTAGAAGTTAGTGACTTCAATCTCTGATGCCCCGTTTTCGTTTGGCCGCCCCTAACTTTCTTCCAACTATTTCCAATACTAGACAGCATAGCGCGTCGTGGTAATCGGTGTTCAGAGATACGTAACACGTGGCCCAACAATCTCAGTCGATGAAGATTCACAACCTCATCAACTGATTTACCATAATTCCCTAATACCCTGTGTCTAACCTCACTATTACTTACCCAGTGATCCCAGCAGATGCGAACAATATTTCTAAGACGTCTGTGGTCAAATACTAGTAACTTACGAGTGTCTTCTACTCCTAATGGCCACGTTTCATAGCCGTAAAGTAGAACAGAGAGAACTGCTGCGCAGTATATTCGTCCCTTAATTGATAGACGGATGTCTCGTCTTCGCCATAAGTCATGTAAGTTGGAAAAGCCAAACGAGCTTTTTGAATCCGTGCAAAGATTTCGTCAGACACCAACTGATTAGGGCTGATGAGACTTCCAAGATAAGTGAAGTTGTCGACACGTTCGACTAATTCACTCCCTATTCTTAGTTCAGGTGTTGACGCAGGTCAGTCCTGGAGTAACAATTTACATTTAGAGGGGGAGAAAGGCATTCCAAACATCCTGGCATTATCACTCAGTTCTAACAGAAGACTCTGCATTTTGTCAGCGTCTTCACCAAACAGGACTATGACATCTGCATATTCTAAGTAGATAACTGGATCTCCTAGTAGGAGATCAATGCCTGAAAATTCAGTCGACCAGAGCGTTGTTTCCAGCAGTAGGTCTATGATGAAATTGAACAAGAATGGAGATAGCTGACAGCATTGCCGGACACCACTTGAGGTTGTAAAATCAGATGACAGTTCTCCATAAGCTCTCACTCGATGTCCAAAGCTTAAATCGGGTTAATGAATATGGTGTTTGAGAAGAGCAATTAATACTGTTGGTGCTATTTTGTCGAAAACTTTTCAAGTCACTAACAACTTTCCCTTTCAATAAGTCTAAAAAACACTGAAATACTGAGTAGTTTTTAACTAAATCCTAGATTCCTGTAACGCTTGCAACTTGAATACACTGAAAGGAACTAGAAGGTAAAAATGCGTAAAATAATCTACCTACAAGTTTAACGGTTCATATATAAATAACAAAGGAGTTATTCATACAGTTAGAAGTGATCTCAGAACTGAAACATGGTTAGAGGTGGTGTTATAACAGTCCGTTTTCTTCGTCTACACAAATGGACGTTACTTTATCTTAAACGAATATCTACACTAGATTCCCTACCAGTGTCTATTCTACAGGACTTCAAAACAACTCAGTCCAAGAACACGTGATTAGTCCGACTAGAACGTAAATATATTTCTACACCAAAACCCAACATAACCCAACAACAATGAACAATAAATCAATAATAATAAATAATAAGGATAGGGGAATATATAACTCATCTGACACCTATCAGACTAAGTAGACAACCAATCATTATCATTATCGCTCATACATCAGGTGGTCAACAAGAAAGCATGCTCGACTTAGGCTTCATATTAATTGACAATCGTTAGCAGAGCGTGAACCTTCAACAATGAGAGGAGTGATACTCTACGAAGTGAGGTTCAAACTAATATCACTCAACTTCAAAGCCCGAGACGATACCACTGATCTGCTAGAATGACAACTGACATGAGAAATATAATGGCTTCTAAAAATAGACTGCATAAATAGGTTTCTTCGAAAAAGTTTTATAGCAATACTTCATGATACTTATGATATAATGAAAACAAAGTATCAATATGGGGATTTGAGGAGATTGCAGTATTTTCACATTTAAATTCATGAATCGATCTAAGTTAGAGCACCATTGAAAACCTCGAAGCACTGTACAGCCGTTTCACCCTAGTATGGAACTCTTCAACAGTGCGCATCCACGATCCTGTACGCAGGACCGAGGGTGCTAGGTTCGAGTCCTGCGTAGTGATCTAGCTGAAATCGATTAGGGAATTCAGATAAAAAAAGAAAATAACTTTAAGGATAGAATTCAATTGACAACCTTAGTAGTTATTATTTAGAAACTTCCAAAAATACTATTGTGCATACATATTCAATTGATTTCATAAACAAGGTATGAAAAAATTCATTTTTTTTACCATATTGACAGATTTTGCTCTAACTGTTTTATTGATAGTTTTGATAAAAAGAAGACCCATATTATGCATAGTAATCCCAGACAGGGAGAAGGAGAGAGAGAGAGAGAGAAAGAATGCTAAAACGAATCACAAGATCTTAAACACCTACATGACACAAACAATGATCTGTCTGTAAAAACGTCAAGTAATAAAATGATAAAAGAATAAATCAAAGATAATCATTATAAGCAAGTGTTTTTTATGAATTGATTTAGTAAACATCTAAAATGGGTTCTTGGAACATTTCAATTTTTTTTAAGTCTTCTTCTACTCTCTACTTAGTTATTCTGTTCTTTCAATTATGAAGCTGTGAACATAATTGTTAAAATAGTCGACTAGACCACTATGGAAAACCTGGAAGCACTGGACGGCCGTTTCATCCTATTATGGGACTCCTCAGCAGTGCGCATCCACGATCCCGCCCCGCGAGATTCGAACCCACGACCTATCAGTCTCGAATGAGAGCACATAACCGATAGACCACTGATCCAGCCGATATCCAACGGTGTTATTGTCTAAGTTCATTCAATCCACAAAATTGAGGAACTAGGTCTGTTGGGAGATATTAACTCACTGAAGACATTAGTGAATGGTTGTTAAATTTCGTGGATTGGTTAAAGTTAGACATTAACACCGTTGGATATCGGCTGGATCAGTGGTCTATCGGTTAAATGCTCTGGCGCGAAACTGATAGGTCCTGGGTTCGAATCTCGTGAGGCGGGATCGTGGATGCACACTGCTGAGGAGTCCCATAATAGGATAAAACGGCCGTCCAGTGCTTCAAAGTTTTCCATGGTAGTCTAGCTTCAACTGCGTCATGATCACAACTATATAAAATTATTAAATTCTTCACAAAACCCCCTTCTGAAAATAGTCGACTATCAACAGGTAGATCATAAGTTCTAATCCCGCGCTCTACCTAATTTGAAATAGGCAGTCAGTAAAGTGTTTCTTTACAATTGATTAGCATTATCTCTTAAAATTGATCACAGAAAATGAATCAGTTGAGTGTATTGTTACCCTATGCAATATTAATATTTGTGTTAAAATTGTGAATTTCCATTGAGTGAAATGAATTAGACATGTGTTACATTTATCCAACCACTAATTACTTCTATCTACGATATTAGCTAGTGAAGAAAAAAGTTTGAAGAAAACTAGGTTCGGGAATCAGTTCATTAAATTATTGACTGTTGATCTAAGCCATCTGGACAGAAGCAGACTACCTAGTCAGAGTTCATGTGACAATCAACATTGAATAACATGGCTAAGAATTAGTCACCGTGGCGCAGATGCATTTACTCTTTTTATTCTGTCTAGATCCTGACCTCAAATACTCCTTGATATCTTTTTATTCCATCTCTTAGAATCGTATTCTTAATGTTTAATGTGTCTTATTAGCATTGGTACTCAGTCGGTTGATTTCAGCTGTTTGCGTTGATATGGTATACCAACTTGAGTCAAAACATATTTACGCCAAGCTCTATGTTAAATATGACTGACTGATGTATTTACAAATAAAATGAATCGAATACAACTTACAGACATGATAATCATAAAATACATGGAATAAGGCTAGCAATGTAATCCAGGACGCGTATTGCGTCCTATAAGGGACCCGTCAACTGAATGTACTTACATCTCAGAGTTGATATTCACAAAAAAGAACAACTTAGACATCACTTCAATTACCACAATCAACATAAAACACCTACCGAAAATATTCCAAATGTTCCGGATTAACCGATGATGCAGGATTAATTTGTAATGCATAATTATTACCACTGGCGTATTCAAATAAGCAATACATTGGATTTAATAATTCTGTAGATAGTTTGAAAAACCACTCTCTGAAAAAAAAAGAGAAATTCAAGGTGACAAAGGTTATAAATAAGGAAGGAATCAGTCATTCTACAATCGCATTAGAAAGAAAAACATTAACCCAACCAGAAGTTGACCGAATGATAAGTATATTCAATTGGCCAAGAAATGGTCTTTATTTCTAAGAGGGGGGGGACATACAATATTGGTGATTTGATTTTCCAAGGTATATATATATATATCCACTTGAGGAATAGGTGTGGCTCGTATACATGAAGATTGTACATCAGTATCAGCTGACAAACACTGCACGTCACAACAAATATAACTAGACGTATATAGTAGGTGAGTCAAAGGTACGTGGCGTGATGTATATATTGAATACTTTGTTAATACATTAACAACAATGTAATATGAACAATAGTGCAGTATGCACGCCATTTATTTTGTAAGAATCATCAAATCGATACAAATTACTAAGCAGCAATAAATATAAATTTAAGTTAACATTACTGAAGACATCATTTCGAAGTTACTTAGAAATTAACATATTCGATTGCTAAAACAAATGACAATAATGTGATATAACTAAATCTAGAGTTAATGTATGAATCACTGTATACTACTTTATCATAAAAGTCAGTCAGTCAGCTACAACGTAGGACCAGGCACATATATGCATCGGCCCAAGTTGCCATACCTCGTTAGCACAACAAGATGAACACCAAATTCATAGAAGTAGACAATTTAGTGGTGGTAATATGTAAAAGATAGGTTGTATATAAAGATATAGTATAGAAAGGAAAAACGTTATGAAGCAATTTTAATCTTAAGGTTTAAGGGAAGATAAAGAGTGTATACACCTACGCCATTGTGATCGATTCTGAGCCATGTCACCTAGAGTCTCCAACCATTGGTTACGATAGTTACGCGGACCCCAACCAGGTAGTCTGCATTTACCAACATGGCTCAGACTAAAAGTTAGTGACTTAAAGCACTGATGCCACGTTTTGGTTTGACCGCCCCTAACTCTTTTTTTATTATCATAAAAACGGCATAGAGTTGTCTCACTAGTATACAAATCGACAATATTTACAGAAATACATAATGAATGAGAACTAAATTAGACTTTGATACAGAAAACACCACATATATTCGCCATAGATGGAAGATATGTGAAACACTCTAAAGATTAAAACTTTGGGTTTGTTTAATCATATTATTTATAAGAGTCAAAGTTGCTTCAGAAGTGGTCTGTGTCAACACTTAACTAACAATAGGGAGTGTGGTTGTTGAGTGGTTCGACCGATTCACTGATCTTGAAAGTTTCATAAACTTTTGTGAATTGGTGTCTCACAAAATCTCAGCACGAATTCAGAAATCTTAGGTGGCTTCAGCTAACTGAAGGACAAGTATACTGAGTAGCAGTTTGTTTAATCCTAATAAACGTGGACTTTTAAGATAGAGAATAGTCACAGGTGACTATAATTCGACCATAGATTCGTCTGAAGCACTGTTTGTATATTTTTGATTCGTCAAGTTAATAATTCTCAGATTAGACGAAGGATATTAGGTAGGAATCTAAAACTGGTTGATGAGGTTGTAAATGCTTATCGACTGAGATAGTTGGAAAATGTATTACGTATGATCATCCAACACCTACGTCGATGATTTTTTTCTAGTATGAATGTAAAGTGAAAGAAAGCTAGGGACGGGAGAAGCAAGAGGTGGAATCAGTCCATGAAGACAGTAACTGTTGAATTAAGCGATACAGGTAAGTGCAAACCACCTGGTTGTGGTTCACGTGATTATCGTATTCAGCAGTTATAAACTTTGGGTGACACAGCTCTTAATCGATCACAATAGTGTACATACATTTACTCTCTATCTTCTCTTACACACTAAGTTTCTAAATTGTCTGTTACATTTTCTTTATTCCACTAATCAATATTTTTCTAAATCATGTCTTTTATATCTAATCTTTTCAATCAACACCAATACTGTTACTGCGTCCATCGCGTGCTGATGTGGCGTGGCAACTTGGACCGTTGTACACATGTTCTAGGTTCTACTTTGTATATGACTGACTGAAGTTTTCGATAGGATTTAATCTAGTTTACCCTATTCTCGGATTAGAAACTAATGTTCCTATTTCATTGGGTGCAATAACCAAACTGTAATTCTAATGTTCGTAGTGTATTGCAAACTCAGTTCACCGATCACATAGAACATATCAAACACTATTCTGAGCTACTGGTGAATAAAACACGCAACAGAGACATCAACGCATCTATTGGGTTTAGACTATTGATACCACTATCAAAGTAGATGGAGCAGAGTTCGAACACTTTAACAACTAAGCCACCGCTTCATCATTGTGTGAGTAATAAACGCTATAATAAATAATCACTTCTATATATGGAATGTTGATCACCTGAATTTAAAATTTAAGAAAAGGAAATGTACACACTAAACATAATGCATATCATAATGTGTGAAATTTAACGGCCGAGTTATTTAGAATCATATACAAAGGTTGTTTTAACCCAATTTTTTTATTAGTTCGAATCCATCAAGCTTTTCATATAATAAAAGTTTGTTTAGATATACGTAATGCAACTCTCTACTTTTATCTCATTGAAAAGATTTCAATTTAGGTAGGCCTTCCACAGATTGTGGATAAAAGTCCAGTATATAAAAATGTATATTCAAGTAAGTGGATTATTATCCCTAGACAGAGTTAATTAGTACTAGCTATACATTCCTAGAACACAGCAGGGCCTGACAGGTTTATTTAAAGCATATTAACCTAGTCCTATAGCAGTTAAGAAACTCAATGGGTTTTTATATTATACTATCAAACATGAGAAAGCTATAGGAAATCTGAAGCGAGGGAGAACAGCAGGCCCTGACAGGTTTACCCCTGAGATTTTTAGGGATAGTGGTCCAGTACTAGCACCGAGATTGACTGAGGTCTTAGGTAGAATCTGGGAACTGGACGTGATTCCATCTGACTGGTCCCAATCACTGATTGTGCCAGTCTATAAGAAAGGACAAAAGTCCTCCTGTGACAATCACAGAGGAATCAGTTTGACTAATATAGTGTCTAAAATATTAGCTTCAATAATACTTAGGCGCCTAACCAAAGCTCGTGAAGAGCAGACTAGAGAAAACCAGGCTGGTTTCCGACCTGGACGTGGTTGCATAGACCAGATATTCACTCTACGTCAGATCCTAGAACATAGACATACATTCAGATGTCCCACAATCGTAGTATTTCTTGACCTTAAGGCGGCATTCGACTCCGTTGATCGTTAAGTTCTATGGCAGTGTTTATCACTGAAAGGAGTACCAAATAAGTACATTAACCTCATAAAGGCTCTCTACTCGAACACAACTGGTCGAGTTAGAGCCTATGGCGAACTGTCATCAGGTTTGGTTACCTCAAGTGGTGTTCGTCAGGACTGTTCACTCTCCCCATTCCTGTTTAACTTTGTCGTCGACATGCTTTTGGAGATAACACTTTCATCATCTCAATCTCCTGGAGTTGAACTTTTACCAGGAGGCTCACTTGTTGACTTAGAATACGCCGACGACATAGTTTTATTTGGTGAAGACGCTGACAAAATGCAGAGTCTTCTGACCACTATAAGCAACTATGCAGGCATGTTCGGGATGCGATTCTCTCCCTCGAAGTGCAAAATGTTACTTCAGGATTGGGTTACATCGACACCTGAACTAATGATAGGGAGTGAAGTCGTTGAGCGTGTTGACAGCTTCATTTATCTTGGGAGTCTCATCAGCCCTTGTGGTCTGGTGTGTGACGAAATCTCAGCACGGATACAGAAGGCTCGTCTAGCTTTCCCCAACTTGCGTCATTTATGGCGTAGGCGAGATATCCGTCAAGCAACAAAAGGACGGGTTTACTGTGCAGCAGTTCGTTCCGTTCTACTTTGTGGCAGTGAAACATGGCCGATAAGAGTAGAAGACATTCGTAGGCTACTAGTATTCGATCATAGGTGTCTTCGAAGCATTGCTCGTATATCCTGGGACCACCGGGTAAGTAATGCAGATGTTAGGAAACGGGTACTAGGTAAGGATGGCAAATCGATTGATGAAGTAGTGAAACTTCACCAGTTGAGATGGCTGGGACATGTGTTACGTATGCCCAACCACCGACTGTCCCGACGTGCAATGCTTTATGGTGTAGGAGTAGGTTGGAAGAAAGCTAGGGGCGGCCAGACCAAAACATGGCACAAATCAATGAAGTCACTGACAATTGGACTGAGAATTGTTGGTAGGTGTAGACTACCTGGTTGGGATTCGCGAGATGATAGCAACCGATGGTTAGAGACCTTGAATGACATGGCTCAAAATCGTTTGCAATGGCGAAGGTGCATCCACTCTTTGTGTTCTACCAAATTCTAATCTGAATTCTTCATGTCTGTATCCTTTTTCTCTTTCCAAATTTATTTCATTGTATTATACTCCTTGAATAACATCTTTAAACCCTAAGCCTTCACATAATGCTTATACTCGTACTACTTCTACTAATATAGGATTTGAATCGACAACTTCATCTCTGTGTTAATGTGGTATGGCAACTCGAACTGATGTACGTACGTACGAAGTTCTACGTTGTGACTGACTGACTGATCACCAAATACATCACATTTGATGACGAAACTCTGGAAGAGGTGGAAGGCCTTACATACCTTGGGGGCAGCATGAAGGATGAACAAGTAGGATTTAATGCAGATGCCAAGGCAAGAATTGGCAAGGCAGGGGGAGCATCCCCACTATCAAATAATATCTAAGAATACAAAGAACTATCAGCCAACACCAAAGTCAGAGTTTTTAATACAAACGTCAAGATAGTTCTATCGTACGGTGCTGAAACATGAAGAACTACTACAACCGACATCAAAAAACTACAGGTATTTATAAACACAAGATATTCCAGATTCGTTGTCCAGACACCATTATCAATAGTCAGTTATGACAGAGAACACACCAACTTACACTTGAAGAGGGAAAGAGTCTGGAAGTGGATAAGACACACATTGAGGAAACCATCAAATCACATCACAACACACCAAGCCCTAACTTGGAATCCTGTAGACGAAAGGAAAAGAAGTAGACCAAGGAATACATGACTCCGGGGATTAAAAAATTGTCAAAAAGATGTATAGCACTTGGCAGAAGCTAGAAAAGTCCAGGACAGTTGTCTGGAGATTCGTGGTCAGGCTTAAGTAAGCAAGGAATATATCCCTAGTTTAATCAACGTAATAACAAGATAAACAGAAAACCTCACAGTCGATTTAAAAAATATACATAATCTTGATGAAACTTTTCCTTTACGAATTACACATACCGTGATAACCCGCCATAGTCTAAACCTTCTTCACCAGTAAATGAAATGAACAAACGACAACGTAATTCATGTGGTTTCAATCGCATAATTTGTTCAAATGAATCCACTAGAAGGTTACCACGAGATACAACAACTTTTACATTTTTTGTCACTAAATTTGAATGACAAAGATAATGGAAACTGGCGACTTTATTTTCAAATGACCATGCTTGTTCAATATTCCCACTGTCGAAATTTGAATAAAGAAAAATAGAGGGAAAATTAAGAATAAAATAATTAGATCTAATTTTATTGATATCACAAACCGATCTGAGTTAGATATTTATTGAAAACTAGAAAGTATGGGACATCTGTTTTGTCTTGGTATAAGACATCTCAACAGTGTCCATCCATGACATTGCCACTGAAGATCGAACTCAGGAACTTCAGGTCTCCCTGCAGCCACTTAACCTTTAGACTATTAAGCTGGGATAAAATGGTTTACATGCCTAAAGTCAATCAATAGGTGATAATGAGAGATCAACTTCCATTGTTTTCGGCTAGTAAATGCTGTACACCTGACATGGTTGAACACCAGTAATTGCAACTCACTAGAACTAAAGCAATTATCCCTTGGAATCAGTCAATAATGTGCACTGAAGAAAAGTCATATATTAGAACGAGACAGCTATCCAGTGCTTCCTGGTTTCCAAAGATTGTCTAACTTAGGTCGGCTCATGATCTCAGCAATACCCAATAGTCTTTACAAACTCTACTGATAATTAACTGTTTAAAAAAATTTAACATCAGTGATTTTATTAGTATGGGCTTGTGATTTCTCATTCTTGATATTAGGGACTCCAACTGATAAGTCTCTATTGGCATATTTCCATGTTGAGCGAACTACATCGATATTACCGAAACGGTAAAGTTTAATTCTAGCTAGTAGTGACATTCAAGATTCGCATTTCGCTCTATTCGGGACTCGTCAGCTTAACGTACCCGTAGAACCAACGCGTTATCCACTGAGCAATATCTACTAGATGTACGTCAACACTGGAGTCTAGATATATCTAGTTAATAACTGAAGAAAAGAACAGAAGGCAAGTTCTAGATCCCACTGCTAACCTCGTAAAAGTTCGAATCTGGAAATCACGGATTGGGAGATAAGTATTTGATCATCAATTAAGTCTGTTTCTTGGTTAGCTTGTTATAAGTGCGTCAATAAAGCACCGGTTTCTTAAGCAACTACTGGTCCTGGTAATGAATGCTTATACAACTACAATGCCATTATATAGATCTTCATACTAGTAAACATCTCCTCGACCAAACCACATATAACACTACACCACAAATTCCACATACTAACATAAAACATGTACTCACTGGTGACTGGCTTCAAGATGTAACTCCCGGAGTTGTAGTGAGAATCCGTGACCAGCGGAGCTAAATCTGTATAGGGTTTGAGAAAGTTATCCACCTCAGACAATGAAAGAAGGATTCTGCAAGATCATAGATTGATTGAAGCTAGATATTAACACTACTGGATGTCTGCTCAGCTGTGTGCAGGTTAGGCGTTCACGTGAGGCACCGAAAATTCCAAGGTTTGAGATTATCAATACACACTACTTAGAAGCCTCATACTAGAACAAGATGGTCACCCAATGTTTCTACGTTTTCAACAGTGATCTAGCTTAAATCGACTTGTGATTTCAACTGTGAAAATACAACAATCTCCACAAATCCCTTATACTAAAAACGAAACAACGCGGTTATGATTGCCTGGAAATATTTTGTCTCAAAGCTTAAGAATCAAATAATGTTAGAGAAAAAAAGAAAACAATAACCTTGCATCTTTTCGTCTAGGATCATTGTATGTTGATGTTTTAGTATTATGATCAACAAAAAATGGAAATCCTTCAGTTGTATAACGAATTTCCCAACCATGAGGTAATGGATGACCTTGTATACGAGGATCTTCCCATTGAGAGATTCGACTAACATGGTTAACAAAATACGAACGGCCAGACATGTCGACACGTCGTTCTAAGAAAGTAAAAAGAATTTATAAACACGTTTCTACCTAAATAATGACGACTTTTCGGATGTTAAAAGAATTTATAGATGTAAAACTGGATTGTGATTAGCAGTGGATTCTACAATGGTCATTTTGTCCCATATGGAAGTCATCAGTCGGTTGGGTATACCTGAATCAAAGTGTTGCTGGTGTGCACACTGGGACTAGAATCCAGTACTTACCGATTTTTTCGGTGTTCTTTGAGTCCTCTGAGCTTTCACTGTGGTTTGGAATATCATCGGCTTCTTAGTTATTCCACGAGTTTTAGATTAGTTTGTTCTGGTATCTTTGAGTGTGACTGGTTATCCTATCAGGTTTTATTATCTTTAGCTGTCCTTATACTTAAGTCAACTACTTCGTTCCGTTGATCTATGAGAAGATTGTTGATTGATAGTTTCAGTCCAAACGCTAACAAGTTATCAGCTTAATTACAGTTACTGAGTTTGAATCCCGAAGCGAACATCAACTCTGTGATACAGGTATACTCATTTGACCGGTCCCAAATAGGGCAAAATGTGAGGCCTGTATTCCACTACTAGCTACATTCCATCTATTCTATGCAAACTATTTCATTACGATTAAAATCACTAAAAAATTCTTGGTGGGATGATTGTTTGAGCGCACAAGTGTTGTTCAGCTAAGAACTTACATTTGTTGGTTTCATGCTTTACAAGGATAAATTTAATATTTGGTAAACTATTTTTTAGTGCAAAACACATTGGACTTGAAAAAGTTCGTTCATATCTTACATAAATCCTCGAAGGCTAGTGATCGGTACTAGTCAGCTTCCCAGACCACGGTAGTCATACTATCATGTAAGAGGTTCCGAATAGCTGCTATATAATCAGTTGAAAGTGGAGTGGGCATTACTTATTTTATTGATACACAATGCCTTAGTGGTTGAAGCAATCGAACTACACTATCTCCAGAAACTTTTACAAAGCACAATTCTTTCTATACATGATCGGCAATTTAAAAAATAAAGATAAATTTACCCCAGTTAGCTGGTAGAGGACCTAATGGATCCATAACACCACCAGTTGAAGTATTTGTTTGTGAACTAGCATCTAGTGATTCTGATTCACCTAAATTCCAAACAGCATTCGCATAACGTTCATTCATTCGTTGTTGCATAATACCATTTCGTGAAGCAGTCATTTGTTGATAATTTTGTACTGTATTTAAAAGTGTTTGATTTGGACAAAGCCATGTTGTAGTTCGAGTATTATGATCGATATAATACACACGACCAACATTATCTGTTCTTCGTTCCCATCTATAACAAAAATGAAAAATATGTCTTTTCTAAACGAATTTAATTTCCTGAAATTATACAAGTTTCATTTGAATAAAATTCTATTCAAGGTAAAATGGGGCTATACTGAGAAACAACTTTGATACCTCAAACCGTCTCAGCCAATCAGAAGATAGATACAGAAAATGAATGATTTACTAAATAAAAAGAAAGATTTTAGATAGGATACATCAATTTCACGTTACTATTAAACCTATTCAAGGTCTTTTTGATGAGTTTTCTGAAGTTTGATTAGCTGACATTCGGCTTCGAAACGTGTCTGAATGAATCGATAGAAGACTACCTTGGGAACCTTTAAACGGTTGGAAGAAATACTAGAAATGACTCCTTATAGTTTCGTAGTAATTTTGATGAACAGATTCCCTTACATCATTTATTATTTTATTTAAACACATAAACATTGGTACAAAGGAGCATCAAAATATATATCAGCCGACAACATTTGTGTTAAAGTTGGGATACTCCCCTACTGCCCAAACCGAAACAGGGGATTTTCTTAGAGGGTCACTCCCTGAGCCTTCCATTTAGAGGTCTAATCCATAACTCAGTCGAGCAACGTTAGCAGATGTGGTCCCATGGTAACCGGTGACCAACCATAGGTTTGTACATCATTTGTCCTCTCTCAAGATCCTGGGGCCTACGTGCACGATTGGTTTGGGAGTCAGGGTTTTCCAACTTCCTTAAGTGGATGTTCCATAACCACTATTCCAATCCGAGCATCGGACATTCGCTATCAGTCCTGTCGGTTTTGTAAGCAATAAAAGCAGTGTATAGAACTTCTCTAGTAGTAGCTATAAACCCGTTGTCCTGTGACAATTAAATAAATTTTAATGAAAATACCTTACGAAAAAAAAGATTAGGAAGGTGGGAGGGGTGAGTTTACTAAGGTGAGAGGAGAAAAAGCGGAAGTCCGACAATCCAACTGGATTGGTTGACTTAAAGGTTAACTTAAAGTAGATGTAAAAATCTGGTTTTGAACCAATGGCGCAAATAGCTCCAGAATCCTAAAGAAATGAATGGCGAACGAATCTACTTTGGCAACACGTTACCATGAGACTACATCTCCTGATTTTGCCCCACTGACTTATGAATTAGTCTTCTATGTCAAAGAAACGGGTTCGAGCGTCAAGGGAGTAGTCCCAACTCACATACAAATATGACGATGATTATTAATGAACGACTGTCCAGATTAATACTGAGATCAGGATGTAAGGTACTAAGTAAAAGGTGACAAATCGATTAATGAAGCCTATAAACTTTCACAGATTGAGTTGTTTAGAACAAATGCTTCCAGGTTTTACCTCCTTCGAGTTTTAATCCAACTTACTTCTAATCCAGCCAACATTGCATGTGATACAAGTATTCATGTGTAATTCAATAAAAGCTGAACACACAAAACCTATACTTAACATATATATATATATATATATATATATATATATATATATATATATAACCTACGTATTTATGGACCACACTGACACACTAACTACTTCACTCATACAAACACTCACATGGTAAGATAAAATTGTGTCAACCATTTAGAAACCCTCTCGCGAAGAAAAACCAATGGTAAACTTACCCAGGCGGAAGTGGAGTAGGTTTACACCAGGTTGTTGTTTTTGTTAAATGATCCACATAATATATTCGTCCTTCTGAAGTATATTTAGCTTCCCAACCAGGTGGTAACGAGGAATCATTCGGATTCGTTGTGTTGTTAATATTATTATTACTATGATTAGCAGATGAGTTTAAAGTTGGTCCAACGCCCCCGCCACTGTCTACCAAGTGATTATTCATCGTACGATCAGTAGACGGTGATCTTACTGTAATACTTGGAGTTGATTCTGATTGTGATCCAGAAGTATGACGACCATTAACCTTGGACAGTGAAAAAGTAGAATATACTTAACAGATGAGTAGATTTTTAGTTAATCTGATTATTCAATATAAACTAGCTAGTTCACTCAATATCCCAATCAAAACATTACATATATACTGGCCAATTAACATTATATCTAGAAAATATTGATCAACAAATGAAACCAATTAGATTTGCAATTAGGAACCAGTTTATAGGCCATTACGATTATAATAATAAACTGATCAGTAATCAATAAATATACATGACAACAAAAAGGTGAATGAACTGATCAATAAACAAACGCACACAGGTACGCACATACGGAACGTGTTATGATGGTCGGTGTTCGAGATCCGATGCTGATATACAACGTGCTATGTACTAACCGCCTACCCCCAAACTGATGATTTGAGAGAGAACACTAGAGTGGAAGGGGGAGCCTCATGAGCTACTGAACAATATGAATATGTGTTTACATTCCTACCCCTCAGAAAATCGGTCCACTTCTGATTGGCTCACTACATCAGAACGAATGTGATGCAAGTTTTGCGCTAAAGTTATGATACATTTATAAGCATTATTACTGCGGTATAACAAGGCAATGGGCAGAAGAATTTCTTATAGTGACAAATTACAAAGCCTTTACATAATGCATATACGTAGCCTTAGATCGTCCGTTTGTACCTTGCGGTGTATTCTGCTCGTCTGGCCATCAGGTGTTCTACCTGTACCGTGCATTCGATGTACAGAAACTTTCATCTACGTCTGACGACTGTGACAACTTCGACGCCACGTTCCACTACATACTAATTACAAGCAATTTTGTGAGTACTGCTATCCACCAAACTACCACTAATTATCTATCCTATGGCAAAGTGATCGAAGCAATACACATAATTATTTTAAAAACATGTGTTTATCATAGCTCAATGACTAAATTGAAATTTAATGGATTGATTATTGAGTAAACGTGATGAGCGAAGTCATGATCGTTTAGTTATTTGGTGCTGATTAAATTCCATCAATCAAGCTGTAATGTGGCCACTAGTTTAAATGACTTGACATTGTATACACTCTGTTTTCATATGAAGTGATTGAAATTACTCAAAAGGAGATCCTTTTCTAAAACTAGATTGGTACTCGTCACTTCCTTAACGACTGCAGGTACATCTTGTTGATCAGGGAACATGAATATCTCAGTTCTACAGGAGGTTGATTTCGACCCTTATACAATACATTGTGAGCTGGGCGATACGGGCTTGAATCCCACAGGGTGAAGCACCATGATGTCTAGAAATTTCAGGTACGCCTCAATGACAACTAGTGAACACCACGAAACATAGAGTCAAAATTAGGACATCAATTTATGATAGCAATTATTCAGTTAAAACCATGGAGTTTGACATATGATTTAGGTGAACATCAAAACATTTTTGTTTGGTAAAGACAAATTATTAACCCATACAAACTAATGATCAGCACAAAATAGATCACTATTGAAGTACAGGTTTATGTACTCAGCTTTAAATCACGCTTTTGATGTGTGAGAGTCAGTGATACTCATTATTACTACTAAGGTACCCTAATCGGAGTGAAATAGGATTTAAATATGTAGCTTAACAACTAAAAGTGGCAATTTTTAACGATTAAGCAAAGCTTCATTTCACAGCTCGATCGCAGCTGCTAACTTAACGTGATGGTTGGAACAGTATATTGTAATGGCTCAATCAAATTGAAGTAGATAGAATACCCATTTATTTAGGCACTACCACAATCCCAGGTAGATCATTCAGAGAGAGACAAAACTAAAAGCATCAAAATCAAGGTATGACAGCGGATCTGTATTGCTCACTCTACATGGATGTGATATCAGTAGAGTGTTTCCATTAAATAACTAGCAACCTCAACGATGCTGTCTTCCCACAACGGAACAAAGGGGGTTAAAAAAGGCTATAATATAAACCACGCTTCTTAAAACTGGTGACTAATTTATTGTGAAATAATGTAAACAACTTTCTGGTTATCAAATAAGACAGTTTAATTGACTGTTGTTACAAATTAGAAGTTGACTCATTAGACTAACCAGTTAGTCATAGGCGGTGTAGAATCTTGAACAGTTCAGCATCGATTTAAGTCGTCATATAACATAATAAGCAGACAGATGAAATTATCAAGACCAAAAGCAGAGTAATAGAAATTTATCAATAGACAACATGATTCCAGAAGAATGAATCGATGGAACAAACAGCATGAAATAATTTAAAACCTCTGCACCTAAAGGATGATAAAGAATAAGCATATTTGCGCCGCTGTGACCGATTCCACATCACGTCACACAGCATCTCTAACCATTGTTTATAATGATCAAGTGGACTTTAGCAAAGTAGTCATTATCAACCAATATGGCTCAGTCCTAAAGTCAATGACTTCATGGACTGATCCTATGGTTATTTCTGGTCCCACTTAGCTTTCTTCTAACCCACTCCTACTTCAAGCGACATTGTGTCTATTATATGAAAAGGATGGGAATATGAATTCAATATAAATTTTCACAATTAGATAACTGTTGTATAATTGGTTGAAGATTTTAAGCCCAAACGTTTTAGATTAGTCGCATTAGTATAGACACATTTATTTATCTTCCTATAATCCTTGATGTCGAACAATACTATTTCGCCTTTTATTTATTTATTTATTTAAACACAAATATTGGTACAAAGAAGCACCAGATATATATGCGCCACACAAATTTCATTCGATTTGTGTGAGGGCTGTGATACTGCCAAGGTGCCCAAACCGAAGCAGGTGGATTTCTTAGAGGGCCACACTCGGTGCCTTTGACCTAATGGTCTGATCCACAAGGCAGTGGAGCATCGTGAGGAGATGCAGTCCCATGGTAGCCGTTGATCAACGATTCATTCATACGCCATTTGTTCCTTCAGGATACTGGAGCCAGCCCATGTGCACCATTGGTTTGGAATCAGGGTTTTCCAACCCTCCTAGGTGGACTTTCCGTATCCACCCACCCGGTTAAAGCATCGGACATTCGCTTTTCGTCTTCTTATTTTCGTAAACAACACCCGTGGTGCGAGAAGGCAGTGAGTAGGATTTCCCTGGTAGAGGCTATATACGTGTGGCCATGTGAGAGCATTTGGGGAGGAAGAGTGGACTCTCCCCACTCTCGGCCGTACCAGGGCATTTAGAGGCATTTCACCTTTTGCATATATATATACCGTTTTAGGCTTGAATTTTCATTTGTTATCCAATTGAAATTATGATAAAGATTTCGACTACTCTACTTTTCTTTTTCTTTTGCTGCGACAGTTTTGAAATTTCGCAATTTGTACAAACTTCTATGACTTGATAAAGTACAAATTTATGTAACTAACTTTTATTCACACTATTATATGTTTTGTCAAAACAACCGTCAACTAACTTCAAAGTGAGAATCTTCAATACGAACATCAAAACAGTTAGTTCTACTGTACGGAGCTGAAACGTGGAGAACTACTACATCCATCGTCAAGAAGGTAAAAGTATTTATAAACAGTTGTCTACGCAAAATGCTCAACATCCACTGGCCGGATACTATCATCAACAGCGTTTTATGGGAGAGGACAAACCAGCTTCCAGCTGAAGAGGAAATTAGGAAAAGACGTTGGAAGTGGATAGGACATACATTAAGGAAATCACCAAACCGCATCACGAGGCAATCCTTAACTTGAAATGGTGAAGGGAAGCAGAAAAGATGAAGGCGAAAGAACACATTACACCGGGAAATAGATGGATAACAACTGGAATGAACTGGAAAGGATTGCCCAGGACAGAGTTGGATGGAAAATGCTGGTGGGCGGCCTATGCTCCTCCACGAGGGGTAACAGGCGTAAGTAATTATATGTTTTGAGGAAAAAGAAAATAATGGTAAGACAATTGCTTTATTGCTCTAAAATAGGCGAAATAGGATTCGAACTCATGAATTATACATAGTTGAAAGACAAGTGTTTAAAACTATCCCAGCTAGAATTTATATTACATCTAATGATATATCCTGAATGATTTAAAAAAGAGGAAACAACTCCAACACAGTAGAAACATAAAACTGTAACCAAAGACATACATTTACATGTTATACGATATAAAATATCATACACAGTAATTTGCTCTAATTGTTATTTTCTTAAAAGATGAGATTAACTTTTTCCCCTTAACTCTATATCATGATGTACTTTAATCAATATAGGCAAAGAAAAATGACACTTAAATCCATCGAGGAATACTTAGAAAAAATATGATCCTTTTTGATGAAGTTCCTTATCATGATGATGACGATGCCTTCATAAATGTTTATTGATTAAACAGTATTATGAAAAAACTTTTTGTGCGAAATTTCCAGTTAATCTTCAACGTGAATTCAGTCAGTCAGCTACAATGTAGGACCAGGCATACATATGCATCCATTCAAGTTGCCATAACCTTATTAGCACAACAAGATCAACACCGAATTCATAGTAGCAGCTAATTTAATGGTGGTAATATACAAAAGAAAGATTGTATATAAGGATATGGTACAGGAAGAAAGACAGATATGAAGCAATTTTAATGTCAAGGTTTAAAGGAAGACAAAGTGTTACATCTGAAGCGTTTCGAATTCACTTAGTCAGCAAACGGAACAAAGGCTTATGACCAGAGACCGATAAGCTAGCTATTCTGACGCGTCCCAGACCCAGCTAACTAGAGTAAGAAGTCACCAACACAAAGAGTGTATACACCTACGGCATTGTGACCGATTCTGAGCCATGTCATCCAGAGTCTCCAACCATTGGTTACGATAGTTACGCGGACCCCAACCAAGTAGTCTGTATCTATCAACATGGCTCAGATTAGAAGTTAGTGACTTCGTGAACTGATGCCACGTTTTAGTGGACGCTTATGAAATACATGCTCACTTCACTAAATTTGTGGTAATAACCCTTGTAATGTTTCCTACTAAATGATGGTTTATTGTTTCACTTTCAATTGATATAACCTCACAGATCACGAACACTCCTCAACAGAACCTCAGAAATATTTGTACCTGATTTGAGGGTAAATTTCTATCGCCAGTTGAAATTATCCGTATGTTTTTTTAACTTAAAATAGGGTCGATTCGTGATTTCAGTGATATTCAACGATCCCAACAACCCCACTCTGACAAATACCATATGCATTGAGAGGAAATTTAGGGAGTTCTAATGGGAAGTCGTGATTGGTGGTGATTACCCGTGTCCAGTGTGAGGCAGTTACCCAACTAATACAATCGAAAGTCGTAGTGCAATATTGTGCATTGATTCAAGTTAGACTTTTACACTCATTGGGTCTCGGCTCAAAGGTCTCGAAGTTAAACATCCACATGTCAGACTGAAGGTCCTTAGTTTGATTCCAAGTAGTAGAGTCGTGGGTGTGTACTGCTGAGGAACCCCGAACTAGGACGAGACGGCTGTCCAGTGTTTTCAGGTTTTTAATAATCTTCCAAATTTGATCGGTTCGTGATTTCAATTCAGAAATGAACTTCCAATGCACAATAAAATTTTTTCACCCATCTTAAAATATACCAGTAATCACAATCTGTACGAAATAAAAAAGACTTTTAAAATTCCATCTCTGCATTGCAATATTATTAACTTACAGAATTGGCTGTTATTCTGGATATTGATCTGGATAAATGTTGAGCTAATAATGCACTGCTTAATTCACGTATTGCCACGGAAATCGATAAATCAATACTGCCTAATGAACTCGATGAAGAAATCGTAGAATTATACAACCATGGAAGTGGTTTAATCGGTTGTGAAAATGCCAAATTGTTCACTGCAAAAAAGAAGAAACAAAAGAGAAAGAAAATAGAGAAACAATAACTAATATATAGTTGGCAAGAACAATACAATTTAGCAAAATATGAACAAATTCAAAGAACTAAGTAAATTTATAAATCAAATGTATCATGTGAAAAATTATGAGACTAACCGACTATTACAACTACTATTAATACTATCCTGGTAAAGTGAGTTAGAATTGTAGATGTATTCTTGTTGTATCTCCGCTGCTTAGATATCGAACTCCAGTATTCATTCATATAAACCATTTAACATTATATCTTCCCAAATTATGATTCAAATGTTTAATATGGTTAAACATGCTTCTTATTATCACTGTTAGTACGTTTAGCTCGGCCCCTAAATGCCCTGGTATGGCTGAGAGTGGGGAGAGTCCGCTCTCCCTCTCCAAATCCTCTCACATCGCCACGCGAATATATAGCCTCTGACAGGGAAGTCCTACTCACTGCCTTCTCGCATCACGGGTGTTGTTTACGGAATTGAGACGACGAAAAGTGAATGTCCGGCGCTTTAACCGGGTTGGTGGACACGGAAAGTTCACCTAGGGGAGTTGGAAAACCCTCATTCTAAACTAATGGTACACATGGGCTGGCTCCAGTATCCTGAAGGAACAAATGGCGTATGAATGAATCGTTGGTCACCGGCTATCATGGGACTGCATCTCCTCACGATGCTCCACTGCCTTGTGGATCAGACCATTAGGTCAAAGGCACCGAGTGTGGCCCTCTAAGAAATCCACCTGCTTCGGTTTGGGCACCTTGGCAGTGTCACACCCTCATACAAATGAGATTTGTGTGGCGTATATATATCTGGTGCCCCGTTGTACCAATATTTATGTGTTTAAATAAATAAATAAACGTTTAGCTCAACTTATTCAATATTTATCCTTGTTTTAATGTCAACTCATCGTGTTGGTATGGGATTTGAGCTATTTGGACTGACTCATATGACTATCATGATCAAAGTAACTTTCAAACCTATGAATATTTCGACATTGAGATGGTGGAGAAGAATTGTAGCTCAGGTGGGTGATTTTGATGTAGGTTTGTTCTCTGAGCTGGATA
>NC_031500.1:2551131-2578631 GCF_000237925.1 Schistosoma mansoni
ACATCATCCGTACAAACTTCGGGTAGAAGTTTGTGCTGATGATGTCGTTCAGAAGGACGATGAAAGCTCCACGACCAAACTATCCAGCTCAGAGAACAAACCTACATCAATATTTCGGCATTTAAAATTGAATATTTCCACTAAATAAAATTGTACATCTGTTTAATAGTAAATAATTTAGCAATTACAATCGGCATACTGAAATCAAAGTTCCAGTGTAAAGAATCAATAGGTAAAACAAAATAATGATTGTAAATGTGATTTAAGCATAAAATGATCAAAGTTTTCACAATGAGTTGTTTTTTCAGTTCATCTAACAGTCTATTGCAAAGATATATATCTCAACAACCGATATAATTGGGTGAATAGTGTTGAAATATAACTTACGAAACCATCAAACTGAGGTGTATTATACTGGTCGTTCGGATTTTCCCATTGATGTTTAGGACCGCAATTGATCCATCCTGTATGGATTACCTCGATATTACCTCTAAGTTACAAGCATTTTAAGCAGATATGGATGGTGGCTATAAGTGGAATCCAGGATATGTGTTTCATCCTATTAGGGCTGAATGTACCTCCATCCCAAAGTTGATGTTTACTACGGAACTCAAACTTAGTACAGTTTGCTTCAAACGCCATCACATTTTCTACTTAACTACTGAGCTAATATAGCCACTAGATTATCATATTAAGAATTATCATTTAAATTTTTATTGTTCAAACTCGTCCGCTAAATGTGTCTGCATCTTAGGGTTGACGTCCACTTCGGGATCCAAACTGAGTACGACTTGCATTAAACGCTATAAAAACTTAAGACGCAATGGTCATATGGAGGCGATCCGCAAAATATGCGTACATGTGCAAACTAAGATGAATTAAAATTAAGTCAAAATATCAACAATGGGAAAACTTAAAAACTATTACAAATTGGTTGGCGGCAGTTCAGCAAACTGAGTTTCTGAAACCAGAAATTACTAATTATACACTACTAAGTAGTTGTTTGAATATCATGCATATACAACACAAAGAAAATAAGAAATGAGGATGATAGACACCGATGATAATGACTAGGGGGAGCAGTTGGACTTACATTGATTTCCATTGGTAGCTGCAACACTGCGAACAGTAAATCGACCATAGCCAACTTCAATACCTTCATCACGTTTACTATCACGTACAGAAAGACGAAATTCTATAATACTATCAACATCAGCTTTGAAATTGACAATTTGATCAAAATAAGGACGTGGACCACGTACAATAGGAGTTATATAGAATGGAATAGAATTTATAGCTGGTATAGTAGATGATCCTGGTGGTAGAACTTCAGCAGTAAAATTAAATTTACACTTGTTTAGTTGTATTCTAGCCAATGAATTCCAATCCAATGATTGATCAAAATGTGCACGTTTAACTGAAACAAGTTATATGTCATTAAAATAAAAACTGGTTCGGAAAAAAATTAAAAAAATCAACGTACATCAAAAGTTACAGCATCGATTATAACAAATATGACATTGGTTCATTACTAAACTGTGTGACCTCAATGGTTCCATAGAGAGGGAAGTATCAGTGTCCACTTGAAAACTTTAGATACACATTTCGCTTATTGACGAGTGTCAGTTAGGTCGAAAGAAGGCTAGGTGTCCTGCTGTCTTTCCAACAATCTAAATGAAAACTAGCAGTTATACACACAAATGCAGATCTGGCTGTTAAAGGGATAATTTATTTATTTATTTAAACACATACATATTGGTACAAAGGGGCACTAAATACATATGCGCCACACGGGGTAAAGGAGAAAAGGATAATGTAACAACTGGATAACGGTAGTAGCAATTCACTTGTACGTTAGTACGAATAATACTGATGAGTATTTATATCAAATACTTGTTTGATGAAAATCTCGTATAAGCCTAACTGTAAATTGTACTTTTTTGATTTGTTAATTATTGTTACATCATTTGACGATCGATAACTAACAGAGTTAATTAACTATGAATAAGTTACTCACTTCTTGTAACGAAAAAGCCGACCTACTTATCTATCTATTGGAATTTATAAATTGTGATACATTATAATTATGGTACTTTACGTGAATTAAAAATCGGAGAAGCTCATATGGAATAGATAAATAATGGTTAGTAGTAGAACAATGAGTGTTCCATCCTATCGGGAACTCAGGTTAAACCAAGATTCTAGTGTTGATGTTCAAATTGGGAATGTTAGTCATAATATGTCTATCATAAATTGTGTATGAAAACTGGCTATACTGGGGCACAGGATGCATGTATGTGGACAAAGACTGAGCATGACTGTCCTGTAGATCAACAACGGGACAACTCAAACCCTTACACTAATAACGACGTAATAATTAAACATTCAATATGGGATTGTGGAAATTATTGAACTTCATAGAAATCATGAACTAATATAAGTTAGACCACCAGTGTGAGGTAAGTTCAACTGAAAACTTAATCTCATTGAATGAAAGTCTAATGACAATGAACAATAGTTCAAGTTACTCCATCTATAGAAAGTGGTTCTATTTCTAAACGCGTAACAATCTGAATATATATATATATATATATATATAACGTCCATGACACATCACTGATTGATATGCGACGACCAAATATCAACTGATCACTGATTGTGGTTGGGTAAACCACAAAATCCCAAAAATTTTGGGTTGTTATTTTGAACCAAGTTGAGTCAAAAGTAATTTACATTGAAAAGATGAATTTATAGTGTCAGCTGCTATGTCATTAGAGTTAGAGACTACTTTTATCAGTGTATCTGTGGTCTGCCGTTACTTATGCCAGTCTGTAGAACAATTGGCAGTAACTATCTTAGTCCCAGTGCAAATCTGAGCATTTAAAATTAAAAGCACTCTACTCCATGCCTTGTATTCTTTGGTCTTAATCGCTTTTTTCAAACGAGACGAATCAGATATATATATATATATATATATATATATATATATATATCAAATGTCACGTCTATAAGAGAACTTCCAGAGCGATGGTACAATCCCATTTGCTATTCTATACTTCACGTGAGGTAAGCTGATTCATATAGGTTTAAAAATTTGAACTAACTCTCTAGATATTTGGATATAAACCATAGTTGAAGTGTGTGCTAATGATATTACCCGGTTGCCCCAAATGAAATAGGTGGGATAGAGCTAGAACCTGGGAACTAGTGGTTGAAAGTCGGATGCCTTAACCACCAAGCCAACAGTCCACATAGAAGTGCATAGTATATGTGCAAAAATGGTACTTGAGACCTACCCACAAGTTTAACTTGAACTTCAGAAAGACTTCCCCTCTCAGATGACATCTAAAAGAAAAATTATGAAAAGTAAATTATTCTGTTAGATATGATGAAAAACCCGTTAATGTCTAACTTGTGTATCACTATGCAAATACGAGAAATGGCTTCAGACCTGATCGTGGCTGCGTCGACCACATATTCACCATTCGTCAGATCATAGAACACAAGCATGCTTATCGGCGTCCGACAATGGTTTTTCTCAACTTAAAAGCAGTATTTCACTCTGTAGACCAAGAGGTTCTGTGGCAGTATCAGTCATTGAAAGGCATACCTCAGAAGTACATAAACCTTATGAAGGTTCTTTACTCGAACACAAGTCGAGTCAGCGCTTATGGAGATGATGAGGCTGTAAAACTTCATCGACTGAGATTATTAAGCTACGTGTTACGTATCCCTGAACACCGATTACCACGACGAGCAATGTTAACTAGTGTTGGAGACGGATAGAAGTTAGGGTGGGCTAAACCAAGACGTGACATTAGTCCACGAAGTCACTAACATCTGGTCTGAGCCATGTTGGTAGATACAAACCACTTGGTTGGGGTCCGCGCGACTATCCCAACCAATGGTTGGAGATTCTGGGTGACATGGCTCAGAATCGGTCACAATGGAGTAGGCATATACACTCTTTGTCTTCCCTTAAACTGTGAGATTGAAATTACTCCATACCTTTCTTTTTACGAACTAATTTTCTCCCCCTGTATCACATCCTACTATGAAATCTTTCTTAGACATTAATACCATCGAGGTAACTGCTTCTATGAATTTGGTGTTCATCTTGTTATGCTAATGAGGTATGGCAACTTGGAGTGATGCATATGTGTGCCTGGTCCCACGTTGCAGCTGACTGACTGACGTTACACACTTGCAATGGGTTTTGAAACAATTAATGCTCGTGCAGACGGACATCAATTAGCGGTCAAACACCATGATATATCCCCGCTTATATTAATGCATGTGGAGAACTGTGGACATACATTCGACTAGGAAAATGTTGAGATCTCGGATAGAGGAAATTCTAAAAACAACAGAGAACTTTTAGAAGTTTGGCACTCACCAACCTGATCTACAAATCTCTACCATCTCAAAATCACGGTAAACAATCCTAACGGGGATCATTTGGTGGCATCGACTTTAGTGATTATTCTTCTTAGGCTCTGACCCAACCAAAAGTGTCGGAGAAGAGCCTTCACAAAGTTTTTGTTCTCCTTTCACATACTTTTCAATTACATTGTCACAGAAACTCAGTCAATGTAGTCGAAGGTTGCCTCAAGGTCAAGAAATACAGATATAGTCGTGCATTGGCAGGTAGGTCTGTTCCAAAATTTTATTAAAGGTAAATATTTGGTTCGTGTATCCATGTTCGGGTCCAAAAGCATTCCGGTTTTCCTGAGTTTTATGTTCACAAACCCTATTTTAAGAAAATCTTCTAGCCGTCATTAGCAAAACTAACTTCTTTCTAGTCACAAGAAAACTCCCATCCTTTCTTAAAAACAGATAATTGACGATCAAAACCAGTCAGGTGAGATTAGGTCCGGTTTCCAGACCATGGCTAGTATTTCACTGGTGACACTACAATTTATGGGCGACCTTTGAGCGACGTTAAAGTGGCATTGGGAATGTCTACCTACTTACTAGGGATAAATGAGACTTATAAACCTATGTGAGGAATAAGGATGGTTAGGAATTAGATGGTTTCGTCCATAAATTATAATCTCACCGTTTCAATTAGTTCGGCTACTAAGACTAATATCCTCAAAAACCTGTAGATTTCGCCTATCAGGAACCACCAATTTCTCTGGGTTTAGATTAACCTTAGACTCTTCAAATTCATTAAGAATCGACGGGAAGTTGCATGTCAAACGATGTCTATGCCTAAAGTTAGTGGTTGCTAAAAATAAAAAGTTGTTCGAGCATATTTGTACCAGGTGATCATAAGTGTCTATTCGCTGAGTTGGGACACCCTGAGACTCACTTGAATGTTATTCAGTTTGATTTAGACTACTTGAGCATTAAAATTAGATGCTACGATCACTACGTCTGACGATTTATGCCCCTCAAGGTTAGAAGGCATTCCGTAGAGTTTATCTCTTCATCCAAACTGCAGTCAGTGGGTATGTAGACTGAGCTAATGTCCTGAACCTTCATCTTTCCGAGTTCTTACTGTCCTGTTTAGTCGACAGCATACAAGCGACTGTCTTTTGGAAGCTGGAATCCAGTCCAGAAGGGCTTGTTCCGCTTTCGAACCTAACGCTATATCTACGCTAGCAAGTTCGGCAGAAGTAGGAGTTAAGACCCCAGATAAACGAGTGAATCTTACTGGTTTTCCATATTAACTAGGCTTGGTCAAGTAAATGACCGCAATTAGATTCTGTATCCAGGTTTCAGAGATGCAGTGTATATCAATGGATCGAGATTCTAGTGTGTTAGCTAATAAAGTCTGTTGTCCAATTTGATGTAAGGTTTAAATACTTAAAGCCCTAACTTTTAGTTTAGAGCGCGGTTTCGGGAAACTAGGAACGACACTGTGAAGTTGGGTCGTCCGTGGTGGAGGTACGTTTCGGATAGAGAGGAAGTCACAAAAGTTGATAGTAAGGAGGGGAGAAATAATAGGAAATGAGGAATTCGGTCGTGAACGAAGTGGTTTAGATTACTGTTACGGCTATGTAGGTGGTTATCTCTTCCTGGTTGCCAAAAAAGTGGGAGGACACTTCTTCACATACTTAGGGCGAAAACTGGATTATTAGTGGCGTCAGCAATCTGGCAGCATAACTGTTGAGTAAAAGGACAGCTACTTGAAGTCAATCACACAGGATCTTTTTGTGAGTAGTTGTTGATAATTTGAGTTTCCGTATGTTTAAGGCCATACAGGCGGAAAAGGTAATCCATTGGACAAATTGAGGTTTACTGTTTTTAGGGTCGACTTTTTCTGCCCCATTCCTTTCGTTGTTGGATAAGAGTATTGTTAGTGATGCTGGGTCAAACACCCTACTATTGCCTTACCCTAACACAGTGGGTATCATGGCCACATCTTTGGACATCAATTTTACTGCTTTTATTTTTACTGTTTCCCAAGCTACCTTCGTAGGATAGTAGAATTTATAGAAACAAGTGTTCCAGTCATTATAACTCTTGAGTCACCAACTACCAATATTACGTCAAGGTAGCGATTATAGACGGGAAAAATGAGCTACTATCCGAACATGGAAAAAGCCAGTCACTTATCAGGCTTTTGCAACGTAGTAAATGGAGTTGAAATGTTTCAAATTTGTCCTGACATTGTGAGTGACCACACAAGGATCCTGTATGCTTGTTTCTGAGACAGAACATACATCAATGGTACAAGATTCTAAGGTTTTAGCTAGGGTGGGCTGCTAGCCGATTTGACATAGGGTGCGTACGTTGAAGTAGTGATTTGTCTCACACTAAACTTTTTGATACTTTCTAAGGTCTCAGACACTATCAACTACTGAGTTATTGCTAAACCTCAAAAGTTACCACCATTTTACCAATATTTGTGATCCATGTGCAAACAGATACGAAAGTGACTTTTGTGTAATCACTACACAGACAAACCTCAATACAATCAATTATCGAGTAAGTCACATTGAAAACATTGTGAAACCAGCCTACACCAATTGATTGACACCAAAAAACACAGAATGAACGCCTTACTTCTACGTAATAGGCTAAGACAATAAATAAATAAAAAGGACAAAATCAAAGGATGAAAGGAGAGGTTGTTTGAAAGATAGAAAATTAGTCCGTCTCAATCACTGAATTTCATGTTTTGGAATTCAGCTGCCTTATATACATCAGCCAAGAAGCTAAATAAGCGAAAGTTAATTTTGCATTGGGACAATATGGTAAGACTTAACGACATTGTGATAATAATAATCGCTCACTATACGAACCATCAAAGATCTAATTTTGCAACAACACATTGCCTCAGATTTAAAGTCCCCCAAAATCAAAAGCAACTGAAATCCAATAAGCTTTTCTAGTTACGAAAAATATTGCCTAAAGTACTGAAAATTAGGTAATACTCGGTAGAAAGTTCTGAAGGTCTTTGACGAAAGGCTACCGTCACACTAATAGAGGCAACTCCTGTGTCTTGAGATGAAACAGATACCGTTTTGAATTGTAGGGATATTTTACCAACTTCCTTGAGAATACGATTATGGAATGATGGAGTTTGCCACGCTTATATGTTACGGAATTCCGTATTTTATTTTCCAACGTAAGAAACAGACAAACCCCATCACACCAATCTCTTTAAATCATGATTATGAACGGTGAGGAACGTACCTTACACATTGGAGTATTATTTGTGAACAACTTAAGTACAAATAATGCCGGTGGTGCAGAAATCTATGGACGACATTCAAGGGATCCCAAAGTGACCCTTAGAAGCTCCAACGACTTTATAAGTTTACGATAAATTTGGAACTATTTTTGAGTGAGGAATTAGAGTTGGGGCTTTTGTCACCAACTGATACAAACCATATTGCCATTTAGTTATATGCATGTAATTCCGCACAACTTACTACTTAATGGGAAACTCTAGCTGCTGTTTCCGAGATCTAGGAATATTTGCTGTCGACAATCTCCGTATTCCTACACAGTTTAATTAATCGGCACGTAATATATGACAACAAATAGATTTCACTAAAAACTGTGCAAAGGGTCTAAGTAGTAGAATTACTAGTTTTCGCATTATTCAAAACATCATGCTATGTATCTAATCAGGTTGGTAGTGAAGCAAAATAAGCCGAAAAGTAGACGACTACCTCTTAAATGTTTGAACTCAGTTAAATCCCTTAAGGCCCAGATAAAAGTTGAAAACTTCCAAAAGATTTAAAACACTACCTAAATCAAAAGCCCACCATTTCCAAAGTTCAACCTCCATCACATACAACATTTAGTACCGTAACCGTCAACCGGTAAATACTTTCTCAATTACTCTTTCTAGAAGACTAATTTGAATGAACTTTTCGTGAATTAAGAAACGTTTTTCGATTTTCACGGTCTTTAAATAGAGTTTTTTTTGACAAGATGTGTTCTCCAAGACTAGCTGTTGTCACGTTACAGAGTTTTTTGGTTAGTCATATTTAGTGTAAAAGATTTGAAACATTAACAGTCTCAGGTGGATGCTTTTTGCCTTCAAGTGCTCTAAATGGTTGTGGACGGAATAGAGGAAGCTTTCGCTTAAGGGGCTTCCGTGTCTACTAGCAGTGGATCACCAATACCTCCACTCAGGAACCTAGGTATATTAACGATAATAGAGGAAAATAAGAAATTGGAAAAACATAGTGAGATGTTATCCTTGGTCCTCAAGAACAGGTCAAGTTTCCTCTTAAAGGACTACTGCAAAGTCGTTCGGACTAGCTCAGTCGGCAGGGAATTCCAGCATTTGACAACTCTTAAGAAGCAGAAGTTGTGTCTACTGTAGGGTCAGTGAAATGTCACTGAATATCGAACAGATCATCGATGCCTGTCAAGGTCAAGGATAGTCAACGCGCATCAATCAATCATACGCCATGGACTGGCCCACGCGGCAGTGGTTGTACTTTCACTTGTATCTACCCTAACTACTATATTCTTGTAATAACGTCCTTTGTGTTGTACAGTCTTCAGAGCATCTATGGTCCCTTGATACGTCGATAGGGTAATCCACGTAAGGTGCTGGTCGCGAAGGGTAACTTCGAAGTTAGCTTATGCGTTACACCGTCCCTATCTAACTCGAGTAGGCCTCTAATCATTGCGACATAGACCATCAACGCTGATGTTCTACACTACAGTCCGTTCCGCTATGTTTTGTCTCCAGTTTCTGTGTGTTACCCCTCAGGTCTGTATTGGGACTAAGCTTAAGAAGGTGTTTAGGGGATGAACAGAAGCGTTAAGGTTACTGTAAACCATAAGTCGCATATTCTCTAACGGGTAAAGATTAAGTGATTGAAGGAGATCTTCATAAGGTTTGAGTTTGAGTCCTCGAACTGATTTCGTGGCTCACCGTTGGATACGTTCCAGAGTGTCCTTATCCTTTTGAAGAGAGAGGGAAATACTGTGTTCCCGTACTCTAAATGGGGATGAATAAAGCTGTTAAAGATTATGTGGAAATTTCTTTTTTCAAACTGGCCGTAAATGCGCTTCAGTGTTGCCAGTGCGAGGTTTGCTCGAAAGGTCTTTTTGTCACAGTTAAAGTAGGACTTAAAGTTGTTGGGTGCCAACACTCCTAAATATTTTTCGACCTGAGATACTTCTAGAGAGGAGTTTCCGAAGTTGTAACTGTAGTCTGCAACATGTCGCAGATGGACTACTTTACACTTTGAAGTGTTAAACGTAAGTTCGTTGTCGTCTGCCCAACTATGAAGTCGAGTCAGATCCTCCTGAAGTGCCAGTATATCCTTTTGGTTGCGCATCTTTCTCTAAGGTTTCACGTCATCATTAAAAGCAATAAGTCAGGCGATACCTGTTGTGGAAGATCATTTATATCGATCTAGAAGAGAAGAGGTCCTAGTAATGAGCCCTAGGGCCCCCCTAGGACAAAGTGAAGCTAACCCTGACCTTAAAATGTCGACATTTTAGATATGAGGTGAGCCAGTCAATTAAAGGCGATTTCATACCTAATCGTTTGAGCTTACTGATAAGACATATATGATTTACTCTATGATAAGCTTTTGAGAAATCAAGGTAAATGATCTCAACCTTCCCCCTGCGATCAAGGATGCTTTTCCATCTTTCCACTGCAGTCAGCAGGTAGGTTATTCAAGAGTGACCCTTCCTGAAACCATGCTGTCGAGGTGAAAAGAAGTTTAAGAATAATAAGTAGTCGTGTATACCATCGCACATCAGGGACTCCATAATTTTTGAGGGTATAGAAGAAAGGGGCACCGGTCAGCAACTTGAGGGTTCATTGCGTTGACCTCTTTTGAAAATTGGTATGGTGTGAGCCAGCTAAAAAGTTTCCGGTAGTTTGCCTCGACTTAGCGAGTGTGAGAACATCGCGCTAAGCGGTGTTACCAGGATTAAGGCTGCTTCCCTCAGTATAGCAGAATGAACCATACACGAACAAGTGTCTTCTCCTAAGTGCTGCAGTTTCCGAGACACCAAGCCAGCGCTCAGGTTCATTCCTGAAAGTTCTGTGCAGTTGCGGATGAAGCTTCCACCAGTATAGTTGATGTGGGTCGGTATTGTCCAGCCAGCATCACCGTCTTTATTGGTAGGGCCATTAGGACCTAGAAGTTGGGAGACTCCAGTTTTGGCTTGTCGAATAGAAGCTACGTGATGGAATAAGCTTTTCGGTTTGGAGACAAATTTATCGATAAGCTTGGTCTGGTACTGAAGCCTGTTTTCTAGTATTGCCTTTGTGCATATGTTCCTTATATGTTTGTATTGCCTGTACGCGCCGTTGTTATCAGTTCGTTTGCATCCTGCCCAATAGTGCCTTTTGCAGCTTAACCAACGAAGAGTGAGGTTCTTAATGTTTTTAGGTTGCTTGTAGATTTTGGGGACCGTTTGAGGAACTGACTGCTTTGCAGCACATAAGATCGTGTGCAGTAAGAAATCCCAATTAGCATCCACGTCGAATTGAGGGCGAACATGCTAAACCACCTATTGTGGATAGTCCTATGAAGCTGACACATTTAACTGTTTGAACTTTCAGCCCCTGTTGTTGGTGGGATATCTTAGCACAGTTTTACTGGCAAAACTGTAGGCCATAACGGCGTGATAGCTTTTCTTCAGGTGAGCCAGAACTGAAAGGTTGTCGACTAGGAATTCTTCGTTTGTAAATAACGAGTCAGAGAGCGACAGTATTTGACAGTTTCCCCAACGAGTTGCCTGAGGCTTACTAAAGTTGCTTGTATATGAGAGATAAAACAATGGGTTATGTAAAACACCTTAGCGCAAGAAGCTAGCTGGTGAAATAGCGGCTTGCGTCCACCAGTTTTTCGTTATCTCAACCAGAGATAAGTATTTATTTGATGTGCACGGGTATCCCCAGCTGTTTAGTTCCAATGGAAGACCTTTCCAGAAAACGCTTATGACATATCATACTCCAATGAAATACGAGTCCTACACTAGATTTCAGATATGGTGATTCACACTGGTCCAGCATAGACGAGGCGACATAAAAAGGCTTCTTATGTAATGCATATGGGTATAAGCTACTGGTTTGAAGTCTATATTTTTACTGAATATATGGTTTTGAATGTCAGACCATTTTTAACTTTCGGAACTGAATGGTAATTGTCTAACTTGTTAGCCTATTAGGTGACAGTTGAACAACCACAAATCGCAACTACTGGGAGGACATAAATGAACCATATGAGGAACGAAAATAAATATTTATTGAGTGAATGAAGATAATAACGTTTCCCATGGCATTGATTCATATATTTACCATTTTGATAGCAGAACACGATCGCCGTCTACGTAATGACTTGGCATATAAAAGTTATCTTTATTGGCCCATGTAAAATACGGCCAAGCAAGAATGTTCAGTTGTTAGGAAAGTACTTATCTTTTAAATCACATCACTGCATCTCAGTATTCCAAAACACGTTTTACATGATAAACTCACCCGAATTTTGGGTTTATAGTATCCATTCTTGAATGCATTATTATGAAACAATGGAAATGCTAATAGTATATATTCCTTGATTAACTTTGAATATATTTCGTCGACTATACATTATAGTCACATAAAAAGCTCTTCATATATGTAAATATCATACAAAAATAACCTTCATTTACTCGCCTCTTTGAATACTGCCTTCTGACAGTACCACTTTAGTCTCTCAAGTTCTATTTACTACATGAATCCTCATAAGCTCGTATTCCTGAACATCGAGGGTGGTCCACCATAGTCTGGAAGGATAAAGAAATTTTATCCCTTGACCACGAGATTAGTTGCATTCCCGAACTCAGCTGAAAGTTACACCTAAGGAAAACGCCTGAAACATGACCAGACAAAACACGGGAAAAGTTATGAGAATAGTGATTGGTGGGATCTGGAGTAGCCGCGCGGTGTCTCGGATGAGATGCATATCTCGGTGATTATAACTTCACCTAGGAGTGCATAAAACAACAGCACTTAGCCTTTGTAAACCACCTCATCCCCCGTATCTTAACCCAATAAGTCCTGCTTGGTGAACACCATCTTCAGAAGCATCGAGGACTTGACTAGTCGGGGGAATTAAAATCCTTGAGACAAAGGAAGTCACCAGGACTTTGCAGAAGTTGCTTCTATAGTTTTGAGACGATAAGTGGAAATCCGCTGGATACTGGCATATAACATGTTTGTGCACTCAGTAAAACTCAGCCAACAGAAAAAGGAGTGAAAACACTCTATTATGTTTTTGATCTTCAAGCTGGATGACTTCAAAGACTCAAACTGAAAATTAGAGTTATATTATTCTCGACTATGTTTACGTTCAAAGGAGAGCTGGTTAAGGACCAGATGAACGAATAAATGAGAAAACAATGATTTAATGAAGTTCAACATGGGCTTAGAAACGCAAGTATTGCGTGTTTAGTGTCTTCGCAGCACAGGCAAGCTAGGCAACGTACTACGAACAGAAAGTACCAGTTCATGTGGTATTCCTTGAATTTACAAAGGCAACTGACGCCGTTGTAACAAAGATTGTAAATATGAGCTCCATTATCTTATTTCACTCATAGCTCAGATACTGCAGATACTACTCATCATGTTAGGCAAAGAGCACACAAAATTGGTTGTCTCAACATCCACACTTTCTCAAGGAAAAATCATAAGGCCCTTTCCCATCACGATTTCATAAACCATCTTCTGCATAATGTTTTCTCTCTGGCCATTATCTACAAGTGTGTAATCAGAATCAAAGAACACTTAATATTCAAGGATGGATCATCTTTGCTGTAAAAGGACTACACATTAATTAGGAACAAGGGGAGAACAAATTATCTAAGTCCCAATCCGGCATAATGCCACGTTATGGACATTCGAACCCATGTGACACAAACAACTTAGTTCATCCGTAATATTCTGTTTCAATCATATCCACAGAGTGCATACTTGTAGTGGTATTGGTCTTTAACCAAACTGTCCTCGAAGCTGAACATGTAATCGCTGGGTGGATTCACTTTCAACGTGTAACATTAAGAGATCATCAACAGTGAACGCGGGAACATGTGACAACCCAGGTTGATTAGTTAAAAGTTGACCTGAAACAACTAAGTATATGTCAAAACGATAGAGCTCAAGTACTCATTCATTTCCTTATTCTGTATAGGCATTATATTTCCCATTATTTTCCATTGAATTTTGAAAAGCTTTGTGTGTTTGAAAAGGCAATCCCCCGCCCCTTTGTGATCGTCTCGCGATCTAAATAAAGACCTATTCGCTAATAGTCTGATTTCTTCTATCAATAGAACGAGAGTTACCTACAGGCACGAAAAACATACATTCAATAAGATGGTATGGCTCGTCCTTGAGAGCGTATTCTACAATCTACAGTTTTAGGATTGGGTCTATTCTTATAGCAGAGCTGAAATAAACTAGACCATAATCCTACAAACTTAGTCCACTAACTACATAGAACCTGAACACCAGTACAAAGTACAATGCTGATGTAGACAAAAGTATGTAGTAGGGTCGAGTCGAGAATGGACTATGATCACTACCACAATTCGATTACGCGCCCAGCAACGACTTGGTTCCTTTAATAACTCGTAAACCAGAAGGCTTTAATTAATCCAGATAAAGTATATTTATTGGCGATCTCGTGGTATCGATAGAATACCGAGACCTGCCAACGGGTACAGGCAAAATGGGCAGAGCGTAAGAAAGTTCGAACCGAACAAGGAGGATAGCGGAACAAGAAGTGAGTCTGATATAGTTAAACAAATACAGTAAAACAATCACTGGTACAATTGGTTACAATAATAATAATTGTTTCTATTGTTCCAATCGTGTTCTTATCGAGACTGGCCGGTCACTACAAGTACTTTCGAAGTTTCATTTCATATTATGACAGCCTGAGTATATCTCACTCAAAAACGGTTTCATAGCTACTTAAAACATACATACAGCCTCATCCTGAAACTTCAAAGTTATATATTTTGTCTCCTCATGAAATAAAAGTCTCTTAGAACACATGCAAAGATAACCAACTAAGTGAACGACTAGATTGCGGGACAATCATATGGGAAAAGAATTCTCTGTAGAAAGATGAGGAGTAGTCTGATAATGTTATACAGCATACTAGGTATGTAAAGTTACTAAAAACCCATTCTTCTTGAACCTCATCATTGTATTTCAAGAAGTGGCCCCCGAAAGATGACATCAAAGGGCGAACGCTCAAAAGGGCGTCATACTTTTCCTTATTTTGAACTGGCCTCATCTGTAATCCTCTCCTAACCGACGTGACAGCTACAAGATAAAGCTTAACAACCTATTTTAATTAGAAGAGGTCGAATTCTTTCGCGAACTAAGAATTTCCATAATAGTCTACCTGAAGACAAAGAACTAAATGAGCACAACTGAACGCATGATATCTGAAACTCGCGATGAGTGAGTGATCAAGTACAAAGGATTGATCAATTAGTACAAATACCACACAACCACATTTTCATCCGTGGTTCACAGTTTGTCTCCTATCATATTTATGCCTGAAGAATGTCCAGTAATTTATCTATCATTATCACTATAACGATTCACGATTTATTATTAAAATGATTGTTCCATTTCTGTCCCTTCTATCTTTATGTGTCATTATTACTCTTTCGTTTCTTCGTACTGTTTGAGTGATCAGTTTACTTACCTTTCCTAAACATTGTCTTTCCTTCATTCATTTACATTCTAACTTTATAATTCTCACATTGCAACCGACCTATCTACTACCTGATAATGCGATAACATTTAATTCCACAAACCCTATCTCCCAGGAACATATTGTGATATTTGTATAGATTAATGATTAATTTGTAATTGATTTCTGGTTGATTTTGAATTCTAAATACAATCCATTCATTAGTGCCCATCTAGTTCTATTTGACCTAAATCGCACTATTTCGAGGATTCCTATTTATACAATAATTCGAATAATTCTAATTATCCTACAAACGAATCTACTTAAACATAAGGCAAAAATCCACAATTAATTGTTTAATTCCTCAGGATTTGTTCGGCAGGATGTTTAGATTGTCAGCACTAGATGATACCAAAAACCTAGGACGGTATCATAGCATAAAGAAGAGAGCCGAAAGAAGACATCTGGTTTACAGTAACTACCAACGAAGATGTCACTTTTGGAATTACAAGGGTTACTTCTCTACGGTTATCACTACTGACTTATGAGAACAGAAAATTCGACTTCAGTTATCTTCCACTGGCTAGGAGTAAGATAATGCAGTATACTCTCAGCTACGTACCATAAGATAATTTGTAACTTTTCATGAGTAAATACTGAGAATATCTATTTACTTCACAATCGTCATTACTGTGTCAACCAACTGAAAGCCCAAAGTAGATGAAGTTATGATAACTATGTAAATTCAAAGATACAAGTTTATCACAAAACCTACAAGTGATATTTTTTGTGAATTAAAGCCCTTAAGTTGTCAAGCTTTAATTGAACAAATATATAAGAGAGCATATTCAGATCAGTGATAACGATGAAAAGAGTAAACATAACTACATTTGCATCTTTGTTCTTGAATGCCATTTTTTTTTACTTTTCTATTCAAAATAAGTTATTAGATATCATGAACAGTTCTATTTTTACTCATACTCAGCAACTGTTTTCTTTGTTGTGACTTGGTTTACTACTTTATGAGTCTTTTTCATATGGCCTTTCATCATCAGCCCTAAGGAATACAGAAAAAAAATGTATAAAACAATAGATTAAATCCAAATGCATAGTTTCAGGTGAACAGTTTTAATATTGTCCAGAAATAAAATAACATATAGTTGTTTAGACATTCACTTGTCATGTTAACTATTATGAAGAGAATCTATTTAATAGTGGTCGGCGAGACTATAAATTATGGACGACCTTTGAATGAATCTTAAGTGACCTTGAGGAATATTAGTCAATCAGAAGACGGTTAGTATAGAGTGAAAATATACTGAACAAAACCAAAGAATTAAAGTGGATACACTTTCTTTTCATGGTTCGGAAACTTGTCAAGGTTATAAAGAGGTTCAGAGATTCTAAAATCTTGATGCATACGATAGAGGAAATCATGCTTATGGCTCCATAATAGTCCGCCTCTGGGGCCATGATAAGGTCACAAAAACTCTTTCAGCCTTGACCACATAACTTCAATATTGTTTGTGTGCACTCCGGTTGTTGGGTCCACAAAATGCCACTTATGGATAACGACACGATACACATAACCAAGTCTATAAAAGCATCTGTGCTCTTCCTAATCATCCATATATATTGTAGTACCCAGCTGCAGCCAGTGCTACTGATGCTTTTATTATCCAGTTCCCAACAATTGTCATAATCTGCCTTAGTCTCAATCTGGATCGAGTGAAAAATCCAATTCTAGCCGACTTCTTCCTCCAACACATAATATGTTGAAACACAATATCATCACGGTTTTCTGCACCAGGTTCATAAGTCATTTGATTATCACAATCACAAACAAAAGAAATTCTTGGTAGTCCCATTTGTTTTAGCCGTTCGATTATCATGTTTTCTCTAAAATTCTCTGTGAACCGATTGTACGTGTCTATCAGGTACTGACATTGGCGCCGTGACCCTGAAATCCCTCGGACGCTTCTGATTGGCTCATCCATAAATTATAGTCTCGTGATAGTACTTTTCTCACTTTTAGAACGTTGTGGTCTTACGTTAGCCGCATGTTTATTTGATATGTCTTATCTAGTTAATCTCGATCGCTGAATATCATTTATAGGTATAAACCGAGTAACATTCCAGATAATTCATCTCTCTTTTTTCTCCGCTTGTTAACTTATCAGGTCACAGATCAGTGATAGAATGCTTTTCTTCTCTCTACCTTTGAGTTTGTTCAATCACAATCGAACTCACTCATTTGCAAGCCTCATGTATGGACTAACTAATTCATCATGTGTATACTTTAGACTAGACTGAGATTTTATTCATTTATTTGTTTAAACACATAAACACTGGTACAAGGTGGCACCAAATAGATATGCGCCACGCTTCGTCATTCGATTTGTGTGAAGGTTGAAATTCTGCCCGGTAGCCAAACCAACACAGGTGGTCTTCTTGGGGGGTCACACTCGGAGCCTTTCATCCAGAGATCTAGTCAACAACTCAGTCGAGCAACGTGAGGAGACGCAGTCCTATTGGGGCCGGTCACCGACACTAGGCTCATACGCCATTCGTTCCCTCAGAATCCTTAAGACCATGTGCACCACAGGTTTGGAATCAGGGTTTTCTAACTATCTTAACTATCCTCCATATCCACCAATCTGGTTAAATCGACGGATATTCGCTTTACGTCCTCTCAATTTCGTTAACATCAGTAATGCCGCGAGAAGGCAGTGAGTAGAACTTCTCTGACAGTGGTTTTATGCACGTTACCATGTGCGAGCATTTGCAGGGAAAAAGCGGATTCTCCCTACTCTCGGTCGCACTAGGGCACTTGGGGGCAGATTGAGATCATTCTCTCCTGTATAATATTTAGCAAATGGATAAAATATTTAATAGCAACTTTATAAAATGGTTATTTATTGAATGAAAATCATGCTATAGAACTGGACTACTTCGTAAGATTGTGATATTTTAATCTGACAACATTAATAAACTTGATTGTTGTATGCAGTAAATTATTGATTGATCCCTGGAGAGTTCGACTTCGTTTTAGTCATTTGAATATTCAAATATTGTTTCAACTTGGTTAAAGGTGCAAAAGACATTTATAGTTGCTGCCTGCCTCTTATCCAGATGTATACATGAAAATGTGTTTAAGAAAACAAGACCACACACAGTAAAAAAAAGAACCCCATATCAACAGACAACACGTTATTCTGTATCAATTTGGGTTTGATTGATTTTTCATGCTTTATTGATATACTACAGAGAATAAAAATATGAAATCAAAAGTCAAGTTTTCCTGTTATAACTTACCCTGGAGCGTAATTACATACGACCATATACCTGTTACCACATTTATTTGAAGCACATCCAATATCCGTTGTGTTAGCCCACACTAACTGCATAGATATTTGAGAAAATAAAAACTTGATTTTTAGCATGTTAAGTATATTATACGGAAAATAACTACTTCCAAGTTTATTAGTAATAATTTGGTGTATACTAGTGTTGTCGGCAGATATAATTAGTATTTATCACCAATCGAAAGGGAAATTCCTGGTGGCAGAAGGTTAGGAAGATCGAAGAGAAGAGAACGAGAACAGAGAATAATTGATATGGAGACGAAGGGACAATAAAGTCCGAGACAATCGATGGATATTTTGTAAATGAAATATTTACTGTATGGTTCTCAGACTTCACTAAGATATTTTGTAATTTTATATATTCAAATATATACGACTGTCCTCACTTGTGTTCTTGTCCACTATAATAATAATAACCGGTGTATACACTACAATAATGTTTGGTTCTCAGTACAAAATAATGCAGAATTCAACCTCTGCATGTTCGAAAAGGATGTATGCAAAGTTATAAACAGTGATTAGTCACCATTCAAATTCAACCATAAGTTATGATCGAATGACATCTCTTTTGATTATAGATGAATAGATATGACGTATGAATTCTAATGAGGTGAAATTATACTGTGTTAATAGTCTGGAGAAAATTGTAAAGGTAACCATGAAGCCCCCAAATGCCCTGGTACGGCCGAGAGTGAGGAGAGTCCGCTCTCCCTCTCCAAATGCTCTCACATGGCCAGCTAATATATAGCCTCTGACAGGGAAGTCCTACTCACTGCCTTCTCGCACCACGGGTGTTGTTTACGAAATTGAGAGGACGAAAAGCGAATGTCCGGCGCTTTAACCGGGTTCGTGGACAAGGCGAGTCCACCTAGAGGAGTTGGAAAACCCTGATTCCAAACCAATGGTGCACATGGGCTCCAGTATCCTGAGGGAACAAATGGCGTATCAATAAATCGTTGATCACCGGCTACCATGGGACTGCATCTCCTCACGATGCTCCACTGCCTTGTGGATCAGATCTTTCGGTCAAAGGCTCCGGGTGTAGTCCCCTAAGAAAACCACCTGCTTCAGTCCGGGCACCTGGACAGTATCACAGCCCTCACACAAATCGAATGAGATTTGTATGGCGCATATGTATCTGGTGCTTCCTTGTACCAATATTTATGTGTTTAAACAATAATAAATAAAAGAATTGAATACCAGTTTATCAGGATGGAGTTGCAGTGAATGAAATGTGTATTAAAAGAAGAGGTGAAAGAAATTACAGAAGATCTAGAGTTTTAGTAAGATTATATTTAATGAGGTTAACTACAAGTTTATTGAAGTGGAAAACATGGTATTCTTTGATAAAATCCACAACTGCTGTTACGCTGATTAGGATGTTAGGTTTATGGTGTTAAAGCTAAGGAGTTATGGTTTATAGTCAGGATATTAACTTTGATTGTTTTGGTATAAAAATGACTAGCTCTGCCAACCTTATCCTCTCATTTCTACAAGAGGGCAGAGGATGAAAAGATTACATGAACCATCGAAGTAGTATTTGAGTTTTTCAGTAGCTAGACTCTTAATGAAAACCCTAACCATTAGCTGTATATTTCATATTCAAGATCTGACATGCAGTGTTTTTTAAAATTCCGCCTGTAGCGCCTCTGGGGATTATGCCGGTCCCAAGCCTGGATAAAGAAGGAGGGTTAAGCATGTGGTTAGCGACCCCATCCCGTAGAAAACAAACTCACCAAAAAATTGCCAACCAGAAAAATCATTCAAACCACTTAAACTCTGCCCTGGGAGTCAGAAGGTCTTCATTTAGAAGAACTATGACGCCTAATGGTGAAAATAGAGTTCCTTCGGAAGCCACAAGGCTGATTCCCCTTCTGACAACCAGAGCAACCATTTTCTAGGTACATGGAATATTCGTACAGTGGGAGGCCGAGAGAGCCTTGCAAATTGTTGTAGAAATGAGGAGATACAACCTGGAGGTGCTTGGGATCAGTGAAACACATTGGATGCAGGTCGGACAACAATGACTATCTCCACGGGAGCTTCTGTTATACTCCCTCCATGAAGTAGAAAATGCCCCAACTACACAAGGAGTTGCATTTATGCTTTCCAAAGAAGCACAAAATGAACTCAAAACCAAATCAACCATATCTGCATCAACAAAACGTTCAGGAGGACGATGGAGGATGTGAGAACCAGGAGAGGAGCTGATATAGCATCAGATCATCACTTGCTGGTTGCCAAGATGAAATAAAGACTTAAATAGCACTGTACAACGGGGTGGACAACTTCACAAAAGTATAACACGGCTTTTCTTCGGGATACTGACAAACTCAACAAATTTGAGATAGTCCTCAACAATAAGTCCCAGGCCTTTCATGATCTACTCAATGAAGAAAGAACTACCATGGAGAGCAACTGGAAAGGTATCAGGGAGGCAATCTTTTCAACATATCAGGAGGTTCTAGGCCAAATGAAGCACCACCACAAGGAATGGATCACTGTTGGTACACTGGATAAGATTGGAGAAAGGAGGAACAAGAAGGCAGCAATCAATATCAGCCGAACAAGAGCAGAAAAAGCCAAGGCACGAGTCGAATACACAGAGGCAAACAAGTAAGTAAAGAGGAGCATCAGAACCGACAAACGTAAATATGAGGAACATTTAGCAATGACAGCGGAAAAGGCTGAGAGAGAGAGAAACATGAGACAACTGTATGATACAACAAAGAAACTTGTTGGAAATTACCGAAAGCCAGAAAGACCAGTGAAAAGTAAGGAAGGCAAGGTAATCACCGACATTGAAGAACAACGAAACAGGTGGGTAGAACACTTCAAAGAACTCTTGAATCGACCAGCTCCACTGAACCCACCCAATATTGAAGCAGCACCGACAGACCTCCTAATCGATGTTGGCCCACCAACAATTGAAGAGATCAGCATGGCCATTAGACAAAACAAGAGCGGCAATGCAGCGGGACCAAACAACATCCCGGCAGAGGCACTGAAAGCAGATGTAGCAGTAACTGCAGAGATACTCCACATTCTTTTCAGTAAGATTGGGAATGAAGAACAAGCACCAATAGACTGGAAAAAAGGACTTCTGATCAAGATACCAAAGAAAGGCGATCTCAGCAAGTGGGATAACTACAGGAGGATCACTCTTCTCTCAATACCAGGAAAAGTCTTCAACAGGGTATTGTTAAACAGAATGAAAGACTCCGTGAAGATCAAATCGCAACTCTATGGATCGTTGTGGAACAATCAGCTGAATGGAATTCATCATTCTACATCAACTTCATTAACTACGAGAAAGCATTTAATAGCGTGGACATGACAACCATATGGAGGCTTCTTCGACACTACAGCTTGCCTGAAAAGATGGTCAGTATCAAGCGAAATTCCTATGATGGATTAAACTGCAAAATCGTGCATAGAGGACAACCCACTGACTCGTTTGAGGTAAAGACAGGTGTCAGGCAAGATTGTTTACTCTCACCCTTTCTCTTTCTCCTGGTGATCGACTGGATCATGAAGACGTCAACATCTGGAGGGAAGCACAGGATACAGTGAACAGCTAGGATGCAGCTGGACGATTTAGACTTCGCAGATGATCTGGCTCTTCTATCAAACACACAACAGCAAATGCAGGAGGAGACGACCAGTGTAGCAGCAGATCCAGCAGCAGTAGGTATCAATATAAACAAAGGGAAAAGCAAGACTATCCGATACAGTATAGCATGCACCAATCGAATTAAACTTGACGGAGAAGCTTTGGAAGATGTAAAAACCTTCACATATCTGGACAGCATCAGCGATGAACCCGCTGGATCTGATGCAGATGCGAAGACACTGATCAGCAAAGCAAGAGCAGCGTATTTACCACTGTAGAACATTTGGAACTCAAAACACTTATCCACCAACACGAAGATAACAATTTTCAATATAAATGTCAAGGCTGCTGGACCGCCATGGAAAACCTGGAGGCACCGGACGGCCGTTTCGTCCCAGTATGTGACTCCTCAGCGTTGCGTACCTACGATCCCGAACAGTGATATTCGAACCCAGGGCCCATCAGTCTCATGCACGAACACTTAACCACTAGACCACTGAGCTGACACACAACGGCATTATTGTCCAACTTCAACCAATTCACGGAATCGAGCCGCAATCCACCACTGTCTTCGGTGAGTTACTATTTTATAATAAACCCCGTTGCACTCCATTGGTCACTGCTTCTCACTAGAACTCCCGGAAACACCTTTTTAAGCCAGTCACTAATGATTATACGATTATTGTTATCAGAAGGGGTTAAACTACTAACAATAGGAAGCAAATAAGTAAAATAGTCTCATATGAAATTATTGCTCAAACTGTATTCATACAAGCAACTATTCAGTTGAAAGCGTGAGTCAATGGATGCGCACTGCTGAGGAGTCCCATAATAGGACGAAACGGCCGTCCAGTGCTTCCAGGTTTTCAATGGTGGTCTAGCTTCAGTTGACTCACGCTTTCAACTATGAAAATACTAAATCTCCATAAAACCCCTTTTGATAACTATTCAGTTGTTGCACTAGATGTATTTAAAAATTCATTTTAATTGACCTAATCAGTACAACTTCATTGCTTAACGAACAAACTACTCAAGAAATATCACAGTATAGAAGATTATGCAAACGTTTCCTTGGTATAGCTTTTGTAATATTGATATACTGACATGAAACTGAAAAAATCCACTTGAAAAAATGAATTATTAGAGAGTTGATACAATGGTTTATTGACCATAGAACTTAGCTTTGAATTACACACACACACACACAATATGTACGACTAAAGTTCGAATAATAAATAAATAAGATCCATTAGAAATAGTTTTCACAAACCATCAAATATGTCTATTTTTTGAGAATACAAAATATGCTTCATTGTTTAAATCACGAATTAATTCCAACTAGGCCGTTGATGTAAACCAGAAAGAACTGGCAGTTGTTTCGTTCAAGTATCTAACTCCTCAAGAGTTCACATACACTACTCCTCGACAGGGAACCGAACCCATTACTTTTGTTTTCGAGATCGAATAATCAACCTCATTTGTCTAGAGGTTAAGAGTTCATGCATGAGACCGAACGTCCTGGGTTCGACTCCTGTGGGGGTTGTGGATTCGTCCTACTGAGGCGTATTGTATTAGAAAGAAACAACTTCTCAGTGCTTCTTGATTCTCAGTGGTAGGTCAGTCAAATAGGTGGCCTGCTTGAACATTTGGGCCACCTGTTCCTGTCATCTAGATATTTTAACAAGCCGTTTGTTTCAATACATCAATATGAATATTATTAGCATAACTTATTCAGATGCGTTTCTGGAAAGTGTACAACAATTCTCTGTACAATTTACAATAGGCCTAATCAGAGATATCATGGTTGCTGGAAATGTGCAACGAGGAGAATGTGCATTATTTAGATGTCAATTGATTGGACTGATAACTTCTAACTGGCGATCACACAATATTTATCTTCAGGATCGACCAAGAAATAAGAAACGGAAACTTGTTGAAGTACTTTGTGCTGAGAATTCTATATTGTACCAAAAAATATAATATTGAATAAAGTTAATTATAATAATAATGAAAACTATGAAAACTCCACAATCTCTACAAAACCCTAAATTGAAACAACATACTTGTTTATAGTTTCCACATTCATTTTCACATGTATTCTTGTCTAAATCGTAATCATTTTTTTCTTCTAACCATGTATCTAATATGCTGAAATAAAAGAATGATAATGTAAGAAATGTTTGGCCGAAACTCACCATAAGTGTACAAACCAAACGTACTGTCTGAATTAATTTTATTAGGTTCATGTCCAAGATCTAATTTATTCATCTACGGCGGGACTAAACTTTATGGACGAGCCAATCAGAAGCTTTCGCGGGTTTTCAAGGTCACGGCGCTAAGTTCGGTACCTGATGCTTACGTACGATCGGTTTACAGTGGATTTTAGAGAAGACGTGATAATTCAGCGCCTACAAGAGAAGTGATTATTAAGACGTTCCTATACTTGTGGCTGTGATACTCAAAGGACATTTTTCGCTCGATCACGATTAAGGTTAAGACCCTAACCCTAAACCTTAACCCTAAACCCTAACCCTAAACCATACCAACATACCAGCAACATTGAAGCTGTATGGTCGAGGCTAAAAGAATTTTTGAGACCTTATCATGGCTCCAGAGGTCGACTACTATGGAGCCATATGGATAAGTTCCTGTACCGTATGCACTATGATTTTAGAACTTCTGAACCTATATCTGACCCTGAGAAGTTTTTGAGCCATGTAGAGGAACAGTATCCGCTTTAATTTTTTAGTTTTCTATAATATATTTTTACTGTATACTAACTGCCTTCTGATTGGCTAATATTTCTCAAGGTCATTTAAGATTCATTCAAAGGTCGTCCATAAAGTTTAGTCTCGCCGACAATGTCTAATGGTTGCAGTGAGACTACTTCATGAGGAGTGAATATAATCAAGTTGTATCACCACGATCCTTCAATTCCTTACCCTTACCTTTTGACATGAGCATAAAAATGAAATTTAAGACATAAAAAATAGTTTTAGATATCCTACAAAATTTGATATTGTATATAACTTACTTTTGTATTGAAGTATGTTCTGCTACAGTTTGTCCGACAGAATCAAATTTACCAACGTATAATTTTCCAAGATCTCCACTATCAAGAATACATTTCTGAACGTGACCTTTAGCTAATTTAGCTAAAAGTTTATTCCATTTCTTAAAATAAAGCAAATAATATTAATATTTTAAACAAAACTTTAAGTTATTTAAACTATGTTTTTATATAGTGGTTACATAAATATATCTTTCCTACCTCTTCTCGTCTGACTTCTGATTTCGATTGGTTGGGGAAAGCTTCGAATATAGAAGTTGTTACTGGTTGCTAGTTGTGAAATTAGAAAACTAGTCGTATCTTCAAAATACAAACCACCGATGGAATTAATCTTTTAAAGGATATATATAATGTGGTACACATATATGATACAGTTAAGCCTAGTGAACTTATTTTCTCGCTTTGTCTTTCCTCTGTAGTAGTCGGACTCGTTTTAAAGAAAAGTGTGCATCAGTACCAAACCATGGACACCATGTGTTGTAACAGCAATCTTCTAAAGAAATGAAAATGTCCAATAAATGCATGAACTCAAGTTATAAAAATATCATTTTACATATGTGAGTTGAGTCTATCATGTTTGATTCAAAGCACTTCCTATATATCATAATATATTTTCCTTATCTTCATTTTTTTTTTGTTTTAAGTATCATTATAAGTTCTCAGAAGTCCTGGTTTTCATCTGCCTTGTTGTTGTTTCATTTTCTTCTTTACATTGTTCCAGTGCCAGTTCTAAAGACGAAATTGTACTTTAGGAACGTAAATAAATCATAAAAGATCGATCCTCATGATTAAGAAAGGTGATTTAGTGTAGTGATCAAATTAAGGGCTAGAAACGTGTAGATAGTCACCAATAAATATACAACCACATTTTTTGTGTTTCAGAAGCTAATAATAAATTAAACAAAACTTTGTTCGATTAGTAGCTAAATAAAGATAAGTCACTAAGTGCGAATTGACTCAAGGTGCTTGACATTTAAACACAACGGCATTATTCATTTATAAAAGCTACGTTCATAACTAACAAACGTAGTAACTTAACCCGTGTATTCATTCAAGACTCAATGTTTAATAAACTACCAAGCATCTGTGGTTTGATTTTTCATATCAAGACCTAATATATAATCGAACTGTAGAAATATAAGTTTCCTAGTGAACTTGTTACATTCAAGTTTAACAGTTCACATTTCTAATATCAACGAAACATTTGTCTAAGGGCCTTTGACGTTTTAATGTCCTTCAGCTTCTGTTAGTACATAATGAGAAATCCCACCAATTATCAGCTTAAAGCGTATCTGAATGGTGTAAAGCATGAATGTTTAACATTATGATTAAGACGTTTTGCCATCTTCTCAAAACACTGTGAGTTAATGACTTTAACTCGACTATGCTCCAGATAAAAACATGTTGGTAACAGGATTACCTTATAATAGTAATAAGTTTATTTTAGTGAAGTTCATATAATATGATCATTTCTTTTCGTAATTGTGAAAACTGCTAGAAAAATACTACAAAACTTCACTTCATCAAGTATTGTGACTGATAAAAGTCAGTAAATTTTGACTAAACTACTGTAATGCTTTAAGAATGAATCCATAAAGTCTTGGTGAAAAGTTCATACTGATCGTGGAATTCAAATATATTGTGAGTTTGGCTGAACTTATTGACCGATCAATATCAGAAGACTGTCACTAGAAAACCTGGTAACATTGGACGGCCGTTTCGTCCTAGTATGGTACTCCCCATCGGCATGTATCAACAACCAGGAATCAAACTACAAACTTTCAGTCGCCTTTGTGAAGTGAGGTAATAGTCCACGAATGAGATTGGATAATATCAAAATATATTATGAACTGATTCACTTTAGAAATATGAATTAATAAAAATCAACAAGATCGTTTCAAAGTAACTCTTTCTTTATGAAAGCTTAATATTCTGACAACAGTCTCAAGTGAAATCATCAATACACATATCTGTTAAGGCTTATACTATGATAAAACAACTACCCGATTCTCCCTATTATCTTCTGATTCATCAGATAACATTCATTTATGATAAAAATGTCCAACCTCTATTAAAAATTATTTCTATAAAGCTCACAATGAATTAAATTTCTTTTATAGTTAGTTATAAGAATGAAGAGTGCTAGTAGGCGGCCTATGCTCCTCCACGAGGGTTGACAAACGTAAGTAAGTAAGTAAGTAAGTAAGTAAGTAAGTAAGTAAGTAAGTAAGTAAGTAAAGTAAGTAAGTAAGTAAGTAAGTAAGTAAGTAAGTAAGTAAGTAAGTAAGTAAGTAAGTAAGTAAGTAAGTAAGTAAGTAAGT
>NC_031500.1:2580184-2581564 GCF_000237925.1 Schistosoma mansoni
GTCACCCTGACTAAAGTTCATAAAGAATGAATGCAACAAATGTTGACATTCAAATTTAAATCTAACTCTGCCTGTAACTCTTCTAGAGTTACTGCCGGTTCTAAGCCTGGGTAAAGGAGGAGGGTTGAGTATAAGGTTAGCGACCCCATCCCATAGAAAACTAATTTGCTAAAAAACCACTAACCAGAAAATAATTTAAATTTAAATCTCAAATTCAACTTGATCATCTTAAAACTTTAATTCCATTCCTAACCCAATGATGTTTTCATCGATTGAAAACATTTTAGGCAGAGATGGATAGTGGCTAGCAGTGGGATCCAGTTTGACGCGCGTTTCGTCCTATTTGGGACTCGTCAGCTGGATGTACCTGCATCTCAGAGTTGACGTTCACTCTGGGACTCGAACCCAGTACCTTTCGCTTCAAACGCCATCGCGTTATCCACTCGGCCAGTAGTTAGTTGTTAGTTAGTATTTAATTTAATTAGTGGAACAGCGTATATAAACGAATAATACTGTTTTCAGTTAGATCCTCACCATACTTTAATATGCAGTACTATCTATGCGCATATATGAAATTATTAAACCAATCAAGGTAGTTTATGAATCCGTGATAACAGAAGTATAGAGTGTATACATAAACATAATATGTAAAAAGTACAAGTTGATAGTGTGACAAAGCGTTTAGTAATTGTGATAATAATTATAATAAAGGCATGAATCAATCTTTTATGATGCGAAGTATGTAACGGACTAAGAAAAATGGACATTGTAATAACATTCATTAAAAATTATTGAAACGATCTAATTCCTTATTTTCGGTGTCTTCTGAGCAGATCTTCCCAACTCTACATGCTGAACATCTAACTAGGTTTCTCTTGTAATAAATGGATACAAAGCTCAATAAATTTGTGTATTGGCTTGTCGAAGAACTTTTACTATGTGCACTGATACTGGATAAACCACTTTCTTTTATGTTCTACAAGGCGTTAAGGAATTGTAGTTTCCCGTCCAGTTCCTCCGCACACGTAAATCTGATTGCTGAGCTTATACCGTTAAATTGTTCTATGAGTTCTTTTTTTCCAATGTTCTGATCAAAGATAACGAAAGTTTTATTAATGTGATGGCAATTATTCACTAGAACTATCATTCTATGAATTCCTCAAACAAAGCTAGCAAATAAGTTATTTGCGCAGGTATAAGATAGGATAAATACTAATAAGAAAATGTACTTAGCAATCATTTTTGTCGAAAACAAGTATGATAGACATGGTAAGCAGAGATGGATAGTGGCTAGCAGTAGAATCCAGGGCGCGCGTTTCGTCCTATTTGAGACTCGTCAGCTGGATGTACCTGCATCTCAGAGTTGATGTTCACTCTGGG